>NC_088201.1:162914703-163257357 GCF_037126465.1 Ornithodoros turicata
GACTCATCAGCATGTAGTGTGCAGTATGTAAGGCTGGTGTGTATTGTGCACTCTGTTCATTTGATTGCAGATTTTATATTTTTGTGCATTTGCAGCAAGTGCTGTGGAATAATTTATTTGTGAAAACTCTTTACTTTCATATAATTACATTTTAATTGTGCAAATAAATGGAGAGGACAATTATTATTCAGCATATTTGTGTCATTTAATTTCTCCACATTTGAACATTGTTTTAATGACCTTTATGATAGCGTACAATGCAAGATATACTTTTTTTCCCCATATGACACAATAGAGACACAAACCGATATTTAAAATGATGTTCAGCAAACAAAAAGTTAAAAGGAAAAACAGTTCTGCATGAATACACACCCATGTTGTGTATTCGAATTCTAACACGTAAGCTAAACAATGAAAGACAAGCCACATTTTCCAGGCTTATTTGAATCTGAATTTCGGTGTCGTCAGCACTGGAAGGCACCACTACGTTTGCAGACTTGATGGCAAGACCTCACCATATCTCAGAACTATTGAACAACCAGGGTTACAACTTGGACTGGTTGGTACAGTGCTGAACAAGAGTTTACGGAACGTGCTACGGTTTTTTCCTCCCTCAAAGTGATACGCCAGCAGGGAACAGGACAGTACGGACTTACAGACATATGCCTAGGTAACTCGGTTACCTGCCACCATTCGCTGCAAAGCGTGTCACTCAGAGGAAGGAGTGCTTCACAGCATGCTCCGTGAACTTTTTTGTCGAGCACTGTACAAGAGAATAAACATGAATAGAGACCTAAATAAATGCTTGGTTGAATTCGGTGCTCTGTACATGTTGTGTAAGTCCTTTTATGAAGCCTGCCACCACGGGAGGTGTAGTGAATTATGTACGAGCAACAACTTTACTAATAATTTGCTCCACATAAATTTAACAATCATTACATAGATCTCACAAAGTAACATATAAAGGACACACTCTGCAAGAAAGCAAATGCTGTCATTTTCAGGCTTCATGCTCATTGTATCATCACATGATCATGTAAAAAGTATGCTCTACCTGAAGCAGAGTCACTCACCCCTGATTATAGAGTAGTCCTGTGGCCATACACAGCTTGGTTCTCGCAATGTCTTAAAATTGACTATGAGGTAACCTGTTTCTTGTTAGGCTGTCTCTCTCGCTTTTCTTTTTTTTTATGTCACTTTTATTTCTTTCAGTACAGGTTCCCCGTGATGCAGAGACCTTGAATAACTTTGAATGTCATCTTTAGAGCCCAGATTATTAGGCATGAAAAACCTTTTTTTTTTTGGGTGGCTATAAATTTAAAGGTGCTAAGAATCCTGATTTTAAATCCTAAATGTCCTAAATCCTAGAAATCCTAAAAATGTCACTATGGGCAGGTCATTATTTTTTCATCTGTAGCACTGAATACGCAAAGAGAAAGTGAAGAAGTCACTTCTATCCCCGGGGGCATCACCATAACTGGGAGTTGTTAGTGTTTTAGTGTTGGGGGGGGGGGGGTCTGGATAAATCACTGTTCTAGGTTGCGACAAAGCCGTTACGAGAGGTGCCTATATTTTTAATAATGACCCATGAGACGCTACAGTGCTGGAACGGAGAAATAACAAAGCTGTATCGAGTAATCAATTTTCAATTCACAGCTTACATGTCAATACTTTTTGGATACTTGCTTCATTTAAACAATCAAGGATTTCAAAAGGACGTCCGATGTGACCCATGTCAATTTCGCCTGGACAATGGAGTTTTACTACCGCTTTAGGGTCATCATAGGTATTTTTCAATGTTTACTTTGAGCTTTAGGCATCTTTCACAAAATAGGCACTAATGCCACAATAGGCACTTATAGGCACTATTAAATCAATACAGGATGTTCCTCAGCACCCATCTGGTGCTCCTATATCAAAAAGGCAGTATTAGAACCACACGAAAAAAATAGGCATTTGCCGAGGAATCTGGGCTCTAATCATCAACAACATGCGAAAGCTCTGTAAGATTAAAATTATAGTACAAAGTGAGACAGCAAAACAAATACCATAGTGCAGCATACGTTGGTGTTGTAAGACAAGTAAAGCAATTTCATTGTTGTGATGTATTTGCAATCACACTTGATGCAAGGTGGTTAGGCAAAGCATTTAAAGCATATTGCATGGGGAAGAATTTTTACTGGAATGCTGGGCTTGCAATTACTAGGCATTACATATCATCCTCTATTTGTAGTAATTGAACATACTATTTTGCAGGAAAATGCCAATGCCACAGTGACCAAAGCTATAGTGCTGCTGCTACTGCCGCTAATTTTATGTGTTCACCTCCTGAGCTCTGTTAATGTGCTAAACTGAACTTGTGTTTGCAATAGGTGGGATCAGTTGACTTATCCCATTTTCACTTTATTTATTGCAATGAAATCTGCATACCAGTATGTACCTACCAAGAAAAATTTAGGACCGCATTGCAATTTATTGCCCTGCTACAGGACGGTAAGAAACAAGAAATCCATGTGTGTAATGGGACACATAATCAGAGCAGGCCCTTTTTTTACGCACTCGTGCAAATGGAGTAGCCTACAAGAACTTATGCTGGCCATCTAGGTCATTATTTTCAAAATTGTGCTCACTTAGCAGCACAATAAGTTCAATCCCTGCTATCCCGCCACACAAGGGTGATTTCACCCTACCTCTAGCTGACATCACCATCAAGGTCAGAGTGAAAAAGGAGATAGGTCATGCCTGTGGATTTTGCTCGATCTCTGCAAAGTCACACACCCGAAATGACGCTATCAGTACATGCATGTAGAGCATACATCTTACATACATGTTACACCTTTTGTTTTTTTTTATTATTCCAGGAAAACCAGCTGCAATTACTTGAACAAACGTTCACTTGGTTTCCTCGGTTTGGGATTTTATTACTTAGCCCCATGCTGCACATAGAGGTTCAATTATCAACATACATAAGTTTTGTGTTGGGAAGCAGATCAACATAAGCAATGTAGTATGCGCCTTTCAATTGGCTAGCGGAAGCAGGTTTGTGGCTTGACCAAGAGAAATGATTTTGGGACATGGTTTTGCCATTTCCTCTCAAGATCAAGTGCAAGCTTATTAACATTGGAACATCATTTTGACGTTGCCTCCCATGAGAGGTATTCAATGATTCCTATTTGTTTTGAGGTTCTACTGATGTATATCTACATGTATATAGTGATCACGGACACATAAAGGGTTATAGGAATGGTTATTTCTTAATTCCTTGAGAAGCATCATCTGCACTAGTATTGGCATGCCATTATGTCAACGATCTTGTCTTCTTGCAGAAATGTTGCAAGAACTTTGCAACATCACATTACAGACGTGATTACATAACACAAATTTCAAACTTCTGCATGATTTCTGTTCAAATGTCTGGTTCCAGTTTCCGACCTGTCACAACTGAGCGTGTTCCGCCATTCTATTGTCAATACCTTCTTTGTTTGGTAACATATGGCAGCTTACAGAGAAAGTAATCAGGCAGATTACTTTCAGGGAGAATAGGGCCCATGGTCTCATGGCAGAAAGGTACAGAGATACAAAAAGAACAACATGACACATAGACGTGCTCATAGAAACACACACACAGTTATGCACATATGCACACTTTGCTGCAGTCATTTCTTGTCCATCATAGTTAGTTGTTAAAATATACAATGCTTCGAGGATGGCACACATCCACACAAAGTCAACTATATACCTCGGCAGAATGTACTCATGAGCATGCTCACACACACAATGTTGCAAATGAGTTGAGCAGTGGAGCTGAGCAGGGAGTAAACAAATGATGAACTGAACGAGAATTGAGTAAGTAAGTAAGTCAGCAAACAAGCAGCTGAGCTGAGATAACTGATCATGAATGAGCAGAAGTCACAAATGATAACGTTGGTCATACCTGGCCTGTGGTCATAACTTGTGATTACTGTTAGTGTGTCACACGGATCCAGAACATATTGCAGATGCTTTTGGTACACAGCAAAAATCATACATTTCCCGTCCTGGCACATGATCATGCTTGGGCGAAGTCTTGAAGCCTGACTGCTGTTCATTTCACTGATTTACCTGACTGCCTACATGCCAACTGTTGATGAGTACAGCTAAACAATTGTCCTCTAAAACCTGCTGTACTGTGACTCCAACACAGCTCTCATCTCTGGCCTGTCCCCATAGCTGCTGCTTCTGGTAGGCAGTGACACCTCTACCAGAGCATCTCTTGCTTTTTTGAAGGATGGGTAGCGAGCGATGCGGTCAAAAACAGCAGACTTCAGGTCACTGACATAGCCTGCCAAATATAAAAATGGTTAGATCAATGAATAAATTATTCCACCCTTTGTACTTCTGAGAGCACCCAAATATAAACTTGCTTTGTAATTTCCTTGCAATTTCCTTGCAAGTTAAAGCAATAACTTCTTCAATATTACCATGACTTTGTGGTGGTCATGCAAGAGACGAGATCAGCAGTGCAAAGACTTTGTAGTGGTGGCCTGTATTGTTTTATGCGCATCATAGACTCAAGACAATGTTGCCACACATAGGTTACAGTAGCTTTCCTGCATTCCCCATGGTCTGTTTGGCGTCACTTACTGTATGTGGCATCCTCCTTCACAGGAACAGCGATCCACCCTTTCCGCACCTTTGATGGCTTCAGCCGGTGCTTCACAGCACCATCTCTGAGAAGGGCAACACGATCTGCATTGGCATTATAGTGGAGTGCTGCCAGAGCAGTCCTATGAGCAAAGAGATAAATGCAGCACTGATGAGTATGATCACAAACATGTGTTACAGTAAGACAAGCTCCCTTTGCAACACATCAACACATCAGGGCATCATGTGACTGTGATATCATGATTCTGATAATTTATAGTTTTGTACACGTATTGTTCCCTCTCTCTGGGATGATGTACATCTAAAGCCACGAGTTTGGGGGAAATTTTGTTTTTACGCTACACTGGTAACGAACAAACGTAAATAAATAAACCAAACTGATCACGTCAAACTCGTTAAGTACATGAGTTCCATTAAGTTTCATACCTTGCAACCATCCCTTGATCCGAAAAGCTGTACGATTTAGGCGCAAAGTGGATCAGGACAGCATGGAATGTTTCCAAACCAAATGTCTGCTGCGCTGATGAGAGCTGGGGAATGTCTTTCAGCAGGAGCTTTGCCAACAGAATGTCGTGGAGCTTCTTGTAGGTCTCCGTCCCTAAGCACAATTTTTATTGTGAAAGTAGCTTTTCAAAATTTTCTTTTATGTCTTTGAATCGTAATAATTCCATAATTATAAGCCTTCCTTCGACTCGCACCATTGTGTTACAATTTAGTTATTCTTGTTGAGCTTCTGTATCGTTAATGTACGGATAGATCAGTGAAGGAAAACTTAATATTGACAGGTCCCAAAAAATTAATAGAAAAACTGGAAGCTCTTTGTATTTGAGTCTCAGGTGAAATCATGCAAAATATTACCTTCCTCAAGCCATCTTCGTTCGCCCAAATCACCATGGAAGCAGGCAGGGTGCAGGCTATTTGGGTGGGTGTGTACATTGATGACGTGCCGCATGATCGTCGTCCACTTAGCAAGCAAAAGATCGCCACTGTCACTGGTGCGCGCACACCAATATAGGTGGCGGATTATGCTTTCGCACCACAGTCGAAGAACTTGGTGCTTCTTAGATTGTGATGCTGCAGCGATCTTTTTCTTGATGCCTGCATAGCAACAGCAATGATGATAATGTAATATCGAATATCAGTTCCATACACAGTGTTCTCAGCATCTAACCTTTTGCAACGTGCCACACATCAAAACGATGGCTGGTACTCGGGTGCTTGTCCCTCAGAAAGGTTTTCACCTGTGAGTGCCTGTCAGTGACCAGTGTGCTGACGACCAACCCTTTAGCTGTCAAGTAGTCAAGGCAAAGCTCGAGCCCCCTCTGTTCCATGCAGTAGCTAGAAGACACGGTTGTTGCCTGCAAATGGACTTCACAAGTATATGTTACTGGCTACGAAATCCACAAAGAAGAAACTTCTATAGGAAACGTGCCTTAACAACTTCGAACTGTACAATCCTGTTGATTGTGGTCTCCATTATCGTATATGTGCCGTGCAGTGCGGTGTGCCCAGGAGAATCACAACGTGCATCTCCAGCAAGGTGCAGAGGCCTGTCCCCCAGCTTCTCCAGCACTGCTGCCCGTTCTTTATCCCAGACCTGAAGAAGTTTATGGGTGACAACACGCAGTATATAATAGATTATTTCTCTCAATGTGTATTCGCAGAAACACAGCATCACTACGTCCCCACAAGAGTAGAGCCCTGCACCATCCGCGGATGGAAGCAGATTTTGATGAAAATTTATCACTTTCTGCGGTGTGCGGGTCAGATGCGGATGCACGAGATCGGATGCGGATATACTGCATGCTGTAAGTTTTCCACTAGCAATTTATTTGTATTGCGCGCCGACAGCGAGCACCGGCGAGGTAGTGTTCCACACGATCTAGAAGTCTCTCCATATCGCGTTTGTTGAAAGGTTTACCTTTGGTTGTCATCGTGAGTGTTTCCGTGACACCATGGAGGCATCCGAAATGATACCAACATTCTTCCGGCGGTTTTTACGTGTGCTTCGAAACTTGTGGATTTTGCGGATCGGATGTGGATGTAAACGGTTGTGTACGCAGTGGATGCGGATCGGATAACATGTGCGCGGATGCGGGTCAGATGCGGATGCAAAAAATGTCATCCACGCAGGGCTCTACACTAGAGTGTGGATTTCCTTGAGATATGTAGCAGATATGTCTTTTCTTGAAGAGGTCGTATGCAAAATGGGCAAAAGAATAATTTTCATTGACCTGTGACTGATCAGGAGAATTCTGTGATATGCCAGCTAGCTCCCTGAACATACGTGAAATGGACAATGAGAAGCTCACAGACACCATCACATGTTCAATGACTTTTTCAGCCCAGACATGTGCTGTGTACCGTTATCGAAGGACATGCAGTAATCCTAGCACAAAGCACACATAATTTTCCAGCATAAACTCACATCTTGTATTGCCGGAAATAAATAGCACTTCTGGTAGAGGAAGTACTGACTCCGGTGTATATGAGCAAGGCCCATGATGTCGAACAGGCGCAGTGACTTGGTGATGCTGCTACCAGAGAAAAGGATTGCCGAGCACATTGCGATATTGCCCACAGGTTTCTCATGAACAAGTGGCTGGCTGTTCCACTGGTTCCTGTGGCCATTCTCGCAAGTGATTGTGGCTCTTGCAAGCGTTCCCATTGTTGTGAGCTGCACGTTTGTGAGTGATGATGAACACACGGTGCACACCTTTAGGAGTTCCATGAGGCTGGAGCGTGCCACGATGAACATGTCGGGCACTGTTGACGGCTGTGCTACGGACCTGAGAGTAACATTTAATGTTAATATCAGGAAAAACTTCAAAAGTGATAGGCCTGTGCATACAACCCCACATTGTAAACAAAACAAGGCTCCAGGAAATGTATCACACCATGCTTCCCTGCCCTGGCTAGTTTATTACAGCATATCTGCTGCATTTCTATTGATAACAGCAAGTGGGGAGTCAGGTGGCAAATCCCATTGCTGTAAAGGAATGTAAGTACTAACTGCTTTCTTGCAGCAGATAATGAAGCACACAGTGAAGGTAAAGAGCATCCTCCCACAATGTATAGTAATACTTACCCATCACCATCCAACTCATCAACAAGATGGCGCGTATGAACCACATCTATTGGCCTGTTAGGGAAGCAATAAACCAAGGGTTGGTGGCAGAAGGTTAGGGAATGTACAGGGGAGTAAAAAAATGTGCACTCACTCTCCATCACTGTCATAGCCTAGCTCTGAGCTCAGTTGATATGATGGGTCATCACACAAAGCCTCTGACCTATATCAGATGGAAGTGAGACATCAGTATGGCCTCATGTACTGATGTATAAAATTAACCACATTTATGTTTTACCAGTGGATTGCCGCTCTATAGCCTTTGTTAGTTTTGTGACACAAAAGTCATCATGATGAACATATGTATTTAGTATGACAAGCCCAACAACGTCAGGCTTTATGAGTGCAATGGAAACAGTACTGACAAAATTTGCATAACTGCACCGTTAATTACCTGGGCTCCCCCTCAAAACTGACAATATCAGCCGTGTCATCATGCCCTGGTGATGAAAATGTCAATGAAAAAGGTGGGGGCTCCGCAGCAGGTGTTGATGATCTAGGGGGAGCTTGGACACTATCTGATGGCTCAGGGACTTCCACTATGACCAAACGAGGCGGATTCTCTATAGGCTCTGTCTGAGTGGCTGCATCTTGTGCAGGTGGTCTCCGTTGTTTGATTGTGGGGCTTTCCTCAAAGTGACTCTCATCCGTCTGGGTTGCTGCGTCTTTCATTGCATGCCGAGGCCCTATGATTTGGGGACGGAATTGCAGTGAGCCATTTGTAAAGCGAGTGACTAGTTCGACAGTGTGCAAAATACTTTTTCCAGAACTATAATTACTTGGCATATTCCGCTTATACACAAACACCCAGCTATAGTTACATTTTGGGGTTTGGGGTAGAAATTGTTAAACATGCAAGGGTGAAATGAACACTATACGTTTGACGGCCAGAATGCAAAATGTATTGTAGTCGGTCCAAGATGTTCAATGGGTCTTTGGAAAGTTGCAAACCTAATGATGCAGTATCAACAGAAATTGAGCAACCTCTGTCACTACCTGAGGATGCGGAGTAATGCACACCAGACTCTGGGGAAGCAGGTGGAGAGGGTTGCGGTACACCTTGGAAAAAGAGAGAAACAAAACACATCAGTGCACGCTGGCTTTGTCTCTTCTGTATATTTTTCCTTTATGTTCCGTCAACTGAACTAATTAAACACAGCACAGATTTCCACGTACGGCTTATGCAGTTCACCTGCGATCTTGACTACGCCACGGGAAAACTTATGAGTGTCACTTCGGCAGTGAGCGCGTAATTTGAGGAAATGTGCCGATAACAAATATTGCGGCTCAATACGTATTTTCATATTTTTACAAAGCAGAAAATTGACCTTCACCGTACTCACTTGTCTCTTCAAAAGGAAGTGACACTGCACCGCGGCCTTGCTCCTGCGCATCAATAAAAGAAGTGGAGCAAACAATATATGAACAAAGTTACATGATCAGGAAAGTTAGGGACTTACGTTGTCGTAGCTCGAAGTTGATGGTGCGTTGATATCAACGGGGAGATCACTGAAAACTGAAGGTACGGCGTCAGATCTCAAAGTGTGGCTCCGTCTTTTTCCTGGACGAGATATGCCGAGCTCCCTCTGAAGTCTGTCAGACTCTTCGAAGCAATCCGCGGTAAAGTGTTCGGAACAGAGGGTACTTGATTTGTAGAACTGCCATCCCGGGCGACGAACCTTCGCGATCCATAGTTGTCTTAGACGCTCGCACTTTGGAAAACCGAAAAACGATACTCCTGTTGTGTTCTCTCTGTTGTTCTTGCAGTGAACAAAACAACACCTGTGTCCTCCCATTGCCACAAATGCGTTCAGCGACGTCGAAGTAGCAAAAAGGTGGCACGTTGAAATACTGAAAGTACGAAATGCCACTGGCGACTGCTAGACAGGCGACAGCTAGACGCGCGACAGGCGTCCGAGACAAGGCGGAGCAGACACCGGAACTCGACACCGGTGACGTCGTCAGTGATCAGAGTGCGGCTTTCAATCGGGGGTAGTGTCCAAAGTTCAAAATTCAATAAAAAATTCCCGGAGCCGAATCCAAAGGAAAGCTTTCGCATAGTGGCTCCTGGGAACATAAGAAATCTTATAACAACGCCCACAAACTTTGCATGATAGCCTCCAGACAGTCCCTTTAAGGAAGTGTTCAACAGCAGAGAGACCTTCGTCATTGGGAATGTTAGTGTAAAGCGAAACGACATCCATTGTTGCCAACAAAATGTCAGCATGGTTACTGAAATGGTCATGGACAGCGTTAATTTTGGAAAGGAAATCGTTTGTGTCTTTGACAAAGGATGGGAGAAGGGGTGGGATGTGTTTGATGCAGTGGTCAGCAACTAAGGATAATTTCTCTGTCGGTGTGTTTATTCCTGAAATAATGGGTCTCCCAGGGTTATTGGGTTTATGAACTTTGATCAAAAGATAAAAATTACCTGGTGTGACGTTCTTAGGACGCAAGAATTTGGAAATATGGGACGGGATAAGTTTACTAGTGACGAGTTCATCAATTTTCTTATTAATAAGAACACAAAAGGAAGAGGTTGGATCCTCATCGATAGCTCTGTAGAATGAGCGGTCACTCAACTGCCTGTCTGCTTCCGCGATGTAGTCGGACGTATTAAGAACAACTATACCGCCACCCTTGTCCGCTGGTCTGATAATAATGTCATTACGGGCTTTAAGATTTCGTAGCGCTACTTTCTCACAATTAGACAAGTTATCAGTGTGTACAATAGATTTCGAATAATTTGTCTTGATATCCTTGTGAACGGCCTTGATGTAATTGTCAATAAGGGGGCTAGTTCTAGAGGAGTCCGGCGTCCAGCTAGAGGGGTTTCGGAAGGGCGCAGCATCTGAGCTAGGTTTATCGTGAAAGAAGGTTTTCAGGTGCATTCTCCTACCTAATTTGTGCAGATCGTGCAGAATTTCAATTTCATCAATATTACGCTTCGTAGGTACAAAACTGAGACCTTTTGAGAGAACACCAAGTTCAGCCTCGTCGAGGGTCACATGTGACCCTCGACGAGGCTGAACTTGGTGTTCTCTCAAAAGGTCTCAGTTTTGTACCTACGGAGCGTAATATTGATGAAATTGAAATTCTGCACGATCTGCACAAATTAGGTAGGAGAATGCACCTGAAAACCTTCTTTCACGATAAACCTAGCTCAGATGCTGCGCCCTTCCGAAACCCCTCTAGCTGGACGCCGGACTCCTCTAGGACTAGCCCCCTTATTGACAATTACATCAAGGCCGTTCACAAGGATATCAAGACAAATTATTCGAAATCTATTGTACACACTGATAACTTGTCTAATTGTGAGAAAGTAGCGCTACGAAATCTTAAAGCCCGTAATGACATTATTATCAGACCAGCGGACAAGGGTGGCGGTATAGTTGTTCTTAATACGTCCGACTACATCGCGGAAGCAGACAGGCAGTTGAGTGACCGCTCATTCTACAGAGCTATCGATGAGGATCCAACCTCTTCCTTTTGTGTTCTTATTAATAAGAAAATTGATGAACTCGTCACTAGTAAACTTATCCCGTCCCATATTTCCAAATTCTTGCGTCCTAAGAACGTCACACCAGGTAATTTTTATCTTTTGATCAAAGTTCATAAACCCAATAACCCTGGGAGACCCATTATTTCAGGAATAAACACACCGACAGAGAAATTATCCTTAGTTGCTGACCACTGCATCAAACACATCCCACCCCTTCTCCCATCCTTTGTCAAAGACACAAACGATTTCCTTTCCAAAATTAACGCTGTCCATGACCATTTCAGTAACCATGCTGACATTTTGTTGGCAACAATGGATGTCGTTTCGCTTTACACTAACATTCCCAATGACGAAGGTCTCTCTGCTGTTGAACACTTCCTTAATTCTCACCCTTCCGATATTCTTCCCATGCCCGCTATCATCCCCCTTTTAGAACTAGTTCTTAGCTGTAATAACTTCGTATTCAACGATCAACACTTCGTCCAAATTCATGGCGCTGCCATGGGCTCCCGGGTTTCACCTAATTATGCCAATTTATTCATGGGTCGTTTTGAAAACTCAGCCCTCAATTCTTTCCCCCTTAAGCCACTTATATATCTCAGGTTCATCGACGACATTTTTGTCCTCTGGTCTGGTGATGAGGCATCTCTGCAGTCATTTTTTGATCACTTCAATTCTCTGCATAGCAAAATTAAATTTACCTGTAACTATTCAAGGTCATCCATCAACTTTCTTGATGTGACAGTGTCATGTAAATCTGGTAGGCTGACCACTGAACTATACAAGAAACCAACGGACAAGCGCCAGTATCTCCACTATGAAAGCTATCATCCCAATCACCAGAAAAGGAGTATTCCATATGGTCAGTTCTTGCGCCTGAAACGAATCTGCTCAGATCAGACTGATTTTGTAAAACATGCTCAGCAAATGGTATCTGATTTCGAAAAAAGAAATTACCCATTTGAACTCATCCATGACTCGTTTGCCAAATCATCTAGCCTATCCAGGGAGTCCTTATTCACCCCGAAACGCAAAGAGGACTTAAGTAATGTAGTTTTATCCACCACATATCATAAATCACTTGTCAATACCAATTCCATTCTTAGACGCCACCTCAATATATTACATGCTGACGAGCAACTAAAGGAAATTTTTCCCGCTCCCCCATTAGTAGCATTCCGTAGATCGAAAAATTTGCGCGACATCCTCACGTCATCATGCATGATGAAGCGCTCGCCGGGTTGTTATCCCTGTGGTAGTACACGGTGCCAGACCTGTAAATTTATCGCGCCGTCCACCATTGCCCGTAGCACTTTGGGTGACTTCTGTTTGAAAATTCGTCATTCACTCCACTGTAATTCACCCAATATTTGTTACTTGATATTCTGCGGCAAGTGCAATTCACAATACATCGGTGAAACCTCCAACACAATGAGAAAACGATTTTATGGCCACAAATTTGATATCCTAAATGCCCGCCAAACTCCTGTCGCCATTCACTTCAATCAACCTAATCACGATTTTGAAACTGATTTGAAAATTATATTGCTAGAATCTGGGTTCCGCACCGACATTAAACGTAAGAATAGAGAGTCCTACTTAATTTCGCAATTTAAGTGTCTCACACCAAATGGTCTGAATCTTAGTCCCGGCTCGTTATATCCGCTTATGTAAATTTAGTAGCTATATATCTATATTTATTTGTGCACAATTCTTGAATCCCCACTTTCAGTCATCGTCTGGTACTCCGTTAGATAATCCGTAACCTTCCCTTTTGTCCATTCTGGGCAACTCGTTTCCCATACTCCTGACCCCCCTTCCGCGAAACTGGGTTGGCGAGCCTTTTTGTTCACAACAACACCTTTTACTGTTCTTAAACGGTTAGAGGTCACCTATCCGTCTGCCCAGCTATTCATTGTACACAGACATGTGGCACCATATCTCCTTTCCTTTTCCCTTTCTTTGTACAGCAGTGTATATGTCTGTACTATATATACTTATGTGTGTCACCACTTCACTTTGTACCTGAGGAAGCGTGGACCTCCACGCGAAAGCTTGTACAAATTAAACTTAAACAAAAATCTTCAGTGTCGGCTTCTGTATTTTGTTTATGTGATCTACAGGACTTGACTCCCCTCTTCGTATACGCATTCGTTTCAGGACGTAAAATAGATGCTCTCAGGAAAGGAAGGTGAACCACTCAGGACGATACTTCCAGAAGTTGTTCAACTTCTTCGAATTGTATTGACCATACCTGTGACGTCTTGAACATCAGAAAGGTCCTTCTCGTGCCCTACGGCGGCTCAAAACTTACTTGCGTTCCACAATGGGACAAGCCGGTTAAATCATATTGCCTTGCTTCATTGCCACAATGAGCTAGCTCGCGATGTCGACTTGAGCGCTGTAGCAAACGAGTTTATCAAACGAACAACTCCTAGGGAAAACACGTTTCAAATTGTTGGCTCGAAGAATGCTATTTTTTCGTGGCTTCTAAAGACATGTCGTCGTTCGCTGATACTCGTGTCTGCTTCCTACCATCCAATGTGCCGGTACGCACCTGCCATCATGTACCAGCCGAGAATTTGGCAACCACATAATAAATATTACACGTTGCACATGGTCGTCACTGCGTTTCCGGCTCGGGCACCGCTGGACTCCTCCCGTCCCCGCCCGGGTGCCAGGCTCGCCCCCCTCTCCCGGGAAAATTGGCGTGCTACGCCTATGAAGACCCACAGTCCTGGGTCTCCACTCCACACTCCCTAACCAGAACAGAGAGACACAAGTGTCCTCTGTGGATGCTCCGGGCTGGCCTAAAAGCCAGCCCTTATAATGCAGCCACAACCTCTTCGGAGGCTGGTGGCTCCCTTTCAGTCTGGGATGTGGTTACCAAGGGTCCCTCCCAGACAAATACACTAAACGTGGAAGTCGATGATGACGACTGCGCATGAAACTGCGCGTCGCAGAAGTCGTCATCGAGCCTTCCAAGCAGTTTCTCTCCAGTAAACGAGAAACGTGAGAGGACAAGTGGCAGAGGCAGGGGAAACAAAGGTGCGGAACAACAGGGTACGGTGTGCCCCTAGCGTCATTCTGTTATTTCTGACAACGAGAATTATGCAATGGAATTGTAGAGGTCTCTTGTCAAAGTTGGAGGACATTAACGACGTTATGACACAGTATGGGGCGTCGTGCTTCTGCTTACAGAAAACATACCTGCAGGAACACAATTGTAATCCTTTTCGCATGCATAACATCTTCAGGAAGGACCGCGCAGACGCCACACGCGCATCAGGGGGCGTTGCTGTGATCCTCCCACAGTCCATTCCTGCAAAACACCTTCCACTCGTCACCAACTTGGAGGCTGTTGCCGTCCAAGTGAGCTTCCATAGGGTCATTACAGTATGTTCCTAGTACCTTCCCCCTTCAGCAGCAACAGAACAGAGGGAGTAGGAGGTATTATGTGACCAGCTTCCTCGACCTTTCATTATCCTAATTATTTCCCTGTGCAGCCCATCCCTCTTCCAGAGTTTCAGCTGGACAGTTCAGCAAAATCCTTTGGGGAGTTGACCACTTCCCGATTATCCTCAAATTCCGTGATACAACAAGTGCCATCCTAACACGGCCGCCACGGTGGAAACTAGGTGAGGCTCACTGGGATACTTTTTTAACTGGGGTGACTATGTTGGTTTCTCAATCCCACTTTTGCAAGTAAATAGAAGACTATGTGAGAATATGAATGAACAGGCAGATGCCCTCTGTGAAGACTTTCAGAACATATCAAGCTCGTCACACTACTGAAGAGAATTCACACACATAAAAGAAAAGGCAGAGAAAACAGTAATACCAAGCGGAGGTAGCGACAGGTTCCCTTATAATATGGCTTTTACCATCATAGAAATATCAAGGGTTTTGGCAACAACAAACGTGACGGCAACTCGGTCCGACCGCATCACATATTCCATGCTTCAACGTTTGTCCAGAAACTCTCAAGAAACGCTGCTCCATTTTTTTCTTTCAATAGAGTTTGGCAGGAAGGACATCTGCCTTCCAGTTGGAAGATGGCAACCATTATTCCATTTCTAAAGCCGTAGAAAGATGTTTCCAATTCTTCAAGCTACAGGCCTGTAACACTCACAAGCTGCTTAGGCAAGTCATTTGAACGGAATATTAATAACCGCCTTGTATATGACTTGGAAGAAAATAAGTGCCTTGAAAAATATCAACGTGGATTCCCAGGGGGGTGTTCAACAACTGATCATCTTGTCCGCTTAGAGACCACCATCCGTGAAGCCTTCGTACGAACAACAACAACTTTATATTGAGGGGAAGAGTGGGGAGGTTCATCGCCAGAGGCGATACTGTACCCCATTGCTGGTGGGAATGTGGGGAATAAAATAATGAGCCCCTTCACAATGACGATCGAAGTCCGATGGTGTCCAGAAATGTCAAAAGAGTTTTGAGCGCAGATCGTTGCTGGGCTGGATTGGGCCAGGGACCAAGCAATTTCGATAGGGAGAAGGGGCGAGAGTCCAGCTGAGTAAGAGACTCAGAGAGTGCGGTTCGGGAAGGTTGGTAGTGGGGGCAATGAAGAAGAATGTGCTCCAGATCCTCAAGAGCACTACAGTGGCAGCAGGTGGGAGAGTCAACTTGTCTCAAGCGGTAACGCCACAGGGCTGTAAAGGCCACATCGAGGCTCCGTATTCTTCACATATAGGGTCTGTATGCTTCGACCTTGAGAAGGCCTATGACAGGGCATGGCGGTATGGCATTTTAGGAGACCTTCACTTTTGCGGAATACGTGGTCGGCTTTACAAATGTATTCTAGATTTCCTTCGGGGAAGTATGTTTAGAGTTGCGACTGGGAACTACATTTTCGCGTCCTTCCATACAGGAAAATGGTGTTCCTCAGGGTATCTACTGAGTGTTACCCTGTTCATTCTTAAGATGAATTCAGTTACACAATCACTTCCCCCGTCGGTCACGTATTCAGTCTATGTGGACGATGTGCAAATATCCTTTGCAACGTCCAATCTTGCCATGTGCGAGAGACAGCTGCAGCTTGCAATTAATAGACTGACTAGGTGGTCAGTTAAGAATGGTTTTATGTTTTCACCAGAAAAGATGGTTTGTGTGCCTTTTCACGGGTAAGAGGGCTGTTTCCGGAACCATCTCTGAATATAAATGGTCAACCTCTTATTGTACAATCGGAATACAAATTTTGGGGGCTTACTTTTGACAAGAAGCTCGCGTTACATTACATTAAGGTAAAATGCACCAAATCATTAAATCTGCTGAAAGTTTTGTCTCACAGATCTCGGGGAGCATATCAACAGACTTTACACGGGGCGTACACTGCTGTGGTCCGGTCTAGGCTGGATTACGGGTGTATTGTTTATGGGTCAGCACGTTTTCTGTCTTAAAACGCATAGACACTGTACATCATTACGGACTACGGTTGGTTCTTGGTGCTTTCCGCACCTTGCCAGTGGAAAGCTTATATGTTGAAAGCAGCAAGTGGCCATTGAAAAGACGACGAGCCTATCTTTCTATGCTTTATGCGTTCAGGGTGAGAAGTTACTCACAGCACGCTGCTCGTTCGAGTGTTGGGGACACACGTTTTCAACGGCTGTTCTTGAACAAGCCTCACTTGTTCCTCCTCTTTCTATGCGTATCTCACAACAGGTTGAACAGTACCACTTTTATCCTTTCAACTGTCTTCTATCAGAAACCACTAGACGTTAACCTTGATGGACCTCACCCACAAGGTCTAACAGCTTCTTAGCAAGATACAACAAAAATGATACCAACATGGTCGTTTTACAACAGGATTTTGAACATTTAAGAGAAAGTTTGAGAGAGCACACAGGATTCTATACAGATGGGTCCAAAATCAACACAGGTGTATCATGTGCCATGGTGATTGAGAGATGCACCAGGGCAATTCGTTTGAACCAGTACATGACCATTTTTAGTACCGAGGTCTACGGAATAATTGTTGCACTGAATTACATTTTGCAGCACAACATCATATCATCACTCGTTTATACAGACTCTCTTGGTGCTATGCAGGCAATATGCAGCCCACATAAGACAAAAAAACTCCCTTGTCCACAGGGCACGGTATCTTGCATCAGAAATCACAAACAAAAAATACAGGTTGATATTTTGCTGGGTACACAGCCATGTCGGGATACCGGGAAACGAGTATGCCGACAGTGCATCAACCGAAGCCATGGACAGCGACGTCACACCGTTTGATATTCCTGCTCAGGACATGATTCGAGCCCTGCGAAAATGTATAAACTCCGCGTTGCAGGAGTTTTGGAATACATAGGAAAACAATAAGCTCCACCTTATCGAAAGGTACATTGAAAGTCACGGGTATCCTCTGAGAAACAGAATGCATGAGACCCTGCGATGCAGACTGAGAATAGGGCACACTTATGTTACTCATGGGTTTTTATTTCGAGGAGGGAACCCTCCTCAATGCACACACTGTGGTGAGCAGCTCTCTGTTGTTCATGTCATCATCTCATGTCCTCTCATTAAAAGTCAACGTCAACGTTATTTTAGCATGTTTTACAAGCACTTCACACCTCTTCACCCAGCCCTCTTACTGGGTGATGAGCCGCTCGTTCAGTTTGATACTGTTTTTAACTTCCTCCAGGATACTGGCCTCACTGGTAAGTTGTAAAATTCGTACTTCTTGGTATTTCAGTTTTAGTTTTTTTATGATGCGCAATGGTTTGTTTTTTAAGGTCATTATTTTACTTTTACTTTAATTTTACTCTCATATTCACTTCTTCGCATACCCACAGTTATGGCCTTCGTCGTCTTTGCGCCAAAAAAATCACAATCACAATCACTACCTCTACTATTTGCGGAAAAGAAAAGAAAAGTGACGAGGCATTTAAATTAGGTTGTAATGTTTCGTAACTACGTTGATGTGCCTCTTATATTTGTAAGGTAATTATTAAAAGCGTCAGCAAGATCTTTACCAGACACCTGGTCATTTTCTATACACGCTATACGTTCTTTCGCTCTGGCTGCTTTTCCGTTGCTCCGGAATATAGTCCAAATTTATAGGCTTAGGCTTTTTTGGAGCCACCGGCTCTTTGAAAGGAGGAATTCACAGACCTCGGGAGGTCCAACGTCTGTATGATACTTCCTACCGGTCAACAGGTTCCCGCCAGCCCTGCCAAACGACAACGGGTTGAGAGCCCTTCCTCGGGTGACGCCGACAATCCACAAGACGTGAATGTTCCCGATAACACCATGGACACTTCGGAACCGGCAACTCCCCAGCAGACAGATGAGATGAACAATGCTAGCAATGCCACTTTTCTTCATGACCCGTTCACGACTGGACCAACAGGAAGAACCAAGCCGGTGGTATTTCCGTACTGTTTCGACCAGCAACTAGTGACTACTCCTTCTAGAAGGTCAACCCTAATGTTGTCGCCAGCGAAATACGCTGCTAGCCCAACAACAGGTTACGGACCACCGTTTCCATCGAGATGGTTCTCTCTTCGTCTCCGCGTAGTTTGAAGCGGCTGCCCACAAGCTGTTGTCAGCTCAGTGTTTAGCGGAAATCCCTGTGTTACCTTCTGCACCTCAATCGTACGCCAGAACTACGGGCAGGATTTATGATGTACCTACAGAGTACTCCAATGACGATCTCTTGCTCTACTTGAATGACGCCGGGGTTATATCTGCAAGGCGACAGGTTCGGCACTCTATGACAGAAGATGGCAGAGATGTGTTCACCCGTTAAGCAGCGTCATCCTAACTTTTCAACCCACAATCCCTCTTCCACACCGAATTGCCCTCGGATTTCAATTCTTAATCGTTCACGAAAACATAGAAGGCTCCATGCAGTGCTATAACTGGCAACGATTTGGCCGTACTGCTCGAAATGGCAGAGGCGCTGCTAGCTGTGGCATATGCGCTGGACCTAACCGCCGATCACACTGCAACAATAAGAGAGAGCCAAATTGTTGTAACTCTAAATCCGGCCATTCTGCATCGTCCTCTTTAGACCGCCGCTACGAAAAGACATCAAGACTGAATATTACGACTTCCTTCTGTCGATCCCAACGGCAGTAATGCCACCGTCACGCCTCGTACGAATGAACACGGCTTTCCTACACTCCCACCTCGGTCTGGACAATGCGAACGAAGGTTGCAGGGCAACACCGCGACGAAGCCCATCAGAACCAGCCACCCGACACATCCTGGTGCATCAAGGCAGATTACACGCACTTACACCGGTGTAACAGATTCATCAGGCATGAGAAGACAGTTACCACTATCAACCTCCGAAGCTGTCCCTTCTCTGACACTCTTCTCTTCGGTGCTCACGGCAGTCAAGGCAATTGTCTCTGCATTTCCTGCCGCGTCGCAGGTGCCCAAGGTTCAAGCGCTTCTGCCATTGGAGGCATTATCTTTACCTCCGCATGATGGAATTGTATAGAAAGGCCATCGTGATGAAGTGGAATCCTCGCAGCCTACGTAACAAGCTCCCTCATTTTAAATCTCATCTCCATCAATACAAGTTCCCTTTCATAGCTGTGTGCGACCATGACAAGAATGCTGCGCATCCCGTTAATGGTTATACAATCTATCGGTCTCATCAATCCTCTGAGAGCAGAACAGCGGTATACGTTCGTATTGACTTCGTGGCTGCACCCATAGGGACAGTTTGTAATCGCCCTTATGATTATGTCACCTGCAAGAGCCGCCTTGGGCACATGCTGTTAACAGTCGTCAGCATCTATCTACGTCGTGCTGCACAGGTTCCGTGGACTGACCTCGAACGCTTATTCAATTCACTGGAATCCCCAGCTCTCGTACTGGGTGATTTCAATGCTCTTCGTACGGCCTGGGGAAGCCGTAGAACGGACGGACGGGGAAGGAGGTTGTTGGAAGCAATGGAGACTCCTCATATGTGCCTACTTCACAACCGACAGCCAACTTACGTGCGATCATCAACGTCACTCGATGTCCTGGATCTTTCGTGGTGTTCAGCAGACATAGTTCGCCACTTGTCGTGCGCTACCGATGTCGACACGCGAGGTAGTGACCACTTTCCCCTCTATATTGCGCACGATAGACTGCCTGTGCCACCCACTAATTTACTGATCTCTTTCACGAACTGGAGACTCTTTCGTTCCGCCCTCCGCATATCTGTGCACAACGGTATGTCCTCAGAGGCCCTCTCGCAAGGCATTCATTGCGCCATGCAGTACGCGGTGGTCCTGTTTAAAAGGCCAACAGGTCACGTCAGTTATTCTCCAGCAGTTAGCCACCTTAGAGCATAACGTCGCCGAGCAGAGAGAACGCCTCGCCGAACTGGGCAGCTTCCTGACATTGTGGCCGGATAAAAGCTGAGGTAACACGAGAACTTAAGAAAGGGGACCGGAAGCGTTGGCGTAAGTTTTGTCAACGCCTTTCACCGTTTGACCCGGCCACAAAGGTCTGGAGGAAAATTCGAGCTCTGAAGGATACGCCACCACAAAAGAATCCTCTCCCGGCATTGACTATCGTTAAGAGTGTAGATGAAACCACGTTAGCAACAGATTTCTCCGTCGTCCTAACCACAACGGCGGCTTCCCCAACGTCTGCGGTACATAACACTTTTGCCCGGACCTTGACAACAGCAGTTCACCAACACTCGCACCGTCCACCGGAGGTTTTGGACCACGACTTTACTTTAATCGAGCTGAAGACTGCGTTGACATTTGTGAATGTCCCCAGGACCCAAAAGAATCACCAACGCCGCACTGCGAAACCTTGACGAGCGGTCACTCCAAGCTCTTCTTTATGTTTCTAATACGTCATGGCGACAGGGATCCGTACCATCTACCTGGAAGGAGACATTAGTTGTTCCTGTCCTCAAACCAGACAAGCAATGTCCTAACCTCCTTCGCCCTGTGAGCCTGACAAGCTGTATGGGAAAAGTGATGGAGAGAATGGTTTTGCGTCGCTTCGACGGGTGGCTCGAAAAACAATGTGCGTTCACTCAAGAAATGGCTGGATTTCGTCGCCAACGAAGCTCCATGGATCCACTTCCCAACATAGTCTCTCCAGTCCAAGAGGCTCGTGCTCATCGGCGCCTCGTTGTATCGGACTTCCTGCACATTAAGCGCGCATGTGATATCGCCTAGCCTATATGTTGTCATATCTGTTACCGCATCTGATACCGTCCCTGTTCATCAAGGCGTAGTCCAAGGAAACATGCTCAGTCCTACACTCTTTAATGTGGTACCGGCAGGACGCGACTAAAATCGATAGTTCCTCGCAAAGTAGCACTCCGTGTATGTCGATGACGTTGGACTTTGGACAGTAGGCAAGTCACGACTAGCCATCCAGCGTCGTTTGCAACAAGCCTATCCATATGTCCATCTCTACCTTTCGCGACTTGGAATGGACCTTTCACCCGAAAAGTGTGTCGAGCACCCTTTCACCCATAAGGCTATGATTAAATTCCCTCTTTGGGCGGGTGCAAAGAAGTTCGAGCCTGTGCATTCCCATCGCTTCCTTGGTGTAGTCCGCGACTCGAACCTGCGCTGGGCTCGCCTAATTAGGCACCTTGAAACCAAAGTGCAGCGATGGCTTCCTGCAATTCAGCATCTTTCTGGCTGGGGCTGGGGCTGTGATCATCGCTCCCTTCTAGCCGTTCACGCGGCTTTGGTGAGGGCAACTGTGCTTTACAGCCTTCCAGTCTTGCACAGGGTTTCTACAACATATTTAAGTACCCTTTGGACTCTGTTCGCCCGAGACCTTCGTCGCTGCCCTGGAGTTCCAAGAGTGGCTGAAACAGGGCATGTCTTAGCTGAACATGGGGAGCTCCCGGTGGACGTCCTCCGTCGAGCGGGCAACTGCTCGACACTTCCTACGTTTGCGCGCACACATTCCCCGCCACCCACTCCTCAGGAAAATTCGATATATTCCTGAAAGTGATTTCAATCGCGTCGCGCAGAGGACGTTCCAGGCTCTCACTGGCTTCATACCTAACGACGTTACGCGGACGAACGCCCCTGCGCTGCCTGTGCCATCCACCTTCGCACGCCTTCCGGACCTTCAGGACCGCAAAAATCAGGTGCCCCTTCAAGTCCTTCGAGCCGATTTTATGCTCTCGTAGACGCGATGTTTTCTACCTCTGCCACCGCATACACCGATGGCGCATCTCGAAATGGCAAGCCCGCGTCGGCATTCGTCATCCCACCCGAAGGCGTAGTCGACGGAGGTCGCCTTTGGCATCAACCCTCACAATAGCTGCGGAATTCTGTGCCATGATTTTCTTTCTGCAACACATTGTTCACTTTACCCCACAGGATTGGGTGGTATTCACTGACTCAACATCTGCGCTGCAAGCAATTAAGAATTCTGGTATCCGAGGGTCCTCCGCACCTTTGGTTATGGATGTGTTAATGGCTTACAAACTTGTCTACCAAGCGGGGCACAGGCTCATTCTCCAATGGGTTCCAGCCCATTGCGGTGTCGACGGCAATGAACAGGCTGACAGCGCCACCGAAGGAGCTCTCTCGTCTCGGAGGCGGACGCGTATTGCACTGCTGAGAGGAGATCGTCGGTCCGTACTTCGACGCCTCGTGACACCTCTGGCCAACAGACGGCTGGCATCCTCCCCCCTCCCCCACCATGCTATGCTGAGCAGAGTTGATCAAGCGCTCGCTTTCCGTATGCCTACACGTATATATCTCGTCATGATGCCACATTTGTTCATCGAATGTGCCTCGATGTAGCCTTCACAGTACAGTGGCGCTACAGCTTCAGACAATTTGCCTCTCCCCCTGCAGCCATTGCAGTGCTGTTGAAGATCTAGAGCACATTCTTCTCTGTTACCCACACTACCGGCCTTCCCGAACAGTAGTCTCCGGATCCCTCACCGAGCTAGACTTCCGCCCCCTCTCTCACAAAATCCCCCTTCCGGTGCCTGGCCGTATCCAGCACGCCAACCCTCTGCCCTCAACGCTCCCTTCACCTCTATGGACACTGCAGGACTTCGATCCATATTGTGAAGGGGCTCATTATTTCATTCCCCGCATCACCACCAGCTATGAGGTAGAGTATCGCCCCCGGCGATGAAACTCCCCAGTCATCATTCCGTAATAAAGTTGTAGTTGTTTTCGCTCTGCCGGTACCAGTTGTGCTATTCATATTTTTCCATACTGCATGACGCTTTGTAGATAGTAAATCACGAAAAAGCCAGCTATAGTACCCTGCTTTTGCTTTGCGCAGAACTGACTTCAGATTATTCCTCTACTGGTTAAATATTTGAAGCTCCTTTTAACCCTTGCCGTTAGAAATGCTTGATATAACTTCCGTTTGTGACGAATCATGCGGATTAATTTTTTGGTCACCCAATGTTTCCGCGCTTTGCGAGCCAATGTATATTCTACCAGCAGAAAATATATATGATAAACTGTAGTATACTGTCTTATGAATATGTGAAAACCAATGTTTGCCTTATTTACTTCGTAGATAAATGACCAATTTGTTTGCTATATTTCAGTTGAGTTGAGTTGATATGAAAAGAAAAAAATTGAGAAATAGGCACTCATTTCGAGAGCCGGCTAGTCCAGATCACTTAAGAAAACACAAATGACTATTTACAATAAAACCAGTGAGTGACAAAGACTCTGGGTCAGTCACTCACATACACTATCCACACACATTGTGCACACACACTGTCAGTCATACTGTGTCCACCAACTTGGAGTCTGCGCAAAATCGCACAAACGCCTCTATGGCGTGAAACTGATGGTCGGGTGTGCAATCACCCAGAACAAATGGTCTGCCATTCAAATGGTCTGCCATCCAGCCGAGCTAAGGATGCTTGTAGATATTGTTTGTGCTGCTGATACCGTGGACACGATAATAAGATATGTTCAGTGTTCTCAACAGTCCCACGGGTGCCACAGTTGGGTGAATGCGCCTTTCCAAGCTTGTGAAGAAGACGTCGGCTGTGGGGCACGTTGAGGTGGAGCCGGTGGTAAAGTGACGCAAACGGCCTAGGGAACGATGTCGGGAAAGTAGAGGCAAGCTCCGGGTCAACGCGGTGTATCAGCGAGGTGCGAGCCCCTCGCGGTATGGCCCTAGCGTCGGAATTGGTGAAATATATGAGGGATGTGCTCTGCGTGCCGCAGCATCAGCTGCATAGTGCCCAGGTATGCCGCAGTGTACTGGAATCCACTGAAAGAACATGTCGTGTCCAGCAGCCACCGCCTCTGCGTGTAGTTTTACAACATCAGCAACCACAGGGTTGCCAGCACTGGTAGTTCTTGGTTCTTGATATATTTCCGTTCGAAATCTTTCGAATGAAGTAGTGTTTACGTTTTGAAAGTACTAGCTTTTGCTTTTTTTTCTTTCAAACTTTTGAGGCATGCATGCCTATGAAAGCAAATACTGGTAAGTGGTCGCTGGCGTCCGCAACAACAGCACCAGCCATTAATTGTGATCCTTCACACCTTGTAACTGTTAGATCAATAAGAGTGGACGTCTGTGCGTTACACATGGGGGGTTCGGTCATAATTTTTCACACGTCACGAGATTGTAACAACGTGGGAAACTAATTATATCCCTCTGCGTGCTCTAAGATATTTATAATGATGTCACCTCCAAGACATAGAACATATCCATCTGAATTTATAAAATGCAAAACTTGGTCTACGTATACCAGGAAACCAGTAAGGCAACCACTAGGTGGTACATACAATGGGGCAAAATATTTTCGCGTTTTTTAAACTAGAATTTTAAATGTCCTGTGTATACATGTAGTAAAATGTGACGCAGTTTTATAGGATAACAAGTTGCTTGAATTCACGGGTAATGTTCCTTTGAACATAAACTGCGACGCATCCTCCCCGTTTCCCAGCAGATATCTTTGGTTCTTCGTGAGGGTCACACATCCGCCCAGCTCCAGCCATGACGTCAACAAAACAGAAAAAAAAGAAGAAACATGTGCAAAGGTCACCACTTTGTCTCGCGAGTGACATGATGATCTTCGAACCTTCTTGTGTTCAATACGAAGTGGAAGATACGACGGAGGAGACGTGGAGGAGAATGAGACCGTTTTCCCAATAAACCATACGCTGAGCGGTTCATCTTCAAGAGGATCATCGTTTATGCGAACAACAAGCTCGTCAGCTCCAACGAGATGTACGCCTACAGGAGTATTTTGGATGTCGTGCTTCATTCCACGCGCGGGGCTCAAGAGACCGTTCCGTGAACGGTCAGGGCTTTGTCGGGTTTGTGGAGGACGATGTAGCTTTAAGAAACGACTACCACATCACGTCTCGCGGTCCGAAACAGCGCTTCGAAGCGACGAAGGGTGGGAAATATTTTATCCTGGTCAGCCAGATCAATACCGACCAGTTCCGAGAGCCGCGCGTGGTAGTACATGCCTTCGAAATTCGTGTCATTTTCCTGTTAAATAACGATGATTTTAGGTGGACATCGGCCCCCAACGATAAGAAAACGTACAATTACGAGATGGACATTAAATCGATGAGCTTGCACTTGAAAAACGTGATGCTGGCGCCTTCCCTGTTTTTGGAATACGAGCGAATCTTGGCTTCTGCCCCAGAAACATTGGCGATCTCCATTTCCGCGATACCATACAGTTTTTCAACCTTTCCTTGTCTAACCTAGTGGAAACGCTGCTCGCCAGCGGTGGCAGAGCGTGTTTCATTGTACCGTCAAATATTTGGTGATCGTTCCCACCGGCTCCTCAGGAGAGACATTTATCCGTACAACTTCGTCGACAGTTTAGAAGGGTACAATCTGCCCGCGCTACCGTCAAAGGAAGCTTTCAAAAGTGACCTGAACGACCAAGAGATCATGGATGAGAACTATCACTACGCTCTGGCATTTTTCGAATTGTTCCAATGTAAGGACCTTGGCTGTTACACGCATCTCAACGTCACGTTCGACGCATGTCAGCTGAACTTTTATCGGATCACTGTTGATCATTGACGTCTAGTTTTACTCACGTAATCCAGTTCAAAAGAACGTGTCCAGAATGGTGTTGTTTTACATGTGGTGAATCAATGCAATTTCCGCGAGTACGCGTTGCATGTGAAATCCTGAAATAAGACTTGCGCACACATAACATTACTAATTTTACGTTGGCGGTGTCATTGCTGTCATAATGCGAGCCGTTCCACTGCCGGTATATGAGTGTTAAGTGTGCGTTACATTCTTGTATTTCAGTTCGCATATTGAAATTGGACGTACAGCCCGCGTAAAATCAATGTCCGTACTTCGCGTTTCACATACTTCAATGATATTCGATGTGAGGTTTACATTCTATCAACCATCTCTGCTGTATGAGGGCCGTCAATATGTCATGTGTGTGTCAGCGTCGTTATGGCGTTGTGAGGCTTCTGTTGTGTTTGTCTTTCTATGTTTAGTTGCACAGTCCGCAACAACGACACACGTAGTTAATGCCATGATAAGACCGCGATGATACGGTTGAACTCAGAGATAATGGAGTGCTGTGGTGATCGACGTCGATCTACTCAGCTATTTTGGTGTACACGTCTAGTTACACGTAACAGGCAGTTTTCTATTGGATCTTCCACTGCTGTGGCAATTCTCAGCAGAAATAAACCAATAGCAATATGTGGGCGCAGTCCCCTAGCATTTTGATATATAAGAACTAATCATAGGCCTGTGTAAAAAGAAAGTAGAACGACGGGACAAACGAGCAGACCAAGAAAGATTTTCTCGAACAGCGATCTTCTGCATGGCGTCGATATTGTGTTTGACACCTGCACTAGGTTAATCCACATCTATGTAATCTATCTAGAAAGTTCTCACCAGTACGTAATGGTTAGTGTGGTACAAAGCAAAACGCTTTAGAAACACTTGCTACTTACCGAAGTCAACACATGCGAGGAAGGCAACGGAGTACCAGAAGGCAATCATTTTCTTCGGGTGTAGTTGCGACATAACACAGACTATTAGGTATTTCCATGACTGTGCTGGTTCCCCGAAAGATATCGATTGGTTTCAGGGTATACACACAAAAAAAGAAGAAAAAAGATATGACATGTCAATCAATTTACGGAGCACCTGCATACGAGAATAAAATGGACAACATGGAATTAAATATCAGAGGTTGCTCTAGTCAGATGTTTACCATCACACGCAATAGAGTATGCCGATGCTTATAGGTCACTACACGGCTCTAGAGTACATATTTTTTTTTGTCGCAATAAGATTGCTTGAAAGGCCAGAGATTTCACATGAAGGACAGAAACTGTAAGAGGGCCGTTACGTAAAGCATTAGTATAATGTCAACATACACGCACTGAGCTACACTGCACCAAAACGACATCTAAATGGTAGACAGACGAGGCAGCACTTGAACAATGAAGAACTGAATATGCAACCACCCACGCAATGATGAATTACCAATATGCACTCTTATTAGATTTCCAGTTCATTTACAGAGCAACAAATACGAACGGCGCGCCTAAGTGGATACCAACGGCGTCTGCTCGTGGATAGTACGCAAGTTCGTGCTGAAGACTGGAACATGACGGGTTCGAATGCCACCACCTGCTGTGCCGTCTTACGTTCTTCTTTGACTTTCAGGCAGGCTTTCCAGTGGAATGTTGGCACAGCTGGCCCTGAAGTCGGCGCAGGACGCAAACAATCCCCCTGACCACCACTGCTTTCTGCTGCCCTCTCTCCGCCTTTCCATGTCTATACAACAATACCTGCTTTATTTTAAGGTTTCGCATACGTAGCTCATGCCCACTGTTGCTTGCGGCGCCAACACGGAATGAAAACACAAAGCAATATAGCATAATCAACGGTCATATTTCTTTTTCCTTCGATCTATGGTTCTGCGTAGATTGCATAAGGAACTCTTCCAATATTTGGTTTGCGACGTATAAAAAAGAAGAAAAAAAAACTCGTAGGAAAACACGAAGCGGAATTCGAAAGTTTGAAGACGGTGTTCTCAAAGACACGGAAAAGAGTAGATTTCCTGGAATCTGAACACATCCAAAGATTCGAAGTCTCAGGAATAAAGGTACGGTTTGTACTAATGCGAATAATATATTGCCTTTATTAACATGTCAGGCGTCGTCTACGCGCTCTTTCATGTGAGTCAACTTTAAACTGCACATGCATCTTCTTGCATGTTTCGTTGATGTGCACGTGTTCCTATGCAAACATAGGAATTGGCCTTCGATTCATTTCATAACGACACTTTGGTGTGATTGATATTTTGAGCGTGTAATTCGGTACTGGATGCCACATCCACAGCCTGTAGGGTAAGGCGGGCGAAGATGAGCCAGAGATTTGCAATTCAATATGAACTTTTTTATTTTTCGTGTAAAAAAAGGAAAACTTGCCATTGGCACATTCACAGGGGTCCAGAGCGTCTGACCTAAAATAAGCACCACAACAAGAAATTTAAAAAATTCAAGTTCTCTCATCTTGCTCCAACCCTCAGGGCAAGAAGAGACACGCCGTGGCAATGAACTTTACAAATTAGTTTTTGTAATCCAAGCAGACAATGGTATAGCCTGCAGGCCCCAACGCAACCACCTTGAGCCCAGTGCCCACACGATGTGCAAGAAAACCGCACAGAACCCGGTGCTATTATGCTCCACCGTCCTTTGCAAACGAGGCACCGCCAGTCTGTTGTGTCGCTGGTCGCTCGCTTTTCCGTGCACTTCTGCTTTGCTGGAAATACCCTAGGGAACAGGAAAATTTGCTGGAAAATCCTAAGCAATATGCAACAAAGAAATCTGTGGAGAACAAGCATAAAGCCACCTAATAGTTCACTTATGCGTTTCTAAATTACGTTACATTTAACTTTAAATTTAAATTTAACATTAATTTAACACTTAGTTGTCGCGTATTGCCCAGTGCATATCATCAGATGCATTAATTTTTCTGTTCAATACCGGTTAACGAAGTGGGCGCTTATTTTGCATATATCTAGATGAATGAATAAAGAAATAAGGTGTGAACTTACATTGATAGAAGTCTTCAAAATGCTGCATACATGACAAACGCACCCTCTTGGCGTGTCTTTATTGATTCCAGGCAGAAGTAACCAATTTTTGTTTCTCTTCTCCGGATACATCAATCCCGACAAAGCTCACTTGCAATAAGGCGGATATGCAGAGCCGCCTATGAATGAAGTTTCAAGCGCGTGGAACAACGTGTCTATGAGGCAGGCGGCGTCGAACAAAATATATCGCGCCTTGCCCCATCTTACCCTGAGTTGCGTTGATCAGAACATCAGACGCAATGGATTGGTGAGGACGTCTAGTGGTTTGACGGTCTGATGGTAATTTGAAACACTTGATGAGTCTACAGAACCATCAATCTAAATGTATGGTCTAGTGTTGCATGTCCAGTGTCGTGCTCTTTCTATCTGCATGTTGAGTGCTGCTTTGAAGTGCTATGATCAACTACCAACTACACCAAATAAGGACCTTAGTTCATAATGAAATACTAGTTTCTAACAACGTGATAAAACATGTATTTTGAGCATACATCGGCATGCACAGCATAATCTTTTAAAGGAACTGTAAAGTGAAATTTGCCCCCCTGTTTCTGTGTGCGACCTGGTAGTGTTTGCCTATGTGATGCCTCACATAGAGCCTAAGCACTCAAAGCGGGTTAATTATTACACAATATAAATTAGAAAAATTAAATCGGATGGTAGGCTGCGCCCAGTAACAGCTAAGAAAGTCATGACGTGTCATGAAAGTCATGTCACGTGATACCTAAGTAATACACAATGAACTTACGACCCGCTACTAATCTCCAATAAACACTACTTTTAGAATCAGAAGAATTACTGAGACTATTCTTCAAAATATCCAAGAAACAGTATACCAAAATACTGTCAGCGCGGTCAGCGTCCTCTCTTGGCTCTTCTCCCAACCATATTGCACGGCGACGGCGTGCGGCCTTGCGAGGTTTGTGTACGCAAAAAAGTTCATTTCCTGCCGAAATTGAACAAAGCTTCACCGGATAGCTATGCCAAGTCTCTACTGTAATGTTCGGGGATGCACCAAGTGTGCTCTTTCGACAAGGGACGTTGTGTGCCACAAGATTCGAATGGAAAATGCACGGAAACGAAAGTTGTTGCAAGCGCTTGGTCAAGACATTCGTGAGCCACGCCGTATTTGCTCAACCCATTTCTCTGACGAGTTGTACGAAATGTTTCGTACAACTCGTCAGAGAAATTCCCAGGCGAAAAAATGAACTGGGAAGTCAACTGGTACCAGTTTGTTCCTAGTTGCCTCCAACTGGTCATGAACTGGAACCAAGTGGGATCAAACTGGCGGCAACTGGAAACTAAAGTGGTACCAGTTCAAGCTGGGGTTGGTGACAACTGGAAAGTGAAGTGGTACCAGTTCAAGCTGGGCTGGTGGCAACTGGACATGAACTGGTACCAGTTCAAGCTGGGCTGGTGGCAAGTGGACATGAGCTGGTACCAGTTCAAGCTGGGCAGGTGGGAACTGGAAAGTGAAGTGACACCAGTTCAAACTGGGCTGGTGGCAAGTGGGCACTGTGTGCAACCAGTCCAAGCTGGGATGGCGGCAACTGGAAAGTGAGCTGGTACCAGTTCAAGCTGGACTGGTAGCAACTGGAAGTGAGGTGGTGCCAGTTCGAACTGGACCAGTTGCGGGAGTTTGGGGGAAGTTTCGGTTTCAGTGCCAGGACAGGTTAAGGCGGAATCAACCCAATGTATTCTCTATGGGCATTGCTTTGGGAAGTTCATCTCGAAAACTACTGCAGTAATGGAGCAGTACGCCGAGCTGGTAATACATGGGCAAATTCTGCACGTCCTGACATATTTTTTATCTGAATACAGCAAATAGGCGAATTTAGACGATTTTTTGTTTCTGTGAATGCGAATACATGGAGTCCTATGGGAGCAGCAGAAATTACTTCCTCAGACCTTTCAGCGACGAAATAAACGCCTGAAAAATATGTCAGGACGTGCATCTGTGTCCCCTGATGACAGTACAAGCTAAGTTGCAACGTTAACATTCGTATTATTCAAGATGAACGGGACAAATGTGTGGACATTTGTCGTCTGCTAGCATAGGCTGCATTGTGCTGCCCCCAGTGGGCTTCCGCTCCGGGAGAGGGGATACATCGAGATGGGAGGTGCGAGAGCGAGAGGGAAGGCAAACGGCTACGTGGCTACGTGCACTGCGTGAGGTTGTTGTTTCAACCTGCCTTGGCGACGGGCCAGAACGGCGCGTGTCTTATCATGGTGAATGACTTTGCCTGCTCTATCCGGCGTCAGCGTCGTGCATCGATATTCCTCACGGATGGCCTGTTACTGCGACCTCGGCTGCAATCAGTAGGACATAAATTGGCGTAATCGTGGCGTAATGCACGATACAAATAGGTGTTGAAGAGAAGGTACGACTTGTACTTTCTGTGTGTCAGTTGCGTGATGTTTTCGGGAGTGCGCTTGTTTTATTACAGTGGTTCACGACCCAGTGTATGCTTCAGCCCAAATATGGAGCGATATATTTTTCAGTATTCATACCTGAATCTGGCATGGTCAAGATGTGCTGACATGTCATGCAACCAACGCAAGTCGATGTGTGGGTGATGAGGTGTCGAGGATGTAACTAAGCGGCCGCTACGGGAAGGATCGCCGTGAAATGTGGCTTGAGAACGAGAAGACGTGCCTTGATTTTGAACAAGTGTGTCGGAAAGACGCGTGAATTGTGTACCGTTATTAATGTGTAGCATTCCACTCATGAGGACTTTTCGAACGCCGTGTGCGGCTGTGTTATATACAACAGCAGGTTCTGTTCGTCATGAATCAGACCATCTGTTTATGGAATTTTATCGTGCATGTTCTTCTCTTCGTTCCTAAGTCCATTTCTATGTACTCTGGTTCATTCCTAAGTGTCGGTGCGATCTGTAGTAGTTGTCAGAGGACAAAATTAAAGCCAATCAAATGGACTGTTCATCTGCATAGACAAGTGTTATTCATTTCTGCTTAGTTGCACCACGTACACACAGGTGAGCGCAAATAACATGCATGCGGGTGACCGTAAGTTCAAGAGGTACAAAAAAATCCAGCTAAAGTTGTTGACGCTGGGCATATAGGGCGACGGTTGATCTTGCTTGCGCCTTGCTCGTTATGGATGTCCGTTGAATTTTTCCGGGTCTAGCTACAGGATTTGTGTGAGACCAACCACACGGCTTCATCCACAGTTATTCGCGTGCTTGCACCGATGGTGCAGCACATCATATTTTCGGCCGTGAACTTATGTTGAATTGTGCGATTATGATACGTGAAATAACAGACGCAGGCAAGTCATGGGGATATTCCTGCCGTCACCCTATCTCCATGGTGTGATTTGCACAACATTTCGATTGGGGGATGGGTGAGGGCGGATATATTTATTGCAAAAAGAATGAAAGGGAAGCGCCAGCCACGCACAGTCCGATTGCTCCCGCAATACGCTCACCAACAGGAGCGTATGAAGTTGTGCATGCATTAGATTGCATTGCATGCAGACTGAGTCAGACGTGTACAAGGTACTCGAAAATGTATTTAAGTAAGTACAATAAATACTAACGTTAGATTGTAATTAAGATAGAGTATAAGTACACGAAAATCGAAGTAATTAAGATAGAGTAAAATACTTCAAATGGTATTTGAAATACAATTAAGATACTATTTATCCTTGAACGCAAAAGGTCACTGGTCAATGCGGCAAGTCGAAATATGTCTCAACACCTAACCTAACTGACGCTCGTGCAGGACCCCACACCAATCGTCCTCAAATGTGTGTGAGTGCACGCGTGAAATCAAGAACAATTCACGAAATCAGCATGATCACATGTAAGAAAGTGATAGTTCTCAGATGCGAATACCTGATATCCTATACCCAATGGGGAAAAAAGTAATGTCAAAATTCAGGTGTCCAGTCTCGTGAAATAAGTTCGCGTACACGTCCGACCATGTCTGGCGTTGTCAAGCCCGTACCGGGCCCGGGGCCGTTGGCTGGAGCCCGAGCCCGGCCCGCCTAAAAAACACCAAGCGCGGACCGGACCGGCCCACGGGCCGGGCCGTGCCGGGCTTTCGGGTAAGCCCGGGCCCGTGCAGTGCTCTATACCCGCACGGGAGCATTTACACTATAATCAAGTTCCTGAAGCCTGGCTGCAATCGACTATGTCGCATTATTACAAACGAAAAAAAAAAAAAACGAAGAAACAGAGAACGCTACTCAGAAAGGTAATTAACGAACTGTGCTTACGTGCTCGCCCTGTGTCATGTCTTCCGCGGTGGCGTGTGCACCCCAAGTAAAAAAAATCGCTTAGTATTAGTTAATCATATAAAAATATGTATGGAATAAAAGAGGTCACCCTGTACATTGTTCAAAAATGCATTGTCGAAAGCAGAGGCTGTCCGCGGGAACAGAACAAATCTCTCGCAGGCGCCTGTTGTTCTTCCATTCTGACCTTTGTGGTTACATATGCGAAGTGGGCTTACTTTTTCCAACCTCTTCAACCTCGTTAATGAACCATTGATGCGTTTCATTAGTGCAAAAACAGTACGGAAGAACAAGATTACTTCGTGTTCACTCATTTTCCAGTGCACTTGAAAACGCTCACACATTCCGAGAACTTCGCATTCCATCGTCATTCCATTATTACGTGTATGCGTGAGTGTATGTGTCAATGTGTGTGTGTGTGTGTGTATTTTATTTTTTATTTATTTGTTTTGTGTTCCACTATTCTTCAAGAGGCACGCACACTCAGAATGAGGTGAGGCGCATGGCACGTGAAATCATAGCGATAATGCGCCGCTGTGCAGCATGTACTGTGTGTCCAGCCATAGTCAGAATGTGGTGGTTGTTTGGTTCCCCAAATTCGCTATCTCCAACTCGTGGGCAGTTGAAGAGAAAGCCGGATACCAACATAGACAGGAGACATGGCCAGCGACTGTGTCCCTTCCTACCTTTATCGCTGCTCACCAACTGGGACTGCAGCAGACAGGTAGAGAATCCTGGGCTTTCTCTGTAATACGCCACGGAAAGCTACTTGATAGATTTGTACCGCCTAATCCGCATGCTGTAAATGTACACAATGTTATCACCCAAATTGCGAAGAACGAAAAATCAGACACAAGTTGGTCGCTCGGTTTTGCTCAGTTCCGCCTTCCCAATTAGCGTCCCTCATTCTGTAAGCAAGTCCAAATGGATTATCACTTCAAGCCATTCGCGAAACTGTCAGCAAATCTACGAAGCGATGACAAACCAGCCGAGACGATCGAAGCAGCTGAGCCACACGCCACATCTCAAACACACGCCGCCGCTAAACACAATAAAGCATGGACAAATATAGCAGCAAACCATACGTGATTCATAGCTCAAGGTCAGGCCGAAGCCCGCGTGCTCTCGACGGCTCCGCCCTTACGAGGAGGAAACCGTCACTTACGTAAAGGAGAGAGAGGAGGGTAACAAAAAAAGCAAAGCATAAAAATTTCTCCCGCGCGCCATCTAGTGAAAGAAGAAGACGTCACCAAGCCGGAGCATTCCCCCTTAATATGAAGATTGTAAGATGAAGTTATAAAAACGATCAGAAAGTAACTTTATTAGTAGAAATAACCATATTTCAATTTTTGGTAAAGTTCGTTAGTGTTAACGAAAGTTATTTTGGAACGCTTATAGTTGTATTTTGTGCGTTCCTGCTCCCGCGATGAATCATGCGTTTACTGTGCAACGGTCGCTTGCTTAGCAGCATGCTTGTACAGCGATTTTTGCCCGTTATGTTCTTAGCGTGATGTGTGACATAGGCGTTGGTTTTATAATCTAAAGGATTTTTCGGCAAGTTACGACAGTGCGACAGTACAATGAGCGCCAGCGGCCGGGCGGGTGGGTGTTATAGGATTACAGCTCGACTACAGCTGCGGAGACCGCTTTATATCGTGAGTACTATATACTTAAGTGCTTTTCCCTTGTGCACCATTTAGAAATATTACTTCCACTACAACCGCTTCTCTTTGTTCTGCGTCAGAGTCGTGGCACCTCCAAGTGTTTGCCGTTTTACGAGTAACATCCGGTTTATGTTAACATTACCAGCAACTTTTTTCGTTCATGTTTTTGTTTTTGCTTTTTTTTTCGTTCATTCTCGTGTTTTAGATCCTTCGCACCACGGATGTTGTCGAACTAGCGTAGTGCGCAGAGTAGTACTCATTGCCCCCGAAAGCCGGCGTATCTCTTAGTGGAAAGGTCCAACTACTGCACAACGGAAATGTTGAGAGATTCGCGTACTTTCCGGTGCCACGACTGCTCAAATTGAGTCACTGTCCAGGAACACACCACAGTTACATGTTGCAATTGAATGCATATTCACTTGTGCCTTTTCAACTTTCCAGAAACCTTAGCTGCTGGGGCTCAAAGGAAAATATCGATCCATCGTGTGCTATTAAGAACATCTCAAATACTTTGTTGAATGATTCAAGATGTCCACAAGGCAGTCAAGCAATGGACCAATCAACCATGAAGTATTATCTATTCCATGTAACTCTGTAGCTCATCTACTGCTATAAATTAATTATGTTATAGTTACGCTACATGTACATTAGAATATGTGTAATGTTTGACTACAAATAAAATGCAATTTTGCATTACAGTTCTTTGGATCTGCTGTTGCTGGGAACAACGATTCTGCAAAGGGACACCGGTTACATATACAAGCTAACCTCTGTCCGAACAGGCCGCTCTAAGTGAAGCCACTTCAACCAGTCCCAGCTCAACAATGAGGATTGCAACCAGTTCCAGTCGAGACTGCGACCGGTTAGAAACCAGTTGGTCCAACTGGTACAAGTTGAGACTGGGACCGGCCAGAAACCAGTTGGGCCAACTGGTACCAGTTGATCGAACTGGTCCCTGTTCGATAACACAGTTCGCCCAGTCCCAGTTGCAACTGGACCAGTTCAACTGGGACTGGGTGAGCTGTGTTATCGAACAGGGACCAGTTCGATCAACTGGTTTCTGGCAGTTCCCAGTCTCAACTGGTACCAGTTGGCCCAACTGGTTTCTAACCGGTCCCAGTCTCAACTGGGACTGGGTGAACTGTGTTATCGAACAGGGACCAGTTGTCCCAACTGGGACCAGTTGCAACTGGGACTGGGTGAACTGTGTTATCGAACAGGGACCAGTTGTCCCAACTGGTACCAGTTGATCTGGGGCCGGTTGAACTGGTCCCTGTTCGATAACACAGTTCAACTGGTACCAGTTGAAAAAATTTTCGCCTGGGATGGTAGCAGCGGATAGTCGAAAACTTCTCACACGGACGGCAGTCCCGACACCAGTGTTTCAACGTGTGACGTCTGACGATGCGAACACCAGTACAGACGAGGTATGTATTTACCGATACACAAGAATGATACATATATGTGGTTCACTTGAAATTCAAATCGATTTTTGTGATGCCTACGCTGCATAATTTACCAAACGCAATATCCCCCTTTCCCTGGGAAGCCCTGAGCTCTCACAGGAGAATATAAGTGTCAACTAAATTACGCGCTATAGACACTGACCGCATTCTTCATTCATATCAGCGACACAGGCTTCCATGGTGACTGACAAGAATGTGAAACTCAGAAGTAAAAGCGTGTCAACGGATGATTTACCGTCAACACCTTTCAACCTTTATCCAGTGATGAATTCAACACCTATAGTCCATACACACTCATGCTCACAGGTGGGTCAAGCTCTTGTTTTGCTTAACTTTTTAGCTTCTGCATGCCTTCCCAGGTGAAAATCAGAACTGGAATACCAAGTGGATCCACTTCAGCACCAAAGTGGTCTGAAGTGGGATGCCATACTTCCACTTCAGATTTAAATGGTTCCACTATGCAGGTAACTGGTATTCAATTCCATCAAACAGCTTTCCAGTTAGGATGGAGCTGGATTCCATGTTGGACTGAATGGTTCCACTTCAGTGCCAACTGGATCTCAAATGGGACACAAAAACATTTCATGTTTGCATGAAAGCGTTCCATTTGGCTGCAAGTGGTTTCAGGATTTGTACTCCAAAGTGGAAAGTTGGCAAACTGTTCCATGAAGGTAGCTCAGCAACACTCCATGAAATAAAATGTTTTCATGTGTCATTCAGAAGTTCAACAAAGTCACTAATACTGTTATACCCACTTATTTTGAACAATTTATTTGCAATTGCAATTGATTAACATAGGGTTTGTTTTCACATTTGCTGAAAAAGGCACGGCAATACGTTTTTGGAAAATCACCATATTCTGAAAAGTTTTGAATTCTACTCCTGCGCATGATGCTAAGTGATGAAAATGTGCGTGCCCCATTGCATTTCTTTCCCTCAGGAGGCATCAGAGTTTGGCACAGCAAGGTGGAATGCAATGCAAGAATACAACATTGTGGAGCGGCCAGCCACCATACCACATATTCACAAAAAATGTCACCCCGTACATATAACTTATGACCGCTTGAATGTTTTACATAAATCGGCAAACACAAATGTATCATCAACATGCATACACAACCACTGCACAACACTATTGCTCAACATGTGAAGTGCTTTCTGTGGTGTTTTTTCGGCTTGTTTCAAGTGGGGAACACCAGGAATAGGTCGGACGACATACTTGTGGGACACTATGTAAAATGTTTCTTCGTCATCCTCCTTAACAGAGACTATGCTTTCAATTTTTGCATACACGCCGTTAATGTACAATGCTGTGGAGTCAGTTTTAGTAGGAACATCATACTTTACACTATGAAACACTGTGCCTCCAACCTGCACTCTGAAGTACTCCACTACAGTGGCAGTCTCCACGACACACTCCTTAACAAATCTTTCTAACGCATCATCTGCATGTTTTCCATTCCCAAGGGGCACAGGAACATCCACATCACCGGTGTTACAACTGACATCAAAATACTCTTGTGCCTTCTGGCTCACCATGCTCTTCATCGCTGGGAGACTCTGGTGCAGCATGAGACGTGACAGTATTTGTACTGGTACACCTTTTGATGATTTGACGAGCAACAGCAGCTTACCAATGTTGTTTTCAAAGCCGAAGCACGAGTGTGACCAAAGAGGACCCATCAAGACAACAGATTTTGGGATATGTAACAGGGTATGCATATTAGATGTCATTTGAGATTTTCCATAAAGGGACTGGGCAAGAGCAACAAATTTGACTAGGGCTTCTGTGCCATTATCAATGTCTCCGTGTGTAATTTCACTCTGCAAGAACAGGTGGATCGCAGAAACAAGCAGGCAGAAATGCTCCAAATACTTGTTTGGGAGGATGCCAGTCAGACAGGGAACAGAGAAATATAGTAACCAATGCTCCCATTCAGAAGCTTTCCAATATTTTCTAACTTTAAGCGAGCGAGGCAGTCGCGTAAATGTCCTAGGCGGCTTTATGCTGCACAACCTTGCGTTAATGAGCGCAACTGTTTCTGGCATGCCTACATAGAAGCTTGCCTCACTGTGCGATAACCATAGCTCAGTAACCTGACGAGTTACACCAAGTAGCACAGAGTGCATATAGTCAGGGCTAAATCCCCACACAATGCGGAAACCAGGGATGTTCAACATTGGTGATGGTCCTTTGATTCCATGAACCGGCTCCTGTCTCGATGCCGCTGAAATCATGTCCTCTACAAAGCCGTCATCCGTCCTATCGTCAAACGGTCCGTCATCCACTGGATACTTTATGACGCCTGCTGAAATGTAAGATCCCGTAAGATTTCATACAGTATTAGTATGCAGTGATGTATCCTGACCTTCGAAGACCGTTGCGGGATGGAGGCACCATCCACATCCGTAATAACTGTTGTATTGTTTCATATTTTGCATTGTAGCTCGCGCTGGGGCATCTGCGACACTGCATATACAGTACACCTGAAAGGAGACACAGTGGTGAGTCCTGGTGTGCATTGTTATGCTCTGCAACTGGGCAACACAGTCAGTAGCACAAAAATGTTCTGTACATGTGCAAGATACCATTGTGTAACTGTGATGTTACACATGGGTTCTTTGTCATCAACCAGGCATCAGCATGCATCTAGCCTGGCTCACCTTTGAGTTGAACGAACGGTCATCCACAGTCCAGTTCACGCCTTCTTTTAGCAGTACATTCATTTGGTCCACAAGTGCCTGCATCAGAAGTGACATCCTGGGGTGTGAGGCACCATACCACAGTGCAAATGTGATTACATGTTGAAACCGAAGTGATGGAGGGAGCTCGTTGACCATAATTTGCACTGGCCATATGGAATAAGTACTCGACTCAAACACAGGACTGCCGTCACTGTTAACAATAAGGGTGATGTCATACTTCTTGCAGTTCTCCCTGAAGTGCCTGTACAGGGCCCCATCTGTGATGTCCTTCAGCACGTCGCTGTTGTCTGTCACGCTCTCCAGTTGTTTCAGCAATGCGGACTTCACTGGGTTGCTTTCAAGAAGCGTTTCCAGTTGTTTTCTCAAAGAAAGTGTCACAAAAAAGCTGCTCTTTGCCATGAGTTGCTTTCCAGTGTATGTGACATTGCACAACGTACAAATGGGCCTCGCACTGTTTCTCTCTTTGAGGTCACCCGACGTCTTGAGCAACAAAAGGAGACAGTCTGGGCAGTAGAAATTGAATCAATGTCACTGTGCCTCACTCCGGCAAATTTTTTGAATAAGTGCTTGCTCTGAGGAAGTGCTTGTTTCTCGATTAAGTTGTTGACAAGCTTCAGGAGGTCTTCCACAGCCGTCCACGGTAACTTGTGTTTAACTGCGTAATCCATAATGAGGACGATAGCGTCGCCTTGCGACACATTTCCGCCAGTAATTAATGGCTTACTGAATTCAAGCAAGGCACTCGAAGAACAGGATGGTGTACGCAGCGGTATACTGCTACTGCAAGACGGCGGTTCGGCAATGGGCGTCTCAACGTTGGCGTCGACAGGCTGGTCTTCGTATGCTCGAGACACCCTTAATGTCTGTCGTCCACTGGAACTTGTCGCATCTGATTCGGCATCGTGGCGGGATTCTCTTATCATATGCGCTTCCTCGGACTGCGAGCTTGTAGTGGCTCCCGAACGAGACGCCTCCATGCGCCATTTCGTTGATTTCGGTAGTTTCACTTCGGAGGTGCTCTGTGTACTGTTTTGTTCCAGATAGCGTTTTCTAGGTTTCTTATTGCCTCCAGATGACATTCTGTTTTAGGCACAATTCAACTTTCATGAAGCACTTACTGCACCACGCAAAGAAACCGGGAACAACATGCGTCCGCTGGATGATATGGTCTACAGGACCCCTGGTGGCGCGCATTTCGAAGCAGAGCCTATAGCCGCACTTAGCAATATTTTTGCGTTTAGCGATATGGCGATAGCGGGCTTATCATATTGCATGTAAGTGTATAATGATGGTATATAACACATAATCCTCCCTCACCACGAGCAGCGGAGATATGCCGTCCTAAATTTAATTCACAGAATCTGAATTGTGGCGCCACTGATACTGCACTGGCAAGCTGCGATCATGTGCACGTGACCTCACACGCCTGTTTGGGAGATGTGCCAGCTGGTCCGAACTGTCATCCGTGTTGCCGCGTTCAATTAAAAGTGGTCTGGAATTGGGAAATTTCTATGAGTGGTGGAAAATGTACGCCCTTGTCCGTTACTTAAACCAGTTTGATAGCACTTTGCATGTCATTAATGCGGACAACATCGTGAATTTCAACCCCAAAGACGACGACGATTTTGACAATAAAGCAACCTACGACGCATGGAAGCCGGGCACCAGCGACGTCTGTCCTGTTCAAATTCTGCTTTTGGCACGTGAGTACTATTCTTTGAGCTACATGGTGTTCATATTTTGAAATGTCACGTCTCATAACCGTTTTGTTTCCACCTTCCCTCGTTCTTCACGTGGTTTCGATTCTCGCCGGCGTCCACGCTTTCACTTCTTTTGTGTGCAGGAACAGAGGCTGAGCTTGAAAGAAAGAAGACGTCCAAACGTGTGTTTGTGCCAAAGCTCAACACGTCACAATGTGAAAGTGCCGCCGCGCCAATTTCACAAAAGCAGAAAATTCGACAGATACTTGGACGCCGCGCGTCTACACATAGAGTAAAAATAATCCACTCTTTGCAGGAGGAAAAGAAAAAAAGGCAGAAACAGACGACGTCAACACGAAAGGAGTATGAGAACATCATAGATAAGCATCTACAGAACGCAACAAAGGAAGCCGCCCAAGCCCATGGGGTGCCCAGAACTGATGTATATCCTTCCATATTTTATATGCTCACGGTATATTCATTTTGCATCTAGGTGAGAAGAAAAAGACACAGAGACACGGACGATTTCTCCGAGTCGGAGGTGTCAGACTCCGAGTGTATTGTGTCAGCGGCCGAGGTAAAGAAAGCTAACGAAGAGGCCACGTACTGGCAGCGGCTTTGTGAAAAGAATCTGTGGGAGCTAAAAACCAAGCTTGGACGAAGTGAGTAAGGGCTATTGTACTGAGAAGGGCAAGTTTGGGATCAGTATATGCAATTTGTTTTAAAGCACAAACACAATGAAATGTAATGGAGCGAGTGTGCCGCCAATTCACCATGTCGAGATAAAATCATTGTTATTGCCTAAGTTTGTTGAACATTGTGAGGATGCCGATAGCAAAGCTCCTTATTTCTTGTGTAGTTGAAAAGATTGTGGAGGAAGTGCTGGTGACGGTCCAGGCAGCGGGGTTCGGTGAGAAGGATATGTCTATTGACAATAAAATTGCAGTTGCCAGCGTGCTGCATATTTTTGAAAGGGCACTGTAGTACAAGTTATATGTAAACACCAGACTGCTATTTATTTTTCAGACGAAAAGCTGTTTGGTAGGCAGTCGTCAACACCAGTGCACGAGCCACCCCAAGGTACAGCTGTATTTGTTGCAACGGGACTGCTAATTTCCAGTTATGCTCATTCATTGTCATCCTTTCATCTCCAGAAATACCAGGTCCTGTGGCTTCCCCTTCCACAACGGAGCCCTTGTCTGTCACACCTTGTAGTCTTACATCAGACCCTTCTAGCACAGACTTGGAGCCATTCACAAAAATCGACGACAAACATGTAGGCATACTTCCTCACACATTGGTGCCGTAAAAATGCTTCTACTGATATTTGCATTTCTGTGCAGTTCCACCTTAAGGATGGGGTAGTTGTGTCACATGTTCTGGCAGATAAACTTAAGAAAATCAAGAAACCCACGGTGGTTATCCGCGAAACAGCACAGGCCATATGGGGAACAGAAAAATTGAAAGAGAGGAGCTATGGAGGGCGGCTGGCACCTAAAGATAAAAGGGACAACTCGAAGCAGCCACGGAAGGAGCTTACTCCTCACAAGGTTGGCGTGGTTGTAGGTGAGAAAACCTGTTCATCCGATATCTTGTGCCACTATATTCCATGAAGTAGAGACTTCTTTGTGATAGGCAGGTAGGACTCCTCACAGTAGTACAAATCAAGCTAAAACTTGAGTTAGGAAAAGATTACCAATGGACACTGAGCTGCATCTGCCTAGGTTTTTCGCATTTTTACCATGCATTCTTGTTCATTTCCCTCAGATTGCTATGACATAAACCAATCACGTTACAAAAAAAAAAATCTTATCAAGAATATAGGAGGTATTAGCTTCTTTTGTTGGCTATGGTATTGTAGTGCCATTGCCATTTATTAATCTCTTGATTCGGTGCTTTTCTTTGTATATCTGCCATAGTGTGTTAATGATTGGTGAGAGTGTTCCCCATGTGATATGTGAACCACTAGTGCATGCATAAGACTTCTTTTTCCACGATTTCGTGATTCCACAAAAATTTGTGGAATACGGCATACTGCGCCGAATTTCATGGAATTGCCCAATTGTTGGGAAGTGCAATGAGAAATGAACTGACTTTCATCACATTATGACATTCCTAGCCATAATAATTTATACGTTTCTTCGAATGCTGAGTGTTGGACGCAGTGTTCCAGAACTGGTGGGATTTTTAACGTCACTCTAGAAACACAAGTTCACCGCATAGCACGCTGTGCGCCAACCATTGCCGAGAGTGATAGGGTTATTGCTTCAGATTCGAAGAAAGAGGGGGCGTACACCTTTTTGTGGCAATTTTCATATAGCCAAATTGCCACAAAAAGGCGTACGCCCACCTCTGTCTTCGAATCAGAACCGATAACCCTATCACTCTCGGCAATGGTTGGCGCAAAACGTGCTATGCAGTGAACTTCTGTTTTTATAGTGATGCTTCGAATACGCTCGAAATCGTTGTTCGTAAGGCGCCGCCCCACGCATGTAAACGCAGCAGGAAGCCACCTTTACAAGAAAGTTTGCAGCTGGTAGAGTTACACATTTACATGCTATGTTTGAGTTGTATATTTTTTATAATTTTGGTGAATGATACAGCCCTGATGTTGCTCGTTCATCACCCTACATAGCGTAAAGAGCACCACCTGGGGTATCACAAAAGAGATCAAACATGTTTTCTCTGTCCAGATCAACTGATATAGGCAAGGAGGGCACTATCATTGCCGAACCATAAGGAATGTGTGAATGAGCACTTATTTTTGCTTTTACCATGGGAAATTACAGAATTTGGGGAGTCCTCCCATGAAATCGAAGGTTTGCTGCAGCGGAAATAGAAGGGCTTTATGCATGCCCATGAGCTGATTGTCTATACTAAGAAATTTCCTAAGCTAATTTACAAACTGTCTTTATTTACCAGCAACGTTGAATCACTGGAGAGATTCCAACAGCATGGCTGACCCCACGTGGGAGCAAAGAAATGGAGCAGCGGTGGACACTGCACTGTTGAACATCTCGACAATCCTCTCATCCAAGATACAAGCTGCACGAAGGCCACCAAAGATGACTCTACAGCTCTAAGTCACAAGCTTTTTCTTCATTTTGTATGTGCGGCATCCCAATGAACATGAACATGATGGTAGCGCGTGGAACAGAACAACAAGAAGGGGACAGTGCACACTCACAACTAACTTTTATTTATGAAAACCATAACCAGGAAAATCACAACACAAAAGAACAACAGAAACAACCGCTCCCCCTACAACACCCTCTTCAGGAAAGCAAGCTCTTTTTCAGATAGAGCAGTAGACGCTTGACGTACGTATGTGTAATCTTCGGCCTTTTCAATTGCATGCACCTCTATAGTCTCCCTTACGAGAGCCTTGCCTGCCACCCCCAAAAGAACAGTCTTATCAAAATTCGGTTTGTAAATTGCTCCTGTTCTGCACTCAACAAACTGACGTGCATGCTTCTTCCTGCAACACGGATGGTCATCCTGCGAGTTAACAACCGGACACAACCTACCCACCTAGATGACCATCCGTGTTGCAGGAAGAAGCATACACGTCAGTTTGTTGAGTGCAGAACAGGAGTAATTTACAAGATCCCGTTGTTGTGTGAGAGATGCTATATCGGCCAGACGCGAAGGGTGTGTGAATGATAAGTTAAGAGAACATGCGCTTGCAGTTCGGTCGGCCCCGTCTGGCCATTTGGCAGTTCATTGCAGCCGCTGCACGTGCGAACCGAGTTTTGATAAGACTGTTCTTTTGGGGGTGACAGGCAAGGCTCTCGTATAAGGGAGATTATAGAGGCGCATGCAATTGAAAAGGCCGAAGATTATACGTGCGTAAGTCAAGCGTCTATTGCTCATCTGAAAAAGAGCTTGCTTTCCTGGAGAGGGTGTTGTAGGGGGAGCGGTTGTTTCTGCTGTTCTTTTGTGTTGTGCTTTTCCTGGTTATGGTTTTCATAAATAAAAGTTAGTTGTGAGTGTGCACTGTCCCCTTCTTGTTGTTCTGTTCCATGCGCTACCATCATGTTCAGTACATACCAAATGGCCCAACTTGCTGTTCTTATCCCAATCTGTGTTGCCTGTTGATGTTGCAATGGAAGAAGGACAAGACAACCTCTACACATGTTTTTGCAATTAATCCAGTTGTGCAAGAATGGACATTTGTTTCTGCACATTCCTTCTGTATGCACCACATACCCATGCTTTAGTTGTGCAATTTCATCTAGTCATATTTTTAACACTGCCTCCGAAGTGTGGACTTGACAAATTTTACTGTGAATATAATATATAGAATGACATATGAATAGACATCTGAATAGAATATATAGTCTACAAATGTTTTGTGTAGCCACGTCGCAGTACTCGTGGTAATGTGTAACACAGTGAATAAATTTAAATAAGCAGTGTTCATGACTGTGTACTTAGGATTGGATTTTTGTTGTCTGTCATCTGTGTATATCGTAACAATTTTCACCTCCAATGGCCTTCTGTACACATTCCAGTCTCGCAGCACAGGCTGGCTCTCCTGCACAGCCACAGCAGCAGTTGAGAATAGAAACTGATGCTGAAACCCTGCTGGGCTTCAATAACCTACTTGCAGGTTGGTTGAGAAGGAACCTCGGAATCGACTCCTAGCTTGGAATAGATTCCTAGCTTGGAATCGATTCCTGGTTCCATAACCGCCTTGCAAGTGGATCCATTTGTAAATGGAAACGTGTTTCTAGCTGGAAAGCGATTCCCAGCTGGAATTCATTCCTAGCTGGAAATACATTCCAAGCTAGCAATCAGTTCCTGGTTCCATAACCGACTTGCAAGCGGATCCACTTAGGGAATTTTTTCACCTGGGTTGCAGGTGCATGATATGACAATATCTGCACCATGGGGGAACCAGCTGTTGAGTAATTCTGGAAATCTGAAGACAACAGTTTTGAATGGCCTCTTCTACTTTGCAGTGTTGTGCCCTCTGCTTCACCAGACCAGAAGAAGTACATCAAATGTGCATCATGTTCAGAACTTCCCGTGCGTCTCACAAAGTGGCCACAGATGTTCGCGTCACGCTTCTCACCACAAAAGCCGAGTGCCCAAGTGAACACAATTGATCTTGGAAACTTGAGACAGAAGTGAACAAGATGGCTGCAGGGAACATCCTGTTGTCCTGCACAATCCTTTTCAATGGGACCAGTGCAGCCAAGGTGTGAATTCATAGCACCTTATGTATTCACAGATTCAAATGACACCTTGTAGTATTTGCTGCTGACCAGGTTCCGTGGTTACTTGAGCTAATTAATATTCACCTCAACAGTCACCTCAACAGACCTCACCTACAACACCTACCAGAAAGGTCGCAGGCTCCCTTTACCGACACAGGTAGGATTATCAGAACTCACGGTCATGAGAGACTGAAACATCCAAATAACCTTACTGAAACACAAGCTTTCGAATAGAGTCTGTCCTTCATTAGGCATGATACAGACATACATGGTACAGATATTTATACTGATGTACATTAGAGAAGGGGAACAAAGAAGGTAGTGAGGAGAAAATCCAAATTCTTGTTAGAAACTATTGAGGACACAAAAAAATAATACAAAACAAGGCACACAGGCATTGCGTAGTTGAATTTTCAGTTACAATAATTCTATCTGCAACAATGATATAAAAGGTGCATGTAGTAAAAGGTAAAAAGAACAAGCTTGTACAATTGCAATATGCAAATGCCATGCTCAAGAATGCTTAGTGGCCATGTAGTCCACAAGAGGATCTTGTAACAGAGGGCTTAGATACCGATGGGTTAAGAAAAAGCTTGAACCTGCAGTCAAGTGCCGTGCACGTGCTGAGCTAAACCAGTGGATGCAGCGCACTTGTAACCACCTTTACAGGTGTAGTTCTAATTCTGAGGGAAATGCAGAGCTTCTACTTAGCATGTGGAGAAGTATGAGCTTACGTATACAAATCAGCTGTCATTCAGGAAACAATGTATACAAGCTTCGAGATAATGTGTCTAGGTTTGACCTGGCACGCTTTCAACAGCCATGGCAGCCATAAGAGACCATGTTTTCATACAAAGACCATAGGGAAGACACTTAGCCATGACCACACCTTATCTTCGCAGAGGATGTAGGTCACCTCGTGAGTGAAACACCAACAACTTGCAAAGATGTGAGCTCCAGTGAAATACTAGCGGTCTGCAAAATACCTGAGCCCGCACCAATGACTGCAATTGGACGAGTATAAGGGAAAACATGGGAAATTTATAATAAGAAATTGAGAAAGTGTTGCAAAGATGGATGTGCACAGACACAGAAAAGGTATACAATTTTTGTCAACGACAGGGATGCCTCTGAAGAGAAGCCTCTCTTGATGCCATTGGCATGACCCCACCTAAGGCCTTCTTATACTGATAAAGTCATGAACGCGAGATGTTATATTTATGTATTTATTTATTCCTGTTTTTCTGGTGCCAATGAACGGCCATTTCCGGTCACACTAAGACAGCAGGACATTCTCCTGAGTCTGAGTGCCTCAAGTACAAGGGGGTTCGAGAACTAATCACCTACGCTCTTTCCATTGTCTCTTACATCTTTCTGGTTCACTCACTCATTCAGGCACGAGCCTCGGCGACATCTTGTGTATACAATGTAAACAAATGAGAATTAGCTGAGGCAGGCTACAAACATGGATGACACAGACATGTGAGCCTCAAGAAGTTCCAGGTGCAACTCCTGGTGTTTGCACCTTATATCCTGAGTTGCTTGATTTCATGTCTAACTTTTATACATATTTGATTAGTATGGATTACTTATAGGGCAGGCATCTTAATCTTGCACAACTGTAGTACTACATGATCAAATATTATTTTCCAGAGGAGGAATGGGAAAGTAGGCAGGGGCAATCATTACATTAAGCTCATACATTATGCAACATATATTAACAATATATCAGTATATGTGCATCTGTCACCCTCCTTGCTTATCTAACATGTGTACTTTGCATAAGCCTATGTGTAACGTAGCCCCAACAATACGTGTGCCTTACCTTTTGCGACGTGCCAGACATCAAAATAGTGTCGGATACCAGGTTCTTCAGTCCTCATGTGTTTCATTATCTAAGGATGGCGATCAGTTGTGAGGCTGGCAACCACAAGGCCCTGGCTTTTGATGTGCTCTAGGCTGCGAACCATTCCTTCCTTTTCCATGTGGCCACTGGATGTGACTTGTGGTGACTGCAATTACCATAATCATGAAATATGTCATAGCCAACATATCTTGCTAACAATGGAAGAGCGAGTTGGTACATGGTGACCAAAAGAACCTGAGACAAGACGAACACGACACGGTCTCAAAATAGTGGCCAAGTCGTGTTTGTCCTTCCCTACGAAACAACACTCAGTGAGAATGTGCCATGCACAAAAATCAGTTGTGAACTTTCTGTCACGTGCCAGCTACCCGTGAAACAGGAAATACCTGTGCTACAGTGATTCATGGCAGTTCTTGGCATTCATTTTTTGTTGCATTTGACATGAGAGGAAACAAAGCAGATTTCTGTGTTCTCACCTCCCCAACCTGCACCTGCTGTGTGTGGATGACCTTGTTAAGCTGGTGGCAGAAGAAGGTGTATGTCAGGTACTTGGCGCTGAACCCTGGGGAGTCAAACCTGCCATCCCCTGAAAGGTCGACCTCTGTGCTGTGAAGGCTGTGAAGCAGTCCAGCCTGCTGTGTCTCCCACACCTGAATGAATTAGATTAATGTTTAGGGGTCAAATAATTATTCCACGTACCTGAACAGAGTGACTGTCACTTACATTTTTTGCTGCTTGAAGAAGATATGCCCTCTGATAGTTGAATAATGTTCTATCAGAGGTCACCTGTATATTAATTAGGCGTAGCATCCTCAAGGCAGATGTGGGGTGACAACCGCTGAAAAGTATAGCCGCAGACAATAGTAGGTTCCCAACATACTTCCTCCCCACTTTTGGCTGGCTATGCCACACACGTTTGTGTCCGTTACTACAGGTAACATCTGCTGTAAGGCTCGTGCCTGCCACAGTGGTCGCTGCTGTGCAGGGTTCACCACACCTGTGGTATGTTGAAAGCAGTTCCATCAGTGCAGATTCAAAAACGATGAACTTCCTTTCTTTGTAGCTTGGCTCATCGTGTGTTGCAGGTTCGTCCCTGGAACCGATTATATTGAAGTATGATATGTAAGAAAGATAGCAGCTTCAGCTCGTTGGTGGAGAATCTTCACAACTGCTTAGTGCGAGAGAAGTTAGTGCCTGTCCCTGTCGTCTTCTTTCCGTCCTTGTCCGATTGTACTAGCTCATTATGACAATATACATGATATGTAACATTGCCACAGGTAATCTGTAAACTGAGCGCATGTAAATGTAATGCAAATCAAGTTTAATAACTTGTGAAATGAGCTACTCATTATGCACCAAGTTACAGCGAACGCTGTCTTGTCACTAAGGCGTACGGGAGGCTTGTAAAAAACAATGACACTGCACACTACCTGTAGGCATTTTTCCTTTGTATTTCCAATTTTTTCACTCCTAGCACCTAATTACGTGTAACACAAAACATGCAGAGAATTTTGAACAGCATTCATGGCAATTAGAGCACTCGAATGTTAACAAAAAACCTGTATCTGTTCAGATATTAATTGATGTCTTGCAATTATGTAGGTGTCTTATGTAGGGCCTCTTCTGAAGCTCTCTAAATTTCTAATGATTTGCACAGTTGAATTTGATCTACAGATCACCTGCTCCCAAAGACTAACCATAAGCTGAGTTATGTCCAGAAGCAGTTTTACCTGAATGAACTGTCTGCAGATGATGGTTGAAATGTTGTGTCCTTGTCTTCATATTCGCTGCAGCTTTCCAACGTATCACGGATGGGAGACACAGGAGGTGGAGGAAGCCCGGAGTGGCTGGACTTCACAGGGGATGACATAGTTGGAATTGATGATGCGGGGAGCATGCCAGGGATATCAAATGGGAAAGACAGGTCTGTCTGCGTGCCACACGTCACCAGTGAATGTGTAGACGTGTGTACTTGGGTTGCTGATAACAAAAAACAAAAAAAAATTATTACTCTGCCCTTGTGGATCTAAACAGGGATACCTGTTGATGTTGTCTGTGGCTTGCCAGTGTGGTGGCTTACTTCCTCTTCTGCTAGCTCAAGCATTACAGGGGTACTGCTGCCCTCCTACGAATAAGAGCACGCCATGTGTCATTGTGATGAATACACTAAGCATCATGAAGGTGGAAAATGTTAAATTATTTATAAGTCACATGTGTAATGTACCATGTCTAATGTGTCGTGACTATGTAGCAGTGATATTTCTTCTGTTACTTACCTCCACTTCATAGTCAGTTATGTGGGAAAACTCATCAACATCACACAGTGGTGTCCCTTCAGTAGATTTCGTGCTCTGAAATGTTGTTACAAATTACTGAAAGTTACTGAACTATGAATTCCCTTGTACAAATTCACAACAGTTCAATAAAGTAAAAGCTTATTATATTGGCCAGGCTATATGAATTGTTCCAACCACTATACATAGTAAATCCATAAAGAATTTCAACATCATAAAACTAAAGTTATATCATAGAGTGTATGTGGTGAGAATATGCTGCATGTCTTGCACCTTTGCTGTACATTCCGAGATTCTATCATTATTGGCTACATACAAGACTCAAGTGAAAAATCATCGTGAATTATTCATTATGTTATGTGTTAATGTTATACCCACAGGTGCATATTGGCATCATGGTCATATTTATAGGCTGTAGTAAAACCCATTCATGACACCCCAGAAATTCTGAATAATTCAGTCAGAGGCCTGTCATCTAACTGCCTGAAAGAAGACCATTACTATATATTGTCTGACATATAGCTTTGCAGGCTTTAGGGAGTGCAGTTTGTAGGTGCTGCATGAAACAACATTTCAAAAAGGTCATCTATAGAGCTTAATGTGTGAATATATCTACTAGGGCAAAACACCTACGAAACTTGTACATTGTCTCTGGCATGTTTAGCCACAGGGAAGTTGTAGAGAACACCCCACACTTCACAGACAAGCACAACATAAGAGGTGGAAATAATTCATCATGTAACCTATTTGTTTCCTGGGCGAGCTACCAATACAGAAAACATACCTCTAACATAGTCAGGAATGAAGTTTGGCCACACATGTGGGCATACGTGTGGTCGCAGTGCTGAGCGCTTGTGGAACTGCTCTGCAAATACTATTATACATATTATATGATAACGAATATTGTATCTTAGAATCTCTCCTCCCTACCCACCTCAGCTGCTTCAGACTCCACTGAAGGGCTTGCCTGTAAACAGAGAAATCATACATAAGCAAGGAAAAACGAAACAGATACAACTACATGTTCCAGTAGAATATATGTACAACAGCGAACTGGTCATTATATAAATATTCCACATAAATGTAGCTTATAGGTGGCAAGTACTATAAAGAACTAATCGAATTGTATTTTTCCTAGAATTAGATAATCTGAGCTCGGTGACTGTTACAGTTGTAAAGTTCCAATGCGAACTAACTCATTTAGGGGACCAGGAGACCTATAATAACCAGATGAGCACACGCAGGGAGGGTGATCGGCTTTAGCTACAATAAGGAAAAAAAATACTTACACTTCTGTGTCGTTTAGGCGAATGTTGTTCTCGCTGGTAATCGGGCAGGTTTTGTGTCGGCACTACACCTTGTCGTAAACGACGCGGAGCTCGGTACCCAGCACGTTGAAACGATTCAACATCCCCTTCGTAATCGCTAGCCTGGAAATGTTCACAACAAACACGAGCAGTGGATGGCACAGCACAGTCTTTCCACTCTGGCCGTCCGATTGCTTCGCACCACCGAAAACGGACCGTTTCATCGGTTGGAATCATATGACACTGGATGCTCCGTGGACACTGTCGCGAATTGGGACAACCAACAACCCAACATCGTTTCGGCATGTCAGGAAAAGGCACACAGCCAGATGTACAGTAGGCAAATAGACGAAGACACAAATCAGGAAACCACTGCACCAAGCAAACGAATTGACTGAACTGCGAGGCACAGGGCCGCTTAAATAAGCTTAGTGTTTTCGGAAGCGTAAGCATCTTCATTGTCTGTGTAGTGGCCGGCACTAGAGCCGGCAGAACCCTGTGAACAACACTCAGGGTCATCCTTGCCCCGACAGCCGGGCGCCGACGAGAACCAGCCGAGGTTATACCGAAGGCCAAGCTGGCTAAACATGAAAGAATAAAAGATGAAAGTTGTATATGCCGCCAAGACACCCTGGAAAAATCGGACGCTCGACCACAGTCACATACACCACACTGAAGCACATTTCACGGCATTCCTGGCTTTGCATTCCGCATTACCAGACGATGCGACAGGCGACCAGAACGGAAGTTGCCATCATTGAGACTTCCGCTCCTATTACATGTAAATGCGGCAGGACAGTGACACGTCACGATGACGTACCGCCGAGCCGGCCGTGGTTACGTAAAGCGGCTCGCTGTTTCCCCACACGCCAGTTCGCCACAGCGCGGCGCCAGGTGTTCTCCTTTCGCCGCTCCGTTAAAATGCGCTCCTGAGAAAGCCGCTCGCGCGACGAAGGTAAAATTTCGGTTCTAGACTCAGAAAAATCTCTTCTTTCGAACAAAACCAAGAAAAAAATTGTTTCATAGTCCCTTTAAGATTCCTGTGAATTCGCTGAGTTCATTTGTCAATGTTTCTTCCGATGTTGACTTATTACTGATTGCGTGTTGAGTAAAGCGGTCGGTATTGCCACCTTTTTCGGGAACCAGACTGTGGTGAGCTTGCTGACGGTACGTGATCAACGCTTTGTAGAAGTTAAGGTATGGAGCAGCTGCAGCTTCTCTGGCAGCTCGCGATCGAAGATCCCTACTACTGTACGTACTGTACGTACCGCGTGACATCCCTAAACTTCACATAGTTGCAAGTTACATTGAAGACGTCGACAATAGTTCCGAAACAACGGGAGAAAGTTCGGGAGAAAGACAAAAGGAGAAGAGACCTTCCGCTGCTACCTAGTACGACGTTGCCTCTGACGCAGTACTGCTCGGCTACCTACTACAAAATTACCAACCGTCGTATTTTCGTTCCGTCTGCAGAAATCTCTAGTGCCTAATACGCCCTTCAAGAGGCGCTCTCCTTCTACGGTATTCTCGCTCCGCCGTCGGGTATGCTTAGAGGAGGCCTCTCTTTGATTCTCGAAACGCCTTTTACCGATGCCCCTTCCGTTGGCCTTCTCACACCGATGAACCACCTTCAAACTGTCGTCGAGTGTCTAGTATGAGTTTTCTACAGAGTTGTCAGACTCTACAGTATATGTAATGAGTTTACAGACAGAGCGGACTACTACGGGCGACATTCTTGTGGGATAAACGGTCAGATCAACAGAAGTCAGTAACCTTGTACCACAGAGACAGTTGCATGACTGAAGTAATAAGGGACGGGCCCTTGAAGCGTACGTGGCCCTATGGACCCCTGAGGGTGGGGTGAGGATACAGTGAAAAGGCCACGCAGACCAACAAACAATATGGGGAGCGTGAGCCTGAAGCTCACCATGGGGACGCCTGTGATGGCAAGTAGAACTAGTGCGTGAATTTTCCGGGAGGGGGGCAGGTATATGCAATAAGAAAAAAAGAAAGGAAAGTTATCCAGGCAAAGAGCCGGCTTGCTATTCCAAAAAAGGGAAAAGAAAAAGAAAGAAAGAAAGAAAGGAAAGGAAATGAATTTTTCCGGTTAAACTCGAATACGCATCGGCCATATGGGATCCCCATCAAGAGCACTTAATTCAAGCATTAGAGTCAGTTCAAAACAGGGCGATGCGCTTCATTATATCCAACTATTCTAGAGACGCAAGTGTTTCACGTATAAAGAATAACCTTGACGTTGATCTTCTCTCGTCAAGACGGTTAATAGCCAGGCTGTGCCCCTTCCGTAAAATTTATCACAACACAAACGCTCGCGATCGTCTCCTAGTCAATGCTAACTACATTTCATCTCGTCTGGACCACATCCATAAGATTAAGCTACCCCATTGTAACACCCACTTCCTTTCTAAAATAATTCTTTCCTAAAACAATTAGTGACTGGAATCTCTTGCCTGAACGTGTGGCTTGTACACACGACCCTGCTGATTTTAAGGCTGCCCTCCTCCAATCCAGGGCTTCAGGTTCATCATGCTCTTCCCATGGTACACATGGTCTTCTTCCCTTATCAACTTGATATTTCATTGTGTACTTTATGTAATACTTCTGTTACGCGTTTCTTTTGTACTTTTCTATGTGCTTCTCTCCACTCCGTTATGTAATACCCCCTGGGGGTCTTTAACGTACTTAAATAAATAAAATAAATAAATAAATGCGATTCCGCCCAGTGATTTCATTTCGAATCAGTTTGGGACTAACCCGATTGCCCCACGAATTTTAACCACGTATCACGTTGTGTCACATATTATTTGTTAACGCCAAAAGCAGAATGCAAACAAGCTGTCATCTCTTGGCGGAAGCATATGCTGTAATCGTGGCAAGGGCAACATGACTTTGAGTCTGAGGGCAACGACGAGGCAGGATGGACGAAGCAGGGGTGTCGAGTTAGCTGGAGAAAGCGTTATCACAACGGAGCTGCCATCCGTTGGTCATGCAAGGAGTTGCCTTCCGTTGGCTGCTTCATTCCGCTAAGCTGGACGTGCTCGTTTTCCTAAATTCATCACTTACTATCGATATTCGGCATACTATATGTGCGTATCTCATACGTTTTTGTTACACAAATAAACAGCGAATATTTTCCCACTACATCACTTGTGTGCTTCTTGTGTGCTGTCGTTCGTTCGTCACTTTATTATCACTAAACTCGATTGACCAGAGCACGGAATGGCGAGTGGTTTCGTTTTATTCAGTTCTAGTTGTTGTTTGTTCGCAGATCAGCGTTAGGATGACGGTTAACTGTGTGTATTCCTCTTGGGGTTACTGTTAACTGCCGAAATACATGCCTACATTTGTTACGACTTATTGATTTCGCTCGCAAAGGATACAAATGCCGCTTCAACACGTCATAGGCGGTAAACATATTCATCCGTGTCGGTGGAAAGCAAAGGGTTGGCAGTGTCGCAGAGGATCTCACAGATACACACACACCCACATACATACATTGGATGGTGATGGGGTGGGCAATTCACCGCTGCTGAGGCGGTACACTGCCCTATTTCGCGTTAGGAGAGGATGAAGGGATGATGAAGGGGGCTTTCAAAGAGCCGTCACCAGACCGGTGGAGCACAAGTACTCCGCCAGAAGACGAAGGCCCTGCGTCTGGTGGGCAGCGTTCGACCACGGACCGAGGATCTTCGCTAGGTTGAACGGCCGCTTGTCAATGCGTTGCATAGAGACTTCCATTAGTGCACGCTCATGGTGGTATGCCCACAAGCCAGGATGACGTGGCTGAGGTCGCCGTGTCGTCCACAAGTAGGGCAGAGGGAAGACGAGGTGGAGCCGAGACGGTGCTGAAAGGCAGGTGTAAAGGCAACGTTGAGCCTCATGCGGTGGAAGAGAGCAGTAGAGAAGGGGCGCGGTAGTAGCGGACGAAGGACGAGAGAAAGCGTGGGGTCTACATCAGAGAGAAGGGAGTGAGCTTATGGCGGCCGGTGTACAACGACGAGGATGGCCACGCGCCTGGAGCACCGGCTTCGGTTCCACCGGCGCGGCCATGGAGACAGGCCAGCGTCATCGCCTCTCCGTGGCATACCATCATCGCCGGTCGGGACTCATGTAGAGGAACACCACCTCCTCTATATTTGGTGACCCGAACGATGAACATCAAGTTCGATGTAATTCGGCCCTTTTATCATCCCAAATTTGGCAACCTTCCCGCATGTCCAGCACCGATGGACGGCTGCCGCGCAGCCTGGAAGCCCCTCTACTACCTACCCGACCGGTACGGTAGCTCCGTGGTACGGCGGTACCCTCAATCTCAACTGTCCAGACCCGCTGCCACGACTCTCATTCCCGAATGGCTTCCTGAGCTCGACAAGCGGACTGCTGCGCAGTGTCTTCTCTCCTGCAAAGCACTACCAACCGGTACACACGCGCATCACAGCTTCATTAACCATCGCTTCAGCCCGATGTTCACCGCACCCCGGCGCTCCTTCACTGCCGGCCGCGACACTCGAGCCCCGCGCTCACCTGCCGGTCGCGGCAGTCGCGGCAGGCGACGCCGCGGCACGCTACAGCCGGCGTCTCGGCACCTCTCCACGGCTCGCACAGCCTCACCCTCTCTTCCTCTGGGACTCTCAGAGCTTCGGCTCCCATGCCGGTAGCGGCACCCCAGGACCTCCCCTTCGCCAGCGCCTCACTCTTTTCCCCGCTCTTCTCGCGCTACCGGATCTGATTACTCATCAGCTGTGACGCTTCGCCAACGTGTGCCCTGCCGTCCACCTGTTCAGCCGTGCATGCCAACCGCGGTGGCCATCGCTGCCCTCCTCTAGTTAAGTCGTGGACATCTTCTCCTTTATAGCCTCGCCGCGTCTGAGCGGGGGAGTGATATTGTGAGTGATATCCGGTGTACAACGACGAGGATGGCCACGCGCCTGGAGCACCGGCTTCAGTTCCACCGGCGCGGCCATGGAGACAGGCCAGCGTCATCGCCGGTCGGGACTCATGTAGAGGGACACCACCTCCTCTACAAGCTATGTTGTGTTCTCACTGAACCTGCATCTTGGGACCGGTGAGTGTCGAGAGGAGGGGTCTTCGGTAGCCCAACGACATCTTTATCGGGGAAAAGCTGCGTGCTGGCTCTGTCTGCTTCTTCGTTGCCGCTGATACCGACATGTCCGGGGATCCACTGCAATGCTACAGTGTGCCCTGCAATGGTCGCCTTCTTATAAGCTTGCAGAATGAAGATGAGCGTTATGCATAAACACAATGGAAGATATGTTATATTAATTGTAATAAGCAGATCAGCGCCGGCCACACAAAAACGTAGATCCAATTCACAAAATATACTCGAGATTTCCCGTAGCCACACAGAAAAACTATCACATTTTAGTGTCATAGCATCTGGGCACTACAAATGGAAAGGCCATACTTTAATTTGATAAGTTTTTAACTCATAACGTTGTAAAACGCAAAGTCCACACTAAAGATCATATTCTTTAAATTTTCAAAGTCAAAACTGCACGCTATTTCTTGCATTTTTTAAACAGATATAGATTAAAAAGTTGTGCATATAGTCCCACATACTATACAAGATATTTGATTGTGGCTTAAATGCTAAAATTTATCGATTCACATTCAGGAGAAGTGGTGACTACCACACATCAGTAATAGTTTAATTAAAATTTGAACAGGTGTTGCGATTTACGATCAGTGTTGTAGAATGTGTAATTTCATAATACGCAAGCTTTAGCTCGCTCACTTTGACGAGCACTCCTTCATGATGACAGAGAATTTAATCGGATTGATATTTTCTAGGTATATACACTATAACATAATGCGAATTCTCTGGATTCTTCTCTCTGTCGTGGATATTAAAAGTTACGAATATTTTCCAAACGAAATTTACTTAAAACTCGAAGAAAGGGTCACCTGCGTCCTCGAAGACGTTTCGGCAACACGCCGGGCCGCGTTTCCCCAATGCCGCACCTGTAATCGAACGCGATTCTGCGCCCGACGCGTTAACGTGGTACTGCACGCAAGCGTGTTGTTTTTTCCGGAAACGGGTTCGTCGACGCGAGTGACCCTTTCTTCGAGTTTTAAGTAAATTTCGTTTGGAAAATATTCGTAACTTTGCGTAAGTACTGCGTTTTCGTAACTTTGCGTTTTCGTAAGTCCGAATTGATAAATTTTAGCATTTAAGCCACAATCAAATATCTTGTATAGTATGTGTGACTATATGCACAACTTTTTAATCTATAGATTTATTTAAAAAATGCAAGAAATAGCGTGCAATTTTGACTTTGAAAATGTAAAGAATAAAAGGATCTTTAGTGTGGAGTTTGGGGTTTACAACGTTATGAGCTAAAAACTTATAAAATCCAAGTATGGCATTTTCATTTGCAGTGCCCGGATGCTATGACACTAAAATAATGTGATAGTTTAGCTGTATGGCTACGGGAAATCTCGAGTATATTTTGTGAATTGGATCGACGTTTATTTGTGACCAGTGCTGATCGGCTTATTATAATTAATATAGCATATCTTCCATTGTGTTTATGCATAACGCTCATGTTCATTGTATATTGGTTAATCATTTCTGATGGCGGTTGTGTGATCCGCTTCTCACAAAATCTGATTGATACTTGGAAATTATTTCATATACGTTTGTGTGCCGTGTGTTACGAAGATTACGTGATTAGATATGTAGACTTCGCCCGCACATCATGCTTGTAAAATCCCCCATTTGCATCGCGGCATTTGATAATAGATTCGCTTTTCGCGAAGGCTTCGTATTATCTCGCAGGCATTGAACCCACATGCAGTTGTAAACGTTGATGACACTCTGTCGCGAACGCTTTGACCCGCCGCAATCAGTTATCTTGCCTTATTTCCCGTATTGCCCTATCTTGGACGGCTCATTTTTCCTATCCAGTCATACAAACGGACAACTATATGTTGACGAAAATATTTATTCCGCACTCCAATGGGGTTGCTTGAGACGCCTTTTCTTCTTTTTTACTACGTCTGGGCTAGTGCAACAGTTTGAGAAATATACATGCACTGTGGAATTTAATTCATGAAATATGGTAAGTTTTCACAAAAGATTAGTGATCCTTTTTTGTAATCATAGACTGATGTATCATGCCTCTAAATTTCAATGACTGATCCTTCTCCGGCAATTCTATCCTTCGGGTGTTGAACTTGTACAGAGTGTAGTCGGGTAAAACCTATTTGATGGTCAGCTCTGATTTCATATGAGAATTCTTACACACTGTGGAATATTCGTTTCCTTAGCGATCACTGTTCTCAGTCTAGCCATGCTAAATGCAAAGCGTTTTTCATTATGATGCGTAGAATTCATTAAAATAATGACAAAGATTACATTTATTGTTTCAGTTATATGCTTGCTGATTTCGATAAATTACAATTGTCCTATTCCAATCTTTGAAGTTTTCGTTTGTTGACTTTATTGGTGAATTCGGAATGTATTACATAATGATGTCTTATTATCGGTCGCTTGAATCCAGCGATGATTAATGCAATTGATACGTTGTCGCCGCATTTGTATCGCTTCAGTAACTTGCACTTTGTTGCGACGAACTAGCACAATCTCTTATTGATGTTTCCTTTCTTTGTATGAATGCTCTTGAATGGCGTACAAGACAGTATTAGATGAAAATCGTCCGGTGGTCCACCGCAGTTGATATGTTCGTTGAGTTGCAATAAGTGATGATACGAGGGTGGTTCCATAATTTTCCGGGCCCGACCAACTATTAATAGTCATAGAGACGAAACAAGTGTATCACTTTTCGACATAGTCACCCCTAACTTCGATGCACGTTTGACACCTTTCAACCAGCATTCTTATACCCTTGAAAAAATAGTCCGAAGTTTTGTCCGCAAAATGCTGGAAAACTGCCTCTTGCACCTCACTATCGTTTTGAAATCTCCGTCCTTTGAGATCCCTCTTCAAGTTTGAGAACAGGAAGTAGTCACTCGGTGCCAAGTCTGGACTGTAGTGTGGGTGGTGGATTTCTTCGAAGCCGCACTCCTTCAGTGCAGCCTTGGCAACAGAAGCCGTGTGGACAGGGGCATTGTCCTGGAGCAAGCGGACACCTCGACTCAATCTGCCGCGCCTCTTTTCCTTGATGGCGTCTCGCAATCGGTGCAGGAGTGAAGCATAATAAGTCGCATTCACTGTGGTGTTCCTCTCTTTCAAGTCGATGAGGAGGATCCCGTGACAATCCCAAAATATTGTTGCCATGATCTTCTTTGTGGATTTTGTCACCTTGGCTTTTCTTGGGGGTGCTTCTCCTGGTTTGCGCCATTCCAGCGACTCCTTTTTCGAAAGGGGATCATAGTAGAGCACCATAGTCTCATCCCCTGTGACAATTGACTTCAATATTTCTTCTTCGTTCTCTTGACAGAGCTCCAAGAACTCTTTGGCACAGACGACGCGCTGTTGCTTTTGAACTGACGAGAGAAGTCGTGGCACCCACCTCGCACTGACCTTTTTCATGTGAAGGCCCTCGCCGATGATGCGAAAAACGGTTGTTTTGGAAATCCCCAGCCTTTCTGAGATTTCCTTCACCTTCAGACGCCTGTCGCTCAGCACTTCCTCCTCAACATGAGACAAATTGTCTTGTGTCACCACTTCCACTGGACGACCATCGCGTGGATCATCTTCAATGGACTCTAGCCCCAGTCGAAACTGCTTAGCCCAGTCTTTTACCGTTGTGTACGACGGAGAGGCTTCCCTGTACACGTTGTCCAGTCGCGTTTTAATTTCGCTAGGCGAAAGTTCCTCTTTTGTCAAGAATTTTATCACAGCGCGCTACTCGATTTTTTCCATTTTAAATGAAGAGTGCACCCTGGCTCTTTGGAATGCCGCTCTCCAACCGACAAAAGCATGGAGAGGATTGAGGGTGGTGCTCCAGCCCTCCAACAGATGGAGCCACGCGTCCTTAATCGGATTTTCAAATTCGCGCGCATTTTCTACCTCGGGCCGGAAACTTCTCGTACAACAGACATTGTACAACAATATTGAACTTCTGCTCATTCGACATCGTTGCAGGGACTGGTAGAAGAAAATAATTGCGTTGCCGTGGTACTGGAACATATCATGCGATAAGATTTTATGTACTTTCCATCTCAGGTATGTGTAATTTCAACAAATCCGTAATGAATCGTGCGATATAGACCGCTTGTATATGATAATTTGATCTGACTGCTTTCGATGAACGCGATGCCCATTGCAATGATTACAATTACATCTGGTCTAGTGTATTCCAATTCTTCGTTAGCAAACCTCAAAAACTCCACCATCAATCCCAGTGGCCCTTCCGACGTTGATGTGCTGATATTTTTATAAGTATTGTAGATTCGACATATAAATTCTTGCACCTTCAGTTCTGTAGCTTGTACCATATCTCCAAATACGACCATGTCTAGGACGTATTGAAATGCAGCGATAATGGTATCGTTTCGCGGCTCTTCCTTTTCGAAGCAGTTTTTTATCACATCTTCCCATGCCTTATGGTAGCGAGTACAAAATCTGTCCTTTTCAATATAGAGCAATTGTCAAGTGCACGTCTACATTTAATTAAAAGCATATCTATGCTCATTTTATTGATTAAATTTTTATTATTTGGTTTAGAATGCTATAATATCCACCTGTCGTGAGAATTATTGTTTTGAATTTGTTTCAAGTATTCACTCGACTCATATTCTATGAGTTGTGAAGTTACTGCCGGAAATAATTATCGTCTTGTATTTGTATCAATTGTTCACTCGATTGACGTAAGTAAAAATAATCTCTAAGATGGGAATGCCTCATACCTCTGAGTTGGATTTCACATTCGATATTTCTGTGTGGTTCATCTATATAGAACTTTCTGTTGCAAGATATTACAAAAATTGATGTAATTAAATTTGTTTCTCGTTTTTGATTGGGTATTGTTGCTACCATTTAATAATTTGGACTTTCTCTACATGGTCAATAACAATATCGCATCTGTACAAACTTAGTCGACTTGTCAACCACTTTGACGAAAGATTTCCGCTTCAAGGAAAGGATATGAAAAGATAGTGATCCCCGCGAATAATATCGGCATATTTGCGCTGCACGGTAAAATATATCGCCCTTGAACTATCTTATCTGACCTCTAGAGCGCCCTGTTTGCTGGACGAAGGAATATAGCCCCCAACCGTTTGAGTGATAAAGCATGGGAGTTGCTTCGTTTTGGTCATATAGATAGATACATAAAGTCTCCCGGCTTTGAGGAGAAGAGTGAAAACCGAGATGAAAACAGTGCATATTTTCTATGTCTTGAATACCTACATCAAGGTTCGTAGTGTTTGTTAGAATGAAAATTGTACATTGTTCGATTTTATGATGGTTCAATGATAGATTATTTTCCTCTGTTGTTGTTTACGTGTCGCCGCTTAGAGTGTTCCTCTGTTCTTCAGCGTTAAGTCTGTGCTACAGTGTTAGATTTGTAATATTTCTCCGTTTGATAGATTGAATAGCTATTATTTCTCTATCTGTTGGTTGGTGCGCAGGTTTGGCTGTCTATTAATTGTAGCTATTGATTGTGTTGTTTCTCGTTATTTCCTTACGTCTATGCTGTTCACTAAATAAGAAATTGATTAATTAAAAGTTGTGTAATGTTGGAATATGAACCTTAGATTCCCTATTGCGCTCGAAATGTTATGACAGATATTCACGCTATTGCAATGATGGTTCTCACGTATAGGAATATTAGACTTTTTATAATACATCTTGTAATTTGATTGTAATCATATTGATGAAGAATATCTTCTTGGTAGTGGTATGATTTTATTTCCTGTTGTGTTCTTGTCGTTCGTGTTCCGTGGTCTTCCATACATCTATCGGCACCCGTCTTCAACAAATCAGGGCAGATATCATCAGAGCTGGTTGTTGGCTAGGAGCGTGCTATGTGAAGTTCATTTTCAACATATCTATTCTCTGTGTTGGATTCATAAAACAAAGTAAAGTTTGTAGTGTCTCTTAGAATGAAAATTGTATAGTGTTCGATTAGATTATATCACGAGGATGATTTCATGATACTTAAAATTACAGATTATTCTACTCTGTTGTTTTGATTAAGAACAACTTCTTTGTAGTGGTATATATTTTATTTCCTCCTGTGTTCGTGTCGTTCATGTCCCATGGTCTTCCAGGGTCTCTGCTGTTCATAGTTAATTACATACAACTATCAGAATTTCCCGCTATTGCACTGAGGGTTCTCACGTATAGCGATATTAGACTTTTTATAATAAAACTTGTAATTTTGTTTGTAATCATATTGATTAAGAATATTTTCTTTCATTAAATGCGGTGACCGTTTCTCGTTTTGATATGGTATTGTGTAGCTATTATTTCCGTGCATGTTGGAGGATATGTCGGTTGGATTCTATGTTAATGCTATGTGTTGATCGTGTTGATTCGAATTATTTCCTTTCGTCTGCGCTATTCACTTCATAAGAAACTGATTAATTAACTTTGTGTCATGTTGGAATATTAAACTTAGCTTTCATATTGTGCTCGAAATTACTTACATCTATCAGGTTCTCACGTCTCAGACTTTTTATAATAAAACTTGTAATTTTGATTGTAATCGTATTGATTAAGCCTATCTTCTTTGATTAAATGTGCTACTGCATTTTAATCATGATTCATTGAAAACTTGCGTGTATGACTACAGTTAATAAATAATATCGTGTTTAATCTGTGATAACTATTCAATGCTATCCTAATCAACACACATTGTTGGTAGAATGCAGAATTAACGTTGAATATTGCTGAACAATGTAGAACGCAAAATGCGAACATTGATTCCGCGCTGATTTTACGTAGTCAGTTCAGCATGTCAAATCTTTTACGTGAATATAACGTAGATTTGTTGCACACAAATTAACAGTAGATTGTCATACGTGAAAACAGCGTCGATAACTGTAATAGAAAGTCACAGAAGGACAGACGTCGAATATACAACGTTGCTTTTGCGAAAATTTGGCTCATGCCTTTAGCAAAAAGCAGGCTCAAACAATGGATCTGCCGCGCAGGCCGTTCAACAGCGCTTTACCAAGGTTGCTTTTGCGTGATTCTGCTACTGTTAACATTACAAACGATGGTACAAAGAAAATATTAACATGATAGTAATTGCATACGTCGGAAACCTACAGCTGATGGAAAACCAGTAAGTGCTCACCCAGTAATCCAGACACGGGTATTTTATAAAATTCAGAGCATCTTGAAAACCCTACCTATAATCAAATTCCATTCATTTCAACGAAAAATAAAAGTTTGGGCGTTTGAGCCCCCTTTTCTCCGCCATCCGCCTTCATCCCATCTTCTTAACTCTGCCCCCTGCCGTCTGAGACCCCCACAACACCGTACCACCGCATTGGCAAGGGGATGAAACTCGCTAGTTCACTTGCGGACTAAAGTGAGGCGCTGCGAGCTTTTCGCGTCATCAAACGTCATGGAACGTGAGAATTTTCACGTCGAAGCGCGAGTTCTCAACCGTCACGAGCCAATTGGCTCCTGAGGCCGCTCCCCCGGTATGCGAGCGCTCATTGGTTGGTTTGAAATTATGAACTTTCCTTGGCGCGCTCAAGCCGGCGACACCGTGTCGGCGGTGCCGGTGCAATTCACACCAAAGTTTCGAAATATGTTGGGTGCAGCAGGGACTTAAGCAAAGCATCTATGCCTGTACCGCTATGGATGGTTTTTAGTGTCCTAACATGTTGTCGATACCGACTCTGAAAAGCTCGGTGCCTCATGGATACTTCTGCAAGTCAATTCAGTGATATATAAGAGGAAGGCAGGTCTGCTTCGCATTGCTTGGTGCGACAACGATTCAAGAAGGACGAATACTGTGTTTTTCCGCTACCCACTCGATGACAGGTAAGTCAGTTCCTATTCCATTCTGCCGCTTAGCATAGCATAGCCCCACACCTGTGGCATATACGCAGCAGTTTGACAGGTAGAATTTTTGGTTTTCACGTTTCTTATCTCTATCTTTCTTGTTCAGGTATAAGCACTCAACCCATATCACCTTCAGAATAGCATCCGCATGGATACAGTAGAATGGATAAGCCACTCAAAGTGGTTGGAGGATCATCTTTCGGCATAGCAGCTGCACAAGTTTCTTTGTGGCGGGTCAACCAGGCGCCTACACAAGCAGCAAAGGGATATGGAGATGTTCTCTGTCATGCCGGATCTGTGAATGTGTGTGCCTGCGCGGCCACCGTTGTATACCGTTGTTCTACTGTGAAATCTTCCAAGTGAGAAATCTTCCAGTATCAGTGAATGCAAAGTTGCTGCGGCATATCATTCGAACTTCAGAAACAATGTCCATATCATGTTCGTGTTTTGCACAGCTGCAGCAGATTGCAGTTTGTGATTTGGAAATATCTATCTCGAAAAATAAAGCAGTTTGTGTAACAGAAACAGCCAACAGCTGCCGCATTTTGTTATTTATTTCACTCGACGCGAACGAAAATCCACAACCACCCAGAACCGCCAAAGCGGGGGAGAGGGTAGAGAACAGATGAGAGAGGGAAAGGGAAAGCACCCCCAGCGTCACAGGTCACCCAGGGAGACAGAAAAAAGCAAAGCAAGAAAGCTACCCAACCGTCGTCCAACGATTGGCCCAACGCTAGAGGTCACGTGAGTTTTTCCCGACAATAAAAATATACTACACGTTCATCCCCCTGGCCATGGCGCCCGGCCAGCCGGTCTCAGGAGAAATCTGCGCAGAAGGCGTATTTGTTTCGTCAGGCGCAGAAGAGAGAATAACGTGACGCCCTAGCCCGTTGCGCCGTTACAGCGGTTAATTTCAAACTGTTCGAAACGCCGCTGGGGGATGGAGCTGACGAACATGACGGGCGTCTCGATATGTCTTGGAGGGGTGCGGTAATTTCCAGCGCGAACAGCTCAAGCACAGGTTGAGTGAGTATCCCTTGTAGGTAACGGATGCACAGTCTATACAGGTAAACGGCCGTGGTGTCTTTGTTTATTAGCGTTCGTTTGAGACTCTATTGTTCTTCCAGTCGATTCAGCCCACCGAGTTCATGAAAATGAAAACGATCCTGTCTATGCTTGTAGGCACGTTAGCGTGCGTGTGCTACTTTTAATTTGTGGTCGATTCACTGTAGTTTTCATCTTACATGTTGTTTTACGACTCAGAAAGTGTCTCTTTGAGCAGGCTTGGAATCGTTTACCGTCTAATGCGCTACATGTAAGAATGCTGCGTAAATCGTAAAATTCTCTAACGTTGAAATGTCTGTATGATGTCTCTGTCGTTTTTCTCAGTGTGCTTTGACGGCGGAACTTCTACCTGTGGGTGGCGATATTGTGATCGTGATCTATATAAACGGACGCTGTGTGATTTGCAAACATAAATTACCACAAAGTGGTCTTGACACAGGCATGAGCAGCTCATCAGTTGTCACTTCACGATTTTTTACAGATGCAACATCCAAGTGCCTACGTGTACAGATAAGCAGAGGTCCCAGCACAACCACAAGCCAATAATGCAGAAGATAAACACGAGGGCTATAGCAAATTCAAGTCAACGCCTATGCCATATGTGCTTTGGGTAATAAAGTAATTCTATTCCCCACTTTCCTGCGAAATTATTTTTATACCAGACTTGGGATGTCTAAATGGACATTCAAAGTGTTAAGGGGATATACTAAAATAAATGTAAAATTACGTACACTGAACATGTATTTTTTATCGTCATAGCAGCGTTGGAAAAACGTTGTAAAGCGCTGTTTATTTTATGCTCTCATGTCGTACAGTCTGCTACGTTGTATTCACATATAAACTGCATTTCATATACGTTAAATTTACGTTGATCGGCACTTGTTAAGTTAACGTGTTTTCGAGCGGACATTTGACATCATGATTTCACGTTCGCTTTCATCGTCGATTCAACATTCATTTTGTTGATATCCAACATTCCTTCTACGTCGAATTTGCAATAGTGTGTTGACCGGGGCGTGGAAAAGAAGGAAAAGGGATTTTCTACAGTTTTTTTTTAATAGTACCATATTGAAAACGTATCGCAAATTGCGCCCAACCTTACTCGGCTGGGCAGAAGTGAATAGAGCGATGTATGCGTGAAGGCAGCACCGGTGATGCCTCAGGTGAGGATTATTGCGTTGAACTAATATCTTTTTATTCCACAAAATCAGGCTGTGCCTTCCATTATTTTGTTTAATTTCACCCATTACATACGCCTTTCCAGTGAAAAAATGTTTCTTTACAACTGCTCCTTTGCTGACTTCAGATATGAGCAACCAATGTGAACTGCTCTTTCTTAACATCTGATCCATGACCACCGTTATCTCGCCCCATAGCCAACAACCGAGACCAGGGCAGCTCGAGTTTCGAGCTCTTCATTGCAATCATTTCCAACGTTTTTTTCTACGTCGAATTTACAATAGTGTGTTGACTGGGATTGTATCGTACCTTATATTCTTTGTTACATGTATTGTATTCTGTTTCTTCTGCTTCAGGTTTTATGGCTGGGTTTTTCTCCTCCACACAGAGTCACAGCATAATTCCTTGCACTATTGACTTTAATAAATATATTTTCACTTGTACTTTTGTGTATGGCTATCCTTTGCATGTCTATACTTGCATGTTAAGCGCCCACTACACACTCTTTGTATCGGAAAAAAAATTTCTGAGGGGAGTCAGCCCAGGTGAAAAAATGACGAAAGAAGTCGGCCCAGGCTGAAAAATACGTTACGATAAGCGCACGGACAACCCTCCGCACACGCCGCGCGCGGGAAAAAATACGCGCAGGACTCAGGGCAGGGCCCAGGGGTCCAGGTTGCTAAGTCATCTCCCCTAGAGTTCGGCCAGGCTACATACTACTCCGAAATTCTCTAATTAAAGTGTTCATTAATGAATTTCAGGTAATTAGTCACCTTGTAGTTAGATACTCCCTTCCAGAGGATGTTCGCCTGGCCGTAGAACCAAACGGCAAAAACAACATCGATGTTGCTCTCATATCAATTTTAATGAAGAAAAAAAATTGTAAAGACTAAAGAACACGCTATATAATACAATACTTTTTTTTTTCACATGATAACACCGCAAAGCGCTCGATTATAAAAAAAGGAATGACAAGTTTTTTTTTAAATTCCGTGTTAGCGCCGCGAAGCAACTGTGGCTATGAGCGGCGTATAGACGTGGACAGATGGAGAGAGGACAGCAAGAAGGAGTGGGAGACAGGGGGGTTAGTATGCGAAGTCGGCCCAGGACGCATACTAATCCCCCTGTCCCCAACTCCTTCCTGCTGTCCTCTTTCCGTCTGTCCACATCTGTACGCCGATCATAGCCACAGTTGCTTCGCGGCGCTAACACGCAATAAAAAAAAACACGTATTGCTTGAAAGTGTAAAATAAGTCACAACGGTAGAGCATATAGCCAGCAATGACACGGAAGTGTAACCGATGAATATCACGGTGACAAAAACGTCCGACAAGCTCATCGGTCGAAGCACGTGAAAAGAGCATGGAGCATCTTATCTCTCGTGGAAAATACCTTTGCGACTAGCTGTTGCCGGGGTGAAGGGGATAGATAAAATGCAGAAGGGGCGAGGAGACAATATGTGCCTTTATATAGAGTTACCTGGTGATAATTCATTCTCAGTGCTGGGTGACTGGTAGTGAGAGAGGTCTGAGGTGAGTTCAGTCATTCTATATTTTGTTGTACTGTTTTTTCTCTTCGCTGTATCAGTGTTGCAAAGACTGGGCCGAATAGTTGCTTATCGCGAGAGCATTACTCTTCACGTTACTGTTCCCGAAGCTGTGGAAGTGACCCAACAAGTGTACTTCGCTTAAAGTTGCGCGACTATAAAAGTATTTAAGTTCGGGGGAACCTAGTATTTTTTGCCGACGACCAAACTATGGTGAAATTCCCGAGTTCCTAAACTTTACACGAATAAGAAATATAATAAAACAAACAGTAAGAATTTGAAACGAATGAGTCGCACGAAGTCGAACAGACACCCAGAATCCTATTTATTGGTAGCACTAATACACACACTGTACACTTTGATAACCTTTACACTATTATAGGCACCCATTTCCACCATTTTTTTTCTTCAAAGTTTACTAACACATCGCGGATAAATGACGTCCACGAAATTCTTGAAAACTGACTGTGTTCACAGTAATTATGGTTAGCCGCCGTTTCAGTCTGTGGATGGAATGCGAAAAGTGTGCGATCGAATGCATACCGATGTTATGAGGCTAAAAATATGTATATATATTTTTTTTTTCAGTCCCATTCCGCAGAAGACAAGTAGAAGCCATGACGCGTGTGATACTCCTCTCTTTCCTCCTCCCAAGAGCATGGGCAAACACAGGTAGGCTCTTAAACGGATATGTTTGATGCCATCGACTGATTTTAGACTGAATATATATGAATATGTATACATTTTCGAAACTTCATCCATAGTTTTTTTTTTAGATTTAGAAGAAAAGTAACTGGCGTGCACACATCCCGTGCCGTACAATACGTGCATTACGTAATGATCTATATACGTGCAAGTGTCACAACGCCTTTATCTATTGTGTACATAGAAAAGCATTGACAATATTAGAGAGTTTTAACAAAACAGTTTCGTCTGTACTTTAGTAACGATCCCGCGGCGGACGGATAGGGATAAATTTAGCCGTGCTTCTGCACGTTCTGCGATTTCATTGGTGTCCGATCTCTGAATATGGATTTCGAGATATGCGCGGGATAATGCACGGTATCGTCTGCTACTGAATGAAGCTGTATGAGAAGTAATATTTTAAATTTCTAAAGGATATGCGATATATTTTATTTATTTAATATTTGAAGGAGTAAATTAGCAAGTGGACACGTCAGGAAAAAGTGAACATATAGCAGCTTTTAAACTTCATACAGCAGGAAATCTCACAAACAAAAGGCAGAAAACAAAAGCAAAATCATGTCTGATCCCTTCACTTGACCGAAGAGGAAAATGGCCTTGTGCCTGCATTGTCCTTTGCGAGATAGTATGGATGCTGATGTCTGGATCAGACAACCAGATTGACCAAGGTTAGGTTAGGGGTATCAGGCACATTTCGAGGGGCAGACGCAAAGGGAACACCCTGTCACCAAACAGGTGGTCCTGCTGCGGCGCAGATCCGTAGCTCTATCTCTAGCCTACAAGATATCCGCTGCCAACAGTTGCGATTCTGAAATTTCAAGGACAAAAGGTTTTCTTTTGCTCTTTAAAAACCCAGTAAAAGTACCAGTTCAAAAATCAAACCCATGTCTGATACGCCAGCGCGCAAGCTGTAGTTAGTGAGCCAAAGTCGGCGACGCAGAAAATACGAACTTAGACCAAGTGTAGAACAGAATGTACACCGAACGTTACGAGTGGGTTATCAACAAAATGTCGTGTCCTCCGCTGGCAAAAGTGTGCTAAAAGCAGCTTATAAGAGTTCAGGAACAAGGTCAGTGCAAGTTTATACAATGTCAGCTCATTGAAACACAAGTACAAAACGACGTACTCGCGTCGTATAAACCGCGCTCGTCAGAATGACAGCTGTTTTAGAATGACAGTTATCCAGAGTCCCGTAAAACTTCTCTAGATAGAACCACAAATACATCTACAATTCCGCATTGGCGTCGTATCCTAGGGGCTTCCAAGCGGAACCAACCTCGGCGCGTGCAAAAAACAAACCAACGTTGGTAGCAAAAGGACCAGGACCGGTCTTGGAGTGGAGTCGCCGACCTAGCGCGGTGTTCCCACTGGTACCCACTGCTACGCCCTTGGTCCCAGTCCTGGTCCCCATAGGTTCACTGGCTCTAGGGAGGAGCGAAGAGGGGAATACAGGAACCCTACCCGTCGTCCCTATCCAGTGCCATGTATTCAACGCGGAGATCACTTTTTCTCCGGCGCAACCAGTGTCATCAGCGCCGGAGCTCACGCGCATAAGCGGTCGTGAAAAAGAACAATTTGTTGCACACGTGGCTTGGCTGCTAGTGTTCTCAGAATCGGAAGGAAGCGCAAACAGAACGAGTGTGCAATTTATGGAACACGGAGTGTGACTACAAAAAAGACTATGAAGTATGAGCTAGTCTCGAAAACATATTTTTTACATGAATTCAGCTGCAGCTAACAGCCTTGGTAGAGAAAGGTATGCTTGATGAACAACACACAGACACACACACACACACAAAGAAAGCATCACTAGAACTAGCTCACCTTGAGCGCTTACTTTTTGCGGCAATTAGAAATACTAGAGATGGGACGAATCGAGAATTTTCCAAATCCGAATCCAAAGAAGGTTCTAGAAATCCACGAATCTTTCGAATCCTTTCTTCAAAAAGAGTGAAACAGCCAGGTCAAGAAACACTTCTACTGAAAAGTGTTCTGAAGTAGAGTTTGGTATCTTGGTTTAATGAAAATCATAGTTCACTTTCAGGGTAAAACATACTCATATACTTCTTTATAATGTAATTCATTTAACTTCTTGTTCGTCGACTACAGTAAATACAGAAACTCTCGAATCTAAATTCTTTCCATAAAACTACGAAACAATCAATAGCAAAACCATGTTACTTTTCAACTTGTAATGTAAGATTCCTGCCTGAACTCTTGCACTGCAGAGCATTGTAAAGAAACAAACAAGAAAACACAGCTGAAAGTTTTAAATTAATGCATATTGTTTTTCAAAAACACCAGCATTCTCACCCGCTCGGGGTCTAGCCCACAGCTTTTTTTTATCAGCTATAACACCTGATGTGCTCAAGAGTCATTCTAACATTACTCTCGGTGGGGGTGTGATCAGGAACTTTTTAGGCCAATTAGGCTTTCGGCGGACTCCGGAGGCGCCAATTTTCAAATGAAACAAACAAACGTGGTTGGTGAAATCGAAAGATTCACTTCGCCTTTTTCAGCACTGGGATTCAGATCCCAAATCTCGAATCCTTGCGTAGGATTCGAGGATTCGCGTATTCGGTTGTCCCGTCTCTAATAAATATGATGAAAGCTAAAATTTGGAAACCCCAATTTTTTTTTTTTTCATACCACATGAGTTCACCTAGAAGATAACAGAAGGATCCTAGATGAAATGTCGTTGTAATGCGGCACACAGACGGGACGAAGGGCGGTTAACACAATGAGACAAACGTATCTGCAACCGCGTTTTAACCTCCTTTTGTCCCGTCTGAGTGCTGCATTCTAGCGACATGAACTATCACCAACTCCCACTCTTCCTCCCTTTGATCCTAGATGAAATCCCAGATAAGAAGGTTATTCCAGAAGGATAACATCAGATGACACTTGACGGATTGTCCGCATGGTGCCTGCAGGACGTTCCGAGGACATTCAGGACATTCTGGGAAGATAAGGACATGATAACACTTTGAGGGCATCCTAAGGACTCTATGAGTCCTAGAAAGATGAAGTGTTACGCAAATCTCGTGACAGTCTGTCATGAAGTTGGTCCGGGGCGTAGATCATTCTGAGGGCAGGCATAACACCTAAACATATATCAAGAGAAAGGTAGAGATGGATTAATAACCGTACATGTAAATGTTGACTGTTACAGGAGACGGAGCGCACTTGACCATCACGATTCACGTGGATACCATTGTGAATGTCGTCGTAGCTTCCGTTGCTTCAATCATCATTCTTGGCTTCCTGCTCCTTTCCTACAGCAGGAAGAGAACAGTGGTATGTAACAGCCACTGAACAATGCGGCGTTAATCAATGATTTTAGCTCGCCCCCTCTCTCTCGCAAAATTACTTGGTCCCTGGACACATCCAGCCCACCAGCGCCATGCCCTGAAAGCTCTCTTCACCTTTCTGGATACCATAAAACTTCGATCCTCATTGTGAAGGGGCTCGTTATTTCATTCCCCACATCACCACCAGCAATGGCGTAGAGTATGACCCCTGACGATCAAACTCCCCATTCATCATCTCGTAATAAAGTTGTTGTTGTTTAGCTAATTAATTACCAGCAAGTTCACATATAAGAAGGTTAGTACGGAATTTTTTAGCAGATTTTAGTACATTTACACGCGATTGTTTTGACCTATTCAGGGAGCATCGTTAAAGAACTCCCAATTGCCTGCATACTTCACTTGGTCAACTATATGGAATATTAGGCAAGGTCACTTGTGCATATCATAGTTCGCATGCAGTGGTTTCTAGCCACGTCTTAAGAACATACAAACTTAATGTTCTTAAGACGTGGCTCTCTGTACAGAGGAGAGCAACTATGTTAAAATATATGTTCACTGTCATTACACAGCTGGAACGGTAAAATTTAATATGTACGGCACTTCGATAGCAGTTCAAGTGCCATAAGGAAGGTGAACTAGCATTGTGAAAAACTACACTTTTAAAAATGAACTTCACTGCATGGCGCGCTCCTAGCCAACCATCGTCTCAAATGATATCATTATCTGCCCTGATTTGTGGAAAACTAGAGGCGTACGTCATTTTTGTGACCCTTATGCTTTGCATAATTGTCACAGACAAGGCGTACGCCTCGCGTTTTCAACAAATCAGGGCAGATAACGATATAATTGGAGATGATGGTCGGCTTGGAAAGCTCTATGCGGTGAAGTTCATTTGTAAGAGCGTAGCATTGTGAAAACATGCGAGAATCTTAAGAGAAGTACTTGAGCAAGCAAACGAATATTGATGATCAGTACCTTTGCAGCAGCCCTTTTACCCAAACAATAAGATAGCTGGGTTTCCCCGATGGCCTTCCGCCCGTTCGGCCTTCGCAGTACCGAGTCAGCTACCAGTGTAGTTCGAATAACCCGAAACCTTGTTTGGACGAAAAAAGCATTTCGGTCAAAAACAGAATAACAATTGAAATGCAGTAATAATTCGAAGAAAGTAAAAGCGATTTCGGGTGTACAAACTTCTCGTTGGTTTTATTCCAGGTAGGTAGCACCAAGGCGTCACTGAGTAAAACTGATGAGCCTCAAACTCTCCAAAATGAGCCCAACGTCCACGAGGAGAATGAATGGGAAGACATGCTAAGAGTAATGCACAAGGCGATAGACGAAAGGAGTCATATTCAAGTGCAACAATGTCTTCGAATGCTACGACACCTCAGATTATGGCTACACCCAGACACCGGCGAGTCAGCCATGCACAGAGCAATCAAGAGCAACTCTTTCTATATATATGGATTGCTTCTGTCGCACGAGTGTGATTTCAGAAGTAAGAAAGAATGGAAATGCTTGAAAAGTCTAAACAGGATTCAACGGTCGGAACTTCAAAGACAAAGACTATTCGTGACAAAATACGACGACTCTTATGTAAATCACCTGAAAGCTCGAACGGAAAGTCAAACGAACTCTCAAGGCTTCGGAAAGTATGTTGACAAAATGTTCAAAGCACTGGACAACATTGAGTTAGTTCGACCTATTCTGCAAGTAGCTGGCACTGCACATCATCTGAGAATCCGATTCGACTTCGACAGAGGTGACGTCCAACCCATGATGGGATGCCGTAATAGCGGCAACCTTGGAATAACAGATACTGCAAAAGATGAAGTTTTTATCGCAGCCAACCCGAAAGTATCATTCGACGCAGATCGCGACACAGAAGTCCTGGGAACATTAGCGCACGAGCTGTGCCACTTTGCTCTTCATCTGGTGTTCAGGAACGGGGGTATACCCTACTGTTGCACTGATCTAGAGAGAAAACGTAGATACGATGACATCATTCAAGGCATTAGGAAGAAACAAGAAGGATTAGACAAAATAATCAAGCTGGCACTTGATTATGCTACGGAGGAGGAACTGATAGTCCGGGTGCCCCACATACTTGCTCTGCGAGGCAGTCCTGGAAAAGGCGACGCCATCCTGAGGGGTCAGACACCGGAGCTCCTCGAATTCTACAATGAACTTGTTGCATCAGATATGGCAAACTACATCAAGAATGCATGCCCCAGCAAAGACACAGAAAACATTAAGATAGAAAACGTGAGGCTTCAAAAAGCAGATAATACGGAGAAGCTCAATGTAACCTTCACGGAACCCATGAAGCACCAGGACCTAAAGGATGTTCCCCTCTTCATTCTTACAGGTCCAGAGCTGTTGTTGCTTGAGATCCTTGTCCACGATGCGCTCAAGTCTACGGGACAGCCGTACTTATTTTTCGAAGCATCCCAGTGGGACGACACGCTGGCAGATGTCTTAACTCAAAACAAATGTAACTTCATTCTTCTAACCTGCAACGATAGCAGAAAATTACGCACCATATTCGAGCTTCTCAGTGAAGTTTCACAGGTGGTTGGCACAAGAGTAATCCTGCTTGTACCTCGTGGACACAAGGATTACTTTCTGGCAGAGGAACAGCAGGATGCTTTTTTTGCTAACAGCTCATTCTTTCGAGTACATATGAATCGTTCCTTCGCTTATATAGACAAGGCCTGCTTCGAGAAGATTGCAGAGAAGCGTAAGGTTCTCAGTAAGTCACACATACTATTTCAGGGCGCCGACTATCGGCCACTAATTCATGAGGTGATTAGCTTGGACAACTTTGTAAACTTTATCGACGCCACTGCATTCCTAAAGTTATGCCAGTCCAAGTACATCGAAGTAGGGCCACAACTTAGCAAAGTGGCACAAGACGTGAAGGATTACTACGTCAGGCGACGCTTGACCTTCGGAGTACGTGGTGAAGATTACAGCGAAGGGTACCTCTGGGAGACACAGGAGAAAGTTGTGGCTGTCTGTGGCCTCCCCGGAACGGGCAAGAGCGCCTTGGCGTCGAGGCTTTCAATACAGATAAAAAAAATTGATGTGAAGAATTGGGTATTGCATGTCTACCTTCCACGGAGAATTGGACTTGTCAATTTAGCAAATGGCGTCAGAGACTTCCAACAATTGGCCCATCTGTGCAACGTAGAAGCTATAGGACCGGAGTTTAAATTGTTTGAGCATTGTGTGCAAAATGACACTCCGGTCAAGATTGTGATCATTTTTGATGCTTTTGACGAAATCAAAAAAGAATGCCGCGAGTACATTCTTGCACTTGTAAAGCTCCTGAAGAAAACCAATGTTTCAAAAATATGTATCATGAGCCGCACAGTGTTCAAGACAACGATAGGAGATGCTATCGAAGCCGAGCCTATGGAAATGGTTCCGTTTACAAAAGAGGAACTCGTCGAATTCTTTAGAAAATACTGGCGGGCACACGGACTGTGTTCTGAATCTGATGATGAGTTAGAATTAACAGCCAGGAAGACAGCTAATGCCTACACTTTATCCATGTGGAATGGCTGGACTGCCTGGGAAAATCCCCTCCTCATTCGCATGATTGCCGAATTGGAACACCGCTCACTTTTCTGCAGAGAACCAGTGCAAAGCATAGAGCCTACCCGGGAAATCCGAAGCATGTTTGAAATCTACAAGATGTTCGCTGATTACAAGTACAATGTGTACACAAAAGAAAAGCTTCTGATGGAGTCAGACCCTCCGACTCTAGCTGCTGAATATGAGAGCAGAAAGAGGAAAAAAGAGTTTTACGGTAAGCTTGGCCTTCTGGGAGCGAGTGTCATCATTGAGGACCAACTAAGGGAGGTGCTCACAGAAGAGGAACTCGAGGAGCTCAGGTCAAAGGGAGATCTTATGAAAGACGTCGCTGATAGTGTCATTGGGCACGGCCTTGTCGATGGACTTAGCGATGGAATTCCAGGATTCATCCACAAGACGTTCGCTGAATACTTTGCCGCCCATTTTCTGTTCCGCAAGATAAAGAACGTTGGCAGTGATAATCCGAGCCTGATGGCATCAGTGTCACGAATGTATGGAAAGGACGATTACAGGCAGGTTATGCTATTCCTCGATAGTTTTGCTGCTGAATCTTCACCCGTCCATTTCGCCTTAGTTACGGCAGGGGCTTCTGCTGGAAGTTGCATCACGGAAGAAAACATGTACACCCGCGATGAATTCGATCGTATTCCACTACACTACATTGCCATTCGTGCGCACAGCTCCATGTTGAAGGTCTACCTTGTGGACGACCTGCTGAAACCGAAAGATATCTTTGGCATGACGCCCTTCATGTACGCGGACAGTCTTCGTCACTGGTATTTACTGAACAAGTTCTGTGATCGAAATATGGGAACGAGCGAAGAATGCCCGACGATTCGCGAAAACGTCATGAAGGAGAAGGAGCTCAAGAAATCTGCGTTGTACGTAGCCGTGAGACTCAACCTTTGTGCCCTGTTAGACTTTATTCTGAGCAATTTCTGCAGGAAGAGGACTGACTCTCAACTGGGCATCAATCTCCATCTTGTAGATGTTGATACAATAAGGGATGAACACGAGCAGACTCTCCTATTCTTTGCGGAATCGTTGAATGCTCTGCAACTCCTCCTTGCTTACTGCGATAGTCGAGTCACGGACGCAGATGGCCACATAACGCTCAGTTACAGACTTGAAGGAAATTTATCCAGGGAGTTGCTCCACGAAAGGAAAATGAGTCGGCTAGCGATATTGAAGTTTCTTTGCATCCATCTTCATGTAGACATCCCAAACAACCGTGGAGAAACTCCTCTGCGCAAGATTGTTTCTGCACGAAAGGCGGAGTACGCAAAGGTGTTGCTTCTTCGATCACGGACGAATCGCGCGGATAGAAGGGGTGTTGCAGTATTGCGATGCGCGTATGGGACGAATCAGCCTGATATCATAAACTTGCTTCTCCCTCACGCGTCTATCTACGATCCTGGCGTTATGTCTTATCTCCCTACCCAGGGTGCGGATCTGGATCGTACACTATTAAAGTGGACACTCGGTGCTGCTAGTTCCTTGGCGGTCAGCCTTTACTACTATCCCGAAAAGCTGTGCCAAATGGTATCCAAAGCGATTAGTGAAGCGCGCTCTTTTCAAGCATTACTACCTTATTTGAATTACAGCCATGGAGGGAACCCAGTTGTGAGCCTCTTACGGTGGAACCCTCACAGAAGACTAGTTGTCCTGAAACACTTGCTTTTCCTCTTCGACGCCTCGCCCACGGACGAAGAGGGCTTCACCGCCTTGCATCGCTCTGCTAAAGTTGGCTCTGTGGATGAAATGAAATTACTGCTTCCTCATTCGAATATCCACGCTGAAGATAGAGAGGGCAGAACAGCCGCTCAAGTGCATTGTGGAAATGACTTGAATCGAGAGAACGCGGCAGAGCTGATCCGTCGTTGGACGGCGAATGAGGGATCATAAGAGAGTGTTCCAGCGAAGGAAAATTTTTATTGTGTGTCAGCAAAACCAGACAGCCATGGCTAGAAGCTTTGTACATACGAGGAAAGTTTGAGTGGAAGGGAGGGGGCCAGGAAGGACGTGCAGGAAGGAAGTGGAAGACAAGCGTTAGCATGCACCAAGGTTCTTCATAGGGAACGGTACTGATATCCGACTCTGGAAGGTCTGTCTGAAGACCCAAGGAACAAGAACATCAACAAACAAATCGTGACTATGACAATAGTTGATTCACCTCTGGAGAGCGGGAACCCAGGGGAAAATCCTCCACCACCTCCCAGTTTTCAGCATGACCTTGTAGCTTCCACCAACCAGCGAGCTGTATTCAACGTGACAAGTAGCCCTCCTCTCCTCCCCTCTCCCTCCCCTCCTTGCCCTTTTCTTTTTATTTGCAAACAAACATATAGCCCCAATGAAGGAACGTTCTCTATGTTAGAGTACACGATTTTTTTCTTGCACGTGACGCAGTTTATGAGGAATAAACGATTAAAATTCGTTCATTGTTTCCGGTGCCCATTGTTGTTCAACTTGAGGAACATTCGACCCTAGGTAAGAACTTAGATCGGTAAACACTTGGGCGATGAATGCAAATGAGTATACACAGTTCATTCGGTTGGTATTGAAAAACACTACGTATACAAAGGAATGAAGCACTCCAATTTCTTGATATATTTGTTAATTTACTTATCAACATATCAAGCACTCCGGAGCGGAATAGCCAGCACTGGAAAGGGCGTCCAACCATCCTTTTGTGCAGGTTATTTCTAGTAGCTGGCACTGTAGTAATTGCTTGCGAAGATGACCTCCAAAAATAATTATCGTATGATTCTATATCAAGTTCCAGTTTTATTATATCAGAATATTAATATAATAGAGAGTGCTATGCAAAGATGGAGGAGCCAGAGGGAAGAATTCCAGGTTAAATGCTCCTCCCAATAATTGATAACAAGGAAGGTTACATGTTTCATGTGCGATGTATTTTATAATCCAGTGTTAATATTGGTGACGAGAAATTGGTAAGACCAGAAGTAAGTAAGTGACGCCTTACTGGTTTTCTTAAAGGGAGACTTCGAAACGATCTTTGAAAAAAAAAATGCACGACGCTTTTGTACATATTGACCCCCAAATACCAGATATTGCGATGGTTTCCCTCTTACGCAATGTATTAATCGGGAATATCAGTTAAGCTAAACCAAAACCACAGTCGAGGGAGGAGACGGTAAAAACTGCCCTTTCCCAGAGTGCCCGCACGAAACCGACGCATGACGTCACCGGGTGGGTAAAATCAGCAAAAGTACGCGTGTGTCGCGGCCAGTCATAGCGGTTAGGAACAGTATTCCGTCATGGGTTCAGCCGATAACAAGCCTGTGTCTTTTTCTTCTGACTCGGAGGAGTGTGACGAAGTTTCTTCAGAGTCCCAGGTGTATGCGAATAGCCACCTCCGTGTTGCATGGCATGTTCGCTATATGACGAGTATGACGAGTCTTCCTTCAGAGCCTCATCTACAATCTGCATTTTTTTTTCTGTCAGACTTCTGCGGCTTACCAAAGGAGCTAATATGAGCGTCATCTTGTATATTGCATTCCTCCTGGAGTCTTCTTTTTGCGTACGCGCGCCGTTGAGTTGCTATAGGAACATCCGGAAACAGCGCAGGAATAGCGTGGTTCGGCGACGCTTTGCGTTCTCGGAGGATTCCTAGCTCGTGCATGAGACGTGCTCCGATGCCGAACATCTCAGATTCGAAATGGGCGGAACATCATCTACTCTGTGGCGAGTCATTCCACTCGTTCCAGTCCTTCGGAGCGCTGCCTCCCCCCCCCCCCCCCCCCCACGGCGACGCACTTTTCATCGCATGGGAAGCGAAAATAAGCAACACCCGGCGTAGAAGTCAACTTGTTGCCGCAAGTTTTGATGCAACACCTCGCACTACCTCTGTTATCACGCGTTGTTGCACACGCAAAAAAAGAGAAAGCTACGAGGGGGAATATATTTATTAGAACAAAGAAAAAAATGGGAAAGCGAGGAAGGGGCGTTGAATGCACACAGCGGATGCAGGAATGCAGGGCGGATGAAGCGGACGCATAGCCAGTGATGCCGGATGGCTCCCGAGTGTTGCTTGCAATACATCCTTCCAGCTGCGGTTCAGAGCGACCGCTCCTCACGTTTCAAAAACAATTTTTGTGACGTTTGCGCCGTTTTTTCAGCCGAGATATTCCGTAACTGCGTTGGAAACATGTCAATAATCGTAACAGTAACAGAAGCCTGCAACCGATTTTCTTCAGAAGTCTCCGTTTAAAGGGAGTTAAGTGCTTCATGCGTTTCATTTCTAAAGGTAACTGATTGTATGAGCGTGTGCCATATGACGTTAATGAAAATTTGCCATAGTTTGTTTTAGTGTTTGGTGTATTCAATATACCAGCCATTCCTGCTCTGGTACATTTATTGACATTAATACTACACGAAATAATAGATGGTATTGTGAGGTTGCCCATAATGATAAGGTAAGTCACACTTAAAGTGCTGTATTTCATAATTTAATTAATGCTAAGAATGTGAAAATCTTTACGAGAAACATGAAAGTAAAATGGCATTCTGAAAATGATTCTGGTGGCCTGGTAGCGAAAACAAGCGAAAATACTAAATCAGACCCATCGGCAAAGCTACCATCATGAGGCGCGAGCGGTCCTGGGTGTTGACAGTAGATGTACGATCGTAAACACAAAAACTTTAGAACGTTGGCATGGGTTGTGCGTGTACTAATAGGTTATTCATAATTTCAATGTAGAAAAAAACTTTCTGTTGCCCCACTCGTGCACATATACGAAATCATCTACCACCCGAGTACGTTTCCGTATCCTGCTCCTTTGCGCATGTGTCACAGTGGGCGTGTTTATCCGTGCATCTGTGTCTCCGTGCTGTGTGTCCGTGCATTGTAATGCGGAGTTCGTATACTTTTTGGGTTAAACAGGTAGCGACGTTGACATCTCGGAGCTGTAGGCCAAGATTAACACGTGTGAACTGATGAATACAATGCATCCCCTGTTGCTGGCCCCGCGAAAAAAAATTTCATGCGACGAGCGGCCGTGATAGCGTGAGTGTTAGCAGGAATCAGCTGTGCACCAACGATGTCATGTTTTGTTGCAATGACCACTCATTGAATAAATACAAACGTCTAGTTACTGCGTGTGCGTATTGCTCTAGGTGAGAAATGGACCTTAAGTGAACCTTCCTCGTTTCTGTGTGATATCACGGTGCCCTTCTGTTTAGAGTTGTCAAGATATGTGATAACTACATGTATTTCGAATTGATATGTTTCATTAAACCTGATACGCTTTATTTTTTCTGTGTTCTCGTCTGGTACTGCTGCAAGGGTGAGGAAAAAGGAATACAACGCAAACGAAGTGCGCGAACGAAAACGTGCCATGGCCAATTATGCACTACTTATTATTCATACTGCTCACGTCACCTCTGACGCCATTTATTTACAATCGTAGTAGTCCGCGCAACGGATGGATGGCGCTGACCGTCTCTATCATGGCATCATTCTGAAGACACAGGGGCCTATGGGAGTTGCACTACCTCTTTAGATATACCATGGCCCTGCTATCAATGACTAATAGAGGGCGTAAGTGTGGCGTTTATGTAATTGTCCAAACGGAAGTACTTGAGATAGAAACGAGACGTCTTGTCATTCCTGGGTGACGTTCATACACTTTGATGAAAAGAAAAATCCTCTTCACTTTGACGCGGACTCCTCATAGAAGTCTTGGTGTGTGAGTTGACTACGTGTCTCTCTATTAATTCAAACGTTTTGGGTTGAGGCGCTGCCGAGGAGGCCAGCACCTTAATGGCTTGATAACTACATGTTCCCCAGACAGATGTATGGGTTGTAGGATCGTTATAACGGCACTCGGCAGTTTCAAGAGGACGCTGTCCGACTAAACGACCATCTCCGATCTATCGACCCGTCGATGGATTTCGTTGCCACACACCACTGCTCGCGTCAAGAAGCGTCCATTCTACACCGACTACGCCTTAATGTCGCCAGGACACCTCTACTCCTCTGTAAAATGGGTCTTCTCCAGTCGCCCAAATGCCCCACTTGCGCTGTTGAAGCTGATGTGCCACACCTTCTCCTCGACTGTCACAGATTCGACACCTCTCGAGCCACGCTGAGACGACGCCTACTCGAGCTGCGGTGCACGGACTTTTCTCTGGCCACTCTGCTCGGCCCAGTACGAGATCACACACAGCAGTCTGTGACCAAAGCAGTGCTGACTTTCTTGAGAGACTCAGGTCTGATGAACAGCCTGTGAACTCAGTCGTGAAATCTCATTCTTCTTCTGTGCCCCACTTTCACCTTCAACGCATTAACCTCATGCTTTCTTTTTAAAGTCATCCTCTGTGATTCGTCTCATCATTCCTTCACCGTTTGTTAGTCATCATTTTTGTCATCTTTGTCTTTAATCTACCTCATCCTTCTTTCATCATCTGGTAGTTTTTCGTTTTTTCCTACTTCTTTTTCTTTTTCTTTATTTCTTATTTCGTAATTTTCTTTCTTTATTTATTTATTTCTTTTTCTTACTTCTTTTTCCTTTTCTTTATTTCTTATTTCTTTATTTTCTTTCTTTCTTTATTTATTTATTTCTTATTCCTTCTTATTTCTTTCTTTCTTTCTTTCTTTAATTATTCTCTTTTCTTTTTATTTATTTATTATTATTTCTTATTTCTGGAATAGCAAGCCGACGTCCCGTTTGGCTGACCTTTCCCCGTTTTTTTTCCCTTTTCGTCTAATAAACATATCCCCCCCCCCCCCCCAGACAGATCGTCCTTGTTAAGGAAAAGGAAGAAGGGATCTCGCGTACGCATCATTCATCGTGTACTTGTGTACATCGTGTACGCATCATTCATCGTCATTCTAGCCATTGATAAAAATATAATGGCCCTCAGAGTGAGGGCCGAAGCCCTTCGTTGTCCAAAGTTGTCAATTGTATTTATAGAGCAGAGCGTTTGTGGGATGGGCTTGAGCATGTAACAAGCAACTGAGCGTAGTGAGAGTGCGAAAGCCGATTTTAATTTATAGACTAACGTGATGCAGTTTAAGTTCGAGACACCGCGGGATCCTAAAAGGTTGGTAGCGCGGGCAATAGCGAAGGATGTGTTTCGGATTTTCCAGGTCCTATAAATCACGGAATGACGCTTGCCGCAAACGGTAACGCCACTGAGCTGTAAAAGCGACATTGAATCGCGTTCAGTGAATTAATGCACTATCCTTACGAGAGGCATGTAACGGCATCCACAGAGCGAGCGTTGAACCAAATCTTGTCACCTATAGTCACCATATAGACCATAGTCTATATAGTCACCTTTCAGGAGTGCAATATTCATCCGTCTGCTAGAAGGGAGAGCTGCTCATTCCTCACGAGCCCACAATGACGTGGAATTCTCCACTAACTAACTAGCCTGTGGGTTGCTTCCTTCTTTTGCATGTGCTATCGCTACGTCCGTCGCCATGACGGCGGACGATCCCTGTATACCTTGCGTGCTTGCAGGCGGGCTCTCGATGGATGTGAGGGGGAATTTCGTCTCCTGGTTCCAGAAGGTCCAGAAGAATCACGGAAACGCGCGACAGACGACTGGATCCACGCATTGCATCTTTACGTAAGAAGTCAATGAGGCTGGAGCGTGCACAGATGGGCGGACACAGATTTTCCTCAGGAGAGGGTAACGGCTATGGTGTGCAGGCAAGCAGAGCAACCGCCGAGCTGCTTCTCTTTCACATAGCACCTCAATCGGGAGTTCTGCGGTTTCCTCCAGAACGTGGTTCAACGCGTTTCAATCACTTCGGGGTGTCTCAACCGCCTTGGCAGCCCCAAGGCGACGAAGAAGGCTATCTGCAAAGATGCCCCGAAGGGTATTCGGTGAGGACGTGGAAGTTGTTTGCAGACTTGGAAGGTTGTAAAGCAGCGTCGTCCACACCTATGCTTTATAAACTTCTCTATCCAGGTCTACACACACACAAATGAGATGTGCTGGGTCATTCATCGCCGTTTGGGCGGTACAATGCCCCATTGCGCTTGTGGAAGGGAGGTGAAAGTGATGATGATGGAAAGGTGTCCATTTAGAGTTCGTCAATTAATCGAGTGCTGGAGAGGATATCTGCAACAACCCGTAGGCCTTGCATCTGATGTGAGGTGTCTGACCGTGGCCCGATAATTTAGGCAAAGTCGAACTGGCGCTGAGCGATGTTTTGATGGAATTCTTTGGGAGGACGCAGTGGTTGTAGCTGACGAATTTCCGGTGACCTGTGAGAGTTCATGGTTGTTCGCTACTCTGCTCCAGGGCACGCTACGTCACTGCAGAATATCGTGACGAGCTTCCTAGGTGACGTCTGTCCTCCGAAGGACGGCTTCATTGGGTGTTTTGAATTGCGTAAATTGAACTGCACAGTTGCAAGATGCCGTTTATCGACTGGCTGAGCTCATGATCGAAGTCGAGCACGGTAGCAATATGGGAGCGGTGACATTGCTTTCAGACAAGTGCGCTTGCGATTTCCGTCGCACGCTAAATAACTCCAGTTGTGAAAATTAGCCGCTGTCCTAACTGCGGCGCGTGTACGATGTCGCCCCACAAGTGTTGGAGGACTCACCTTTACATCGGCTGATGATAAAAAGATAAAAAGCACTGAAACTATTGTTTATTATCATACAGATCCTACAAGCTTTCACGCAGTGGACTACATTTCATCGGGTACAAAAATATTTTCCATAATTATAAATTTTACAGATTCAATAGAAATTATAAATACATAAACAATAAATACATTTTCTAGCTAATGGAATGCAGTCCTCTGTATGAAAGCTTGAACGATAATAAACCGTAGTTTCGGTATTCTTTAAATCTTTTTGTCACTTGCGTTGACCGTACCAGGCTCAGTTTCAACATTCCCCGATTATCAGGTTATCCCAGGTCATTCCCTAAATGTCATTCCGTTGCCCGTTTAAAGCCTCCATGATCAAGAGGAAAACAAACTAAGTACTTATGCACCCCCCCCCCCCCCGCCGAAAAGTCAGTTGAGAAAAGACACCACAACTGAAATTCCAATGGAAACTTTATTTACACGTCGACTGGTATCCGAAGCAGTAGACTTAAAATTATGCACCAACAAACTTAGTTAGATACAACATTGTCCTCAAAGGGATGGATTGAGGTTTCACTCGTTTATTGCATCTCAAAAAGCAGCAATCCTGGCCACTTCGCTTGGCAACTCACTTCACCCTCCGGTGCCTGAAAGAGGAAAAAAGAATAAGCACGTTTACATCGGTGCAAAATGACGTACGTTACATGACAACTGATATGCGCAGCCGATATGAAATGCTGCAGACATTATGGAGTTGCAGTACAGCTTGGGACAAAAGTTCACGGAACACTGTGGTGTCGTATTTGTTGCTCTGTTCAATGATTTTTTTAAAATTATTGTTATACAATGGTGCAACAGGATGTAAGTATTTCTGGTAAGTATTTCTGCTGTATCGTGATATTTTATTCGACTACATGCAACAGGGTTGAAGAAGGTCTTTGCTAAGTGGCATTCTTAGTATAGTTTTTCAGTGAATTCAAAAAGTTGCGCGACCCACGTGATACCGAACTTTAGCCACTCATCAATTCTTAGTTCTCACATCTAATTGTACAAGCGGCATGGCCGGGTTGGTCAAGGCGTCCCGATCGTTGGTGGTAACCAAGGTCGTGCTGAAGACTGCAGGGTGATGCGTTCGAATCCTAAGACGGACTGTGCTGTCTGAGGTCTTCCCTGATTTTCCGAATACGTTCCAGGTGAATTCGGCACAGTTCCATTGAAGTCGGCCCATGACGCGCATTAGCCCCCCCTCCTTCCCGCTGTCCTCTCTCCATCTGTCCAAGTCTGTACGCCGCTCATAGCCACAGTTGCTTCGCGGCGCTAACACGGAACTAAAATATCATTTAATTGCTCACATTTGTTTCAAATTACTCGCACGTTCCCCTTTAGCTATTCATCTTAACAAAGAGCATTGCATCGAATGCTGTTTGAGAAGTTGCTACGTTACAAGCTTGGTGGCGCTACACTAAGACTGGCCGTGCGACAGAGGCAGCGTGGTCCAGAAAATTCGATAGCGCGGGCAATGGAGATGGGAAGCGTGCTCCGGACTTCCCAAATCAGCACCGCAAATTACCTCGAGCAATGAGTTTAAATACGACTAGAGCACTGCACGGGCCTCAATCTATCGGTCCGACCCTGCCCGTACCCGACGCCACGGAGGCTTATCCGACCGGAGCCCGACCCGGACGCCGTAAGTCCGGCCGAGGCAGCATCGCAGTTGCAATGGGGCGGACACTGTACACACCAAACAGCGTAAACTGCACATACTTGGAACGCGCAAGCGCAGCTTTTGATGCGGTTTGTACTTGTAGCAACACGCGGGCGCCGAGTCTAACGCGCCTGTCCACGGACTGGCCGCATTTTTAGGCCCAGGCCCGGTCCGAACCCGGCCTTTCCTTGATTTACCCGCCCGAGCCCGGCCCAAGCCCGAAGGATCCCGAGTTTCTCGGCCCAAGCCCTGCTCGAGCCCGAGAAATTGGCAGGATACCCGGCCCAGTGTATCAGGCTGTAAAAGTGTAAAAAGGCCGTGGCTATCTAACACAGTGGTAGCACAGGCTCGAGACCGACATAAGCCCGGCTATGTACGGGCCGGCCCATAATGGTCAAACCCGAGCCCAGCTCAAGCCCACAAAGAAGAAGCTTTACCCGGCACGGTCCGGCCCACGGGCCGGGCCCGGCCGGGCTCGGGTTTTCAGGTATGCCCGAGCAAATGCAGTGCTCTAGTCCAGGGTGCATGACGCAGGCGAGATCCACAGCATGGCGAAGTCGAGAATAAGTTGACGTCTACGTTGTAGCGTTTTAGAAGAAATACGGCGGGAGCACCCAGCTCCATGGTTTCTTTGTTTTCAAAACGTATGTTGAGTATTATATAATGTGAAAGACTGACTCACAAAAGCTCGGCCCGACTGCGACCCGAGAACACTCGGACTGAACCCAAGCCCGGCCCGAGCCCGCAGTCAAAGCGGCTTTGAGGCCCGTTTTCGGCAGCGGGCCGGGCCGGGCTCTGGCTTTCGTGCATGGCCGTCCCTTTGTAGCGCTCTAAGTACGACTACCCCTATCATCGTCACCTACAATGCATTCCCGTTGCCTTGCTCATTGGAGTCTTCATAGTGCATAATAAAGCTTGAGCAACACAGCCGGGGAATGACGAGACGACAACGAAGGACTCAGCAATCCCTCAACATGCCTTCCGAGGGCAATGCGCAACTTTGTGAGTTTTCTTGGTGTCCTCATTAAATATTCATTGCAGGTTTTGAGCGCATTGTATCGTCTGGTCATTCCCGGGTGTTCCTCAAGGTTTGTTCTGCACTATGAACGTTCACCAGCTGGCCGCAATCGTTTCAGTTCACTTCAATTCACACTTTGCAGCGCGTTTTATGCAATTCAAGTTTAGTAAATGAAATGAATTAAAATGAAAACGAAATTATCTCCATTTGAGTCTTGTTCCATCCCGATATGCTTCTGACGCAATACCGAGAACCGGGGTAGTCGGTGTCTATGAATCATGGCGTCGTCAGTGCAAATATAACAATGACTTAGACAGCCGGGGGCAACGCTGAGCTCTGTCTATTTCGCTCCATGTTATATGTGCGCTGAATACGTCATGATTGTCATTTACGATCGGTGGCAGGTGCAGTACTCACTCGAACAGGCAGCGATACACTCGTTGAACGACCTGAAGTTGTTTCTGTTGCCACCACAACCACCGTATATGAACTCTCGGCAAGTGCCAGCAGCCCGACTGTAGTGGAACCTTGGGATGTAAGCCATACACCGTCCAGGTTCTGGTGGAAGCAGGCAGGCTTGCCGTTGTAGAATTGCCGCGTATGATTCTGGGCAGATTGAGAGCGATTGTTACACTGGGAGAAATCGTCGTTCGGTACACCAAGCACCGTGGGGAGAGTAGAGTAGAGAAGGGCAAGAAAGGATGTGCGCCCTTTCTTCACACATTTGAGAAGCGCGCTGTGTATCTTCGCTATTTGAGAAATTTGTAAAACTCTTATTCTTGCAATTGCATTGATTTGCAGGCAGCTGCACACAGGCTGCGACAGAGTACCGACGTTAAAGCAAAAAACAGCGACACGCTAGTAACCTTTACTTGTCTGACTTCGCACGAGGGACGTCAGTAACAGTAGTCGATTGTAGTTCATCGTATACGCTATGGCCTTTGCATACGTAAGGGATTGAGCTGTGGTTCTGCGCAATGCGCGAAACCCTCTTTAGGTTTTGCGCGTGCGCAGAATCAGCACGCTATCCCTGACGTACGCAAAGAGCGTTAGCGTACGATGCAGTAAAACTCCCTCATAACATTTTTGCGTGGCCAATGCTTTCCATGCTGCCAGTTACACAATATGGGAAACTAAGAGATTATGAGAGATTTCCATAATTGGCTTTACTTGTTATGCGTTTGTGTAAACTACGGGAAATTTGCACTCATCTTTCACACTAAAATGCTTTGGTCCGGGTACCGCGCTTATCGACGTTTGTTCCGTACTGCGGTTATTGTGTTGGCCATGGCGTTCTATTTCTTGGTAACCTGCCTTCCGATGAAGCACCATGTTCGTCGATGTAGTGCGTCTCTGCTGACTTCGTAGGGAACTATGCTGACAGTCGCATTACAAGGTCTGAGCGAAACACCGGGAAAAAACCTAGTCACCACAGTCGGTGCCGCCTGTGCTGTTCTACTGTACCACATACTACCATGGGCTGCGCAGTCAATGCCCACAGTCACGGACCGAACGCATGACATTATCGTCATCAACGCTGTCATATTAGACAACTAGAATCAGAGAAGTGCCCGGGGACAGCATGTAAAACTCGGCATGGACATACCTGCAACCAGGCAAACTATCAGAGCGATCACCAGGATAGCCTTCATGGCAGGAGTCTTGCGGAGATGTCCTTGAAAGGGAGTGTAGTTTCAGAGAACGACGATCGGTCTGTCACTACGGGATACCTAAGATTCTCATATATGTGTGCGTCTCATTTCATTGTTCGCTCATATCAGTGTTATGTGCTTTCAAGTGTCGCCGTCCGTGTAGTCGTGATAAGCAACAATAGGAACGTAGTTTCGATACACGTGTTTCAAATTTTTGGCCAACACACAGTGGCTGACGAAATCGATTACGAAGAAACGAAACGATATTCATAGAATTCCCCTGCGCACTTGAAGCACCGCTATATCACGGAGCGCGTTCCAGGTATAGCCTGTCACGAGAGGCTGGGAGATGTGACTTCGACAGTTTGCCAGGAAAACGACAAAAGACTAGGCAGATATGATACAAGTTATAGTGGTATGAAATCAACAACAACGACAGAGCTGTTTATTGGACCACGCTTGTCACTAGTGCATGGTTCGCTCTGTTGATTGTGGTTCGCAGCAAGATCTTCTTCGGTACATGTACTCCCTAGGACGGCCCATGATGTCGCTGTTCGGTACCGTCTCCACTGCTGCTTCGGGCGACGGGAAGTCGGTACACGCGCCGCGGAACTCTTCACATGCGCTGACATGTGAACGTGCCACTTTTCCTCTGGAGCACGTGACGCCAGCGTCGCAGCCACTGATCTCTATGCATAAAGGCTGGATCGCGCATGGGAGAGGGGCTCGTGGAGGAGAGGCACGCATTTTGCCGCCATGTTGGTGGGCCCTAAAGCGATGTGTGTGCTAATAGAAAACAATGGGAGGCAACAGAGATTGCGAGCATTTATTGCGCTGCAACCGTAGATCGTTGTTTGTCATCACACATTTTCGTAAGGTGCCAGTACACTGATGTATCCTAACAAGAATATGGATGTATGGACAAAAATTGTTCCAGAAAGAATGGTCCCGCAAAAGATATACTCGCATGGCAGAAAGAGATCGTTCCGTAGAATCACAGCCGTTGTTTTAGATAGGTGTATGCGTTTAGTGTGATTTATATCAACCATCACCGGAGAAGGAATCTTTTAGTGAACGACAGTGGTGTTTTCGACGTAATGCCTCGCAAATATGGACACCGAAGCAGCCCAAATAATTACTTCACGCAATTAGATCACGCTCGTTAGGACAGTTAATCAGGTAGTGATATGTAACCTTATTCGAGTTACTTAGAAAGTGGTAACACCTCCTTGAGACACAAGTCTTCTCTCTTTTTGAAGTACAGCTCTTCTATTTTTGTGTGATTCTTCCTTCATTTGTTCTGATTATTTGCAGGCACGGTTAAGCCGGATTGAATGTCGTTCTGGCGTACTCACATGCTTTTGCTGAATGGAACTGCAGCGTGAGCAAAGCTGCTTAGGGACGGGGGCCTGCTATCCAGTGCTGATTTTGTCATGCTTGTTATGTGGAGCACGTTCCAAAAAAAATGCAGCTGCACATCTGAAACTCCAATCATTATCATCGTCATTTAAAAGGGAGCGTCGTAGCGCCGCCGTGAAACCAGACATGGTTTCTGAAGATCTTCTATGACACCTTCCGCAGTTCGCACAGTTTTCTTCAGCGTCGAAGTCTCTCATAGGAACCACTTTGCATTTACTGTTACTCCCATCTTACATTTTGATGTGCGAGGGATCTCTTGCGCTACACACCTATGGTCTGCAAATTGCAACAGGACGATTTGGAGCTTGAAACAGTTGTGATTTTGGCCCGGTGTACCCTGTCTGCGAAATGATATCAACTGAATCATGTCAAACGTAAACAAAACAGTGTAACACGATTTGCCTTTCTAAAGAAGATCAGTGATGATAAGTAAATATACATCTTTCAAGTTCAACATTTATTTCTTGCACTTACGCGTTTCAAGATACAATGAACATGCAGGGAGGTCACAAAAGACTACGTTTATTGTTTTTTGACCTCCCTGAAATGACAATATATATTTCAGGAATGACAATCTACAGGTACACTCTCTAAATTTGTAGTACTCAATTTTAGGTTGGAATGTACAATGAATAGCAACTGCCCTCTTTTTTTCTCATATATGCCGAACTTTCAATTGAATGTGATGAAATATGTGATAATATAATAATATATATATATAAGAATAAGAATAATATAATAATAATATATAAGAATATAATATGTGATAAATGAATGTGATCAACAGTAGATGTAAACCACATCACTAGCCAGAGAAATCCATTCTCAAGAAATAATGTTCTTCTTATAGCATATGTGCATGGCTATTAACTGAAACAATGATCACAGTTCCCTGACACGTTTTAATTTCTGAGAGTGTACTGTAGAGGCGGGTTAGATCTACAACAGTTAATACAAGGTATTATATATTATGAATACCTTTAAAAATCCCATGACACATATGCTTTTACTTTTTGGAGGTGCTGTGGTAAGCAAAGTTTGTGGGCACTGCACGGGATCTGCACCCATTTGTTGAGTATGTCGAGGCAGCTGTGAAAGAACCTGTATTGATGATGATTATTCCAATTTTTTTGGTGCATCGACAACAAAAGTCATAATACGGACATTGGTTAGGATGCAAGTAGTTAAAAATAAATATGTTGTTTAATAAATGCATTGAACAAATGTTTAAAACATCAGTTTAAAACAGGGTTTACAATCCCGATATCTTTTAAAAATTTAAAACTTTAAAAATGCTTCTCAAAAGAATTATAGCTTCATCACCAAACAATAATGCCGGGTGAAGGAGCCTAAGGTGTGTAAGGTGTGTTTCATGATGTGAACATTCAAATGTGCAAAATTGAGAGTGGCTAACCACAGTGCGTGCGCTGGGGTGGTTCCTTCCCGTAAAGTAGAAACCCGTGGATGGGGAACATGATACTCATCTGTAAACTCGATCGCATCACACTGCACAGATGATCCTCTGGGTAGCCCCCATGAGGAAACCTGCATTGAGAGACCACTTTTGCCTTAAAAACTGCTACAAATAACACGACACGCTACAAATTATTATTATCGCAACAAGCTGACGACATAGCTCAGACACAAAGGCGCTATCCAAGTTGCACCACACCACCGTTATGTAGGATTCTTTGTCACAAATCAAACCAAGGCACAAAGCAATACCAATACATGAAAAAGGGTGACAATCTTGGTCTCATTACGACGTAATACTGAACTTATGCGCGAAGGTAATTCAAAGAAATGACTGTGCACTTGCTTCCGTAGAGAACACCGGGTACCGTGCTACCAATGCATGCAGAAAAGCGCTCGAGTGCTCGCACATACATTGATGACAACACTACCAGTGTAGTGTAACATGTTCTCTCTACCATATTATGCACTCAAACTGCATTTACCGCCGGGCAATATGCAAGTGTGTTCGATGGAACCTCGGAAGAGCCATCTGCTTGCATCCAAACAACTTGCATCCAATGCTGGTTTTGGGCAAAAACAAAATTCATAATTGCCAAATAAAAGTACAGAATGGACGCCTATTTATTCCTTGATAAAGAATGACTCACCTGTAGAAATTTAGGCAGTGTATCCTTGCCGGTACGGTTGATACGACCGTAATTGCAAGAAGTTGCCATGATCGCTGCGGCGACTGTTTTGGGTACAGTAAGATGGCGGCCGGTTGCCGCACGCTCGCGCTCCCTATCCGCGATCCAGCCTTTTACAATCGAGATCAGTGGTCGCAGCCGACGTGACTCTCCAAAACGACCAATCTGCATCACCCGCCTTTTTCCCCTTCCTTCGCTTTATTTCGCGCCAGCAGTTTCGGCGATGCGACGTACGGGCAGGATCTTCACAAAATTGAGCCCTGAAAAGCTGTCGCTGTAAAATTGGCCGTCGAATAGTCCACGTGATCTCCAGACGGGAGTCGAATAAAACTGGTGTTTCAGCGGCTACTAAATGCGAGCGAACTACGCACGTCCAGAGAAACACTTCCTCACTTATTTTGCCCCTTCTCTGTCCGCGTCAACTTGAACGTTACCTCAACGCACTCGGTTACCTTCGTGATGCGGAGTAGAGGCCAAGTTGCCCACTGGGGAGCAAGCAAAACTTGTCTATTGCTGAGTTGAGAGGCAAGGACTTACTGAGTCCCATGCCACCATCCCATCGAGACGGCGTTGTTTGGCGTCTGGACCGTGTAGTTCTTTGTAGTTTTCGGTGTCTACGTTGAAAGCGGGAATTCGGCACGATTTCACATTGGTGGTGTATAAAACTGACCTTTACTTGGCAAATTTTCGAGTTCAGTTCGCAAAAATTTACATGATTAAACTTAGGTTACATGGCATGCACATCAGGAGGTGGCAAAAACCTAGTAAGAACAAATGCCGTTGACCGCATGACTCGATGTGGCAGAGTCCTTTTATTAAAATTCAATTACACGTTTTCTGGGGCACCCTGTATATACATAATTTGCAGGAAACATTTGCTGGAGCTCTTTGGCTGCACGTATAGCATATGTTTTGTAAGTGCTCAAACGTCGCCGTACCAGTACCAGGCAGCTGTTTCGGCCATATTGAGCCATCCTCAGCAGTACGCAGGCAGTCAAAGTTTGCGCAGATGTCGACAGAAGATTACGTAGCACGTGATTCCTTCCGTCAGGATGAGCTAACTCACCACTTAAAGCCCAGTGCAAAGCCAGTGAAGTATATTGTGAAAAAAAAAATAGTATAGCTCTTTGGCTGCACGCATGGCATACGTTTGTAAGTGCTCAAACGTCCCCACGCCAGTACTGGACAGCTGTTTCGGCCTTATTGGGCCATCGTCAGCGTACGTAGGCAGTCAACGTTTGCGCAGATGTCACCAGAAGGTTACGTAGCACGTGATTCCTTCCGTCAGGGTGAGCTAACTCACCGCTTAAAGCCCAGTGCAAAGCCAGTGGAGTATATTGTGAAAAAAATAGCCAGAGCTCTTTGGCTGCACGCATGGCATACGTTTGTAAGTGCTCAAATGTCGCCACGCCAGTACTGGACAGCTGTTTCGGCCTTATCGGGCCATCGTCAGCAGTACGCAGGCAGTCAACGTATGCGCAGATGTCGCCAGAAGGTTACGTAGCACGTGATTCCTCCCGTCATGGTGAGCTAACTCACCACTTAAAGCCCAGTGCAAAGCCAGTGGAGTATATTGTGAAAAAAAAATAGTATAGCTCTTTGGCTGCACGCATGGCATACGTTTGTAAGTGCTCAAATGTTGCCACGCCAGTACTGGACAGCTTATTCGGCCTTATTGGGCCATCGTCAGCAGTCAACGTTTGCGCAGATGTCGCCAGAAGGTCACGTAGCACATGATTCCTCCCGTCAAGGTATATTCCATGTTTCGACAGCAGCGCTGTCTTCAAGAGGAACTCCTGTTGAAGACAGCGCCGCTGTCGAAACGTTGAATTCCCCCCTTAGTTTTAATAAAGTCCCCCTCTTATACCTTGTCCTGTAGAAGCACTGTCTCCACCTCTGATCCTTACTATATATATATATAGGGTGAGGTAAAAGGATTATCAAACGGCCACGAAGTTTTACAGAAGTTCAACAACCACCGATCTGACGTTACAAAAAAGCCAAACCTCCCGGTGTCTCGCCATTTCAAGCAACCAGGTCATTCACTAAATAATGTGTCACTTTTTATTCTCCAGTCAAATTTTAGCTCAGATCGGTGCAGGGAACAACGCGAATCTTATCTCATTTACAAAATCCAATCAACCATTAACGAAGATCTGGGAGCACTTTCAACGGTAAGAAATCTGGCCGCCTAGATGAGCTACACTTTCTTCCTTTTCGTTCCCTTTCTGTTTTTCTTTTCCTCTCTTTTTTTTTCAGCAAAGTTTGAAGCAGCGCTCATCCTGCCAGGAATTTTCCCCAAAGCGGACAGTGACCTACGGCGAATGGCATCACCACCCGGACTTGACCTTCTGGAATATTCCCGAATCTGACTCATTGACAAACGCCTGTTGCGTGCCCGTGCCGATTATGACGTCATGTACCAAACCTATTTAAGTAATGTGTAACCAGCTACGCATCTTTTGTCCTGACGAAGATAGTGCCACTGTCGAAACTTCGACCCCTTGCCCATTTTACTTTTTAACGTCTCCCTTCTTATGTAATAAACCAGTGTTTGTAGCTTCCCTAAAATCTGTTTCCGCGTCTTTTTTTGAACTTCTATATATATATATTAGAAGCTTAGGAGGGCGGTTGACCACGAGAATTAAATAAGCAGGAAAAATCAGAAGACGACAAAGAGCTTGCAGGAAAACACAAAGGGGAGTTTATTAACACATATAGGGATAGGGGACGACGTTTCGGCAGTCAGCGCTGCCTTCGACGGGACTGGGAGAGGGTTATGTACAAGGGAAAGAGTAGTCTTGCCCTTGTACATATCCCTCTCTCATATATAAAGCTTGTTCTTGTCACCAAACCCCAGTCCCGTCGAAGGCAGCGCTGACTGCCGAAACGTCGTCCCCTATCCCTATATGTGTTAATAAACTCCCCTTTGTGTTTTCCTGTAAGCTCTTTGTCGTCTTCTTATTTTTCCTGCTTATATACATATATATATATATAGGGTGAGGTAAAAGGATTATCAAACGGCCACGAAGTTTTACAGAAGTTCAAAAAAAGACGCGGAAACAGATTTTAGGGAAGTTACAAACACTAGTTTATTACATAGGGAGACGTTGCAAAGGGCAAGGGGTCGACGTTTCGACAGTGGCACCGTCTTCGTCAGGGCAAAAAGGTTTTGTCCTGACGAAGACAGTGCCACTGTCGAAACGTCGACCCCTTGCCCTTTGCAACGTCTCCCTATGTAATAAACTAGTGTTTGTAACTTCCCTAAAATCTGTTTCCGCGTCTTTTTTTTGAACTTCTATATATATATATATACTGGAAGAAAGGGGTTCGGGCGACCGCGAAATTAAATAGGTACTAACAAAATATGAGGCAGACAACGAAGATGTAGGAAGTAGAAAAAGGGGGAGTTATTTATTTACTAGTGGAAAGTTAAGGGGGAAGTCAACGTTGCCTTCCCCCTTAACTTTCCACTAGTAAATAAATAACTCCCCCTTTTTCTACTTCCTACATCTTCGTTGTCTGCCTCATATTTTGTTAGTACCTATATATATATATATATATAGAACAAATAGGTTAGTATTTCAGACGGCTACGAAGTTGAATAAAAGTGAAATAATAAGACTTGGACTACAGATTACAGGAACGTTAACAAAAACTAATTTATTTAATGGGCAATTTAACACATAGATTAAGAAAAAGAATGGGCGACGTTTCGACAGTACCACTGTCGAAACGTCGACCATTCTTTTTTTTTAATATATGTGTTAAATTGCCCATTAAATAAAGTAGTTTTTGTTAACGTTCCTGTAATCTGTAGTCCAAGTCTTATTACCAACCTACGGACTCCCAACAGTATTTTTCTTTTAACAGCTGCCACCCGCGCCACACTAAACTCGGTATAACCTATAGTCAGGCGCTACGGTATGGACCCTATCTGTTCCAACAACGAAAACCGTATGCTTAGAGGAGGCCTCCGTTTGATTCTCGAAGCGCCTTTTACCGCCTTCTCACAATGATGAACCATTTACGAGAGCAACGACGAGGCACAATGGATGAAGCAGGGGTGTCGAGCTCGCTCGAAAAAGCGTTAGCTCAAGGGAGCTGCCATCCGTTGGTCATGGAAGGAGTCGCCTTCCGTTGGCTGCTTCATTCCGCTAAGCTTGACGTGCTCGTTTTCCTAAATTCATCATTTCATTTCATTTTTTCATTCCATTTTCATTTTATTGGAAACATCTGTAGGAACCTGTACAACAGAGGGTGGCCAAAAAGCAGCAAAAAAGCTGCTTGACTAGGGCAGGACCCTTTGTCACTCATCACTGATAGTTATCTCAGAAATCTAACCAAAGAGAAAACATATGAAGGAACATATACACAAAATGCAGGCACTGCACATAGGAGACAACAATTCAGCATAATCAGCTACACAATGCACCACCTATGCTTAGTGTCCTTAGGAAGGAGAATGACACATCATTAACGTGCAAATTCAGTGCGGAAAACCTGTTTAGTATATGTGGACGGCAATAGGTAGCCTTCCACATATACTAAACAGGTTTTCCGCACTGAATTTGCACGTTTACTATCTATATCTATACTATCTTACTATCTATACTATCTATATTCGGCATACTATTTGTTCGTATCTCATACGTGTTTGTTACATAAATAAACAGTGAATATTTTCCCACTACATCACTTGTGTGCTGTCGTTCGTTCGTCACTTTATCATCACGAAACTCGACAGACCAGAGCACGGAATGGCGAGTGGTTTCGTTTTATTGAGTTCTAGTTGTCGTTGGTGCGCAGAGCAGCATGAGGATGACGGTTAACTGTGTGTATTCCTCTTGAGATTACTGTTATCTTCGGATATACATGCACATACATTCGTTACGATTTATTGATTTCGGTCGCAAAGGATTCAAACCCCGCTTCAACACATCATAGGCGGTAAACATGTTCATCCGTGTCGGTGGAAAGCAAAGAGTTGGCAGGGTCGCAGTGGATCTCACAGATAAGACATGATTCACGTTTGATATGACAACGTTTACCTTGTGATACTAGAGAGTTTTAGTTCATCGTGCGCTATCGCCTCTGCGTACCTAAGGGATGGCGTTGATTGTTGATGTCCATAACAGAAAGGGAGCTTCGCGCATTGCGCAGAACCACCAACGCTATCCCTTACGTACGCAATATCGACAGCGTACGATGTACTAAATCTCTCTACTGATAGCACTACTCAGCTCTGCACGCACCCAGAAGGGTCGTACGTACTCAACGCAATTACGTGGCTTGCCTCGCTTTCTTCCCTGGACGTTCCGTTCCCTCCATCGGCTTTTTTCGCCGTTTGTTATCGCGCGTGACTGGACAGGGTTGGTAACAAACGGAACAGCTCGGCTGTAGTTAGGGGTCAGAAATGCATTCACTAACACAGTCCACGATCAGCTGATGACTGCGCCCGGGCGGTCACCCTCGGGGATAGGAAAATCGCATTCACGGCGCGCAAGGTCCGTTCTCTAGAATTGTCCTATATTAACTCTATTGGGCGAAGTGTGTGTTCTTCGTCCGTCCTCCGTTCTCATCGCCCTCAGACTCAAGGTCATGTTGCCTCTGTCACGTATTATTTACAACAATAATAATAATTGGGGGTTTATGAGTGTTAACGTCGCGAGACAACTGCGATCATGAGCCATGCCAGAGCAGTCGGTCTGTGTGAGCAGTGTCTTTTGTCCACCTGCGGGTTCTTTAACGTGCGATGAAAGCTCCCCACATCGCACCTCGTATTTAACGTCCCTCGCGGAAGACGGCTTGTTTAAGCAACTTGTACCCGGCCACCAAGTTGCTGGCGTGCTCGGCCGGGTTCGAACCCGCGATCAGAAGGCGAACACGCTAGCGACTGAGCCACCGAGGCGGGTGCATTATTTACGGCATTTGACGGCAATTTGCACGAATGTATAATGTAGATACCATTTCACCGCAATAGTAAACTATGCGAATAACATTATTTCATCCCTCACGTAATCACCAGCAATGGGGTAGAGCGTCGCCCCTGGCGATGAAATTCCCCATTCATTATCGTGAAATAAAGTTGTTGTCGATGTAAGAACAAGTAGCGATGTTACTATAAATCGCAAGGTACGCATGTTAGACTAATATATGCACTTTAACTGCGAGTCGCTTGCCAGATAGCACACGAATGGATCAGTTGCACCCGATTCCACCACGAATTGCAGAGCTAAGAATAACACCCAACTTCCTACCCTCCCCCGAGTCCCGGATAGGCACTGTGCCCGAAAAAGTCAGACCCAACAGAACGGGATTGCACACCATATACCCCATACTAGCGAGGAACAAATTGGCAGCGTGCAGCAGGCTGACCACATGCTTGCTACACAAAGATCAGTTTGGATTTTTTTTAATAGATCGCTTCTATCCCGGGTGACCGCGATGTAGCTAGTGCTTAGAGGAGTCTGCTCCAAGCTTTCCTCCCTAGCCCCATAGCTTTGAGATTGACTAGTAGAAATAAAAATTTAGTGGTGATTTAGCGGAAAATGCGACAGAAATACGTTAGCATGAAGCGCCTCTTCCGGTCTATACTTGGCTCCGGATACCCACTTCCGGTCTAAATCCGACTTCCGGGTGCCGACTTCCCGTCTATACTTGACTTCCGTTATCAACTTCCGGTCCGCCTGGACTTCCGGATCTAGATTTCCGCTCTCCCCTGACTTCTGGTTGTCCACCTCCAGTCGATGCTTGACTTCTGACCATTGACCATTTAATTAGCCTCAATTACTTTGAATTACCCTTTAATTACTGTCACTTTCTCTTTATTTGACGTTAATTACCTCCTGTAACCTCCTAATTTCACTTAATCTTTCTCTTAATTGCATATATCTTAAATTCGTTACCTTGGAACTCAATGTTTGTTGCTTTAAATGCCCTTAATTACCATTAATTACTTTTGATTGCTGTTACTCTTAATTGCCTTCAACTACTTCGATTTACATTTACCCTCTTATATACCCTTTACATGTCCACTTATACTTCTGTCTCGGTGAGGCTTCATCATCTCATACGCAGACACACACCACACACACAGCTTTTTCTATTTTGACTCTCCCAATGCTGACGCATTAAAATGAAAGCATGTAGTAGAGTGGAATCAATATTTAATGATAATAGCTCTAGTGATGTCAATGTGCAGATGAATGATGTATCGACCGAGGTCCTCCTCGTACGGCTCCTGCTTCTCAAGGATGTGACACCTTGCTTATTCATGCGATAGTTCAGGCTGCCGTGCTGTGCGTAATATTCTGGAATATAATAACTTTTTGTACTGACCACGGTACTTCAAAGCTGATTGGTCACCTTTAATATACAATGTAGGTGGTGGACTTTTCAATGTGTGGACTTTTATGGCCCTGTGTTTTCATGTTTTTTTTTTTTTTTTGAAAATCGGCGTTATGAAATCACGTACACGTCAAAGTACACTTCCGGTTAGGAAATAAAAAAGAGCACTTCTCGCATTTTAGATTGACAGAATGTGCGGAACAGCTGTGCTGCGTCTCCAATGGTTAGAATGCTTCAGTGCCCTTCTTGACGTCTGGATTGGCACTGCTCCAAGTTCATTTACGGTTTTTACCGGAAGTGACGATGATGCAAATCGGGGGATAAAAACCGGCTTTGCCCGAAAACACAGGGCCCTTGCACGTGTCTCGCGCAAGCCAAAACACTTTATAATAATCCAATGGCATGAATGACAGTGATGACAATAATGAAGTGGCATGTATGCAAATTAGGTGGTCCTCAAATCAAATCGGCTTGAGAAACGAGAAGGTAGACAGGTAATATAATCAAAACGACCATGAAAGTATTTCAGCTACACGTTTCATGTGTATTCGTATTGGGAGCTAAACAAGAATCCAGATGCAATCAGGAGTGCAGAACAGAAGGGAACTTGTTTAGAGATACGAAGAGATCTGCATCCCTGAAGGCAAATCATTATTTTGTGCATCTTGATACAGACCGGTCATGGAGAAAGGGCTCGCCATTGTCGGCCTCAAAGCGCTGGGAAATGTCACGACTATCGCCCTTGGGGAATGTTCTGATCTTCTAAGGGAACTGTGCCGACATATGTCTGAAAGCGTCTGAGGAAAACCCAGGGAAAAGCCCAGACAGTACAGCTGGAACCGAGATTCGAACCCGGTTACGTCCCAGCCTCGATGTGGCACAGCCAGCACGCTAACCACTGCACCACGCGAACTGTCATTGATAACGACCGACGCATGGCTTGTAGCATCTGGACCGCTTTCAAGGACGCGCAATGATGGGGGGGAGGGGTGTTCCAATTTTGTGGTGCAGTGTGACACTCGTAGCTGCTGCTGTTTTCATATTTTTTCGCTCTTTTTTTATTGGATTACCTGGCCTTTTTGAACCATGTTTTGGAAGATAGTGCAAGTTCTTCGGGAGGTTATTGGGCTGTGCTGGGAAAAAATATGTTGCCCTTATCGAATCAGTTTACGTAGATAAAAAAAACAAAAACAAAATCAATAACAATCAATGACAACGAAGGTTATGTGACGCCCCATATTTTTTTTAAAGACAATAGTTTTTTTTTAGTTAATATTTCTGCACGACGTTCTGTTCTTTGATGACGTAAGCATCTGGACAATAATTGTTCTTTTGTCTTCGTATACAGTAAGGTAAAATAAACACAGACCCCATGTATGACATTCCGCTGGATATGGCCGCGAAGCAACTGTGGCTATGAGCGGCGAACCTCACTTTTTTACAGAACTATGAAGTCATCCACGGATAAGTGCAGACTCAACCAAAGCTATGCACGGTATCGCGACAGAAATAGTAAAAAAAAAGTAATAATTACGCTTTAGCCCCGCCTGCTTGATTTTCGCAAAGAAAGGCGCGCGCGAAATGTGCGTCTAGAGGAGGAGGTGTCTCCACCTTCATTATTTTTGCCTTCTTTGTGATAAGACGGTTACTTACCCAATCAACACAATGTACTGAAAGTCGAGTGCAATGGGGGTGGACGCCCAAGCAGCAAAATGTACTGAAAGTCGAGTGCAATAGGGGTGGTCGGTATGTGTCTTATCAGAGTACTTCAGTTTCACGAGTGTGTTCAAGGCCTTCCACCTACCCGTCCACCCCTATTGCACTTGACTTTCAGTGCATTGTGCTGCTTGGGCGGGTAGGTGGAAGGCCTTGAACAGACCAGTCAAACTAAAGAACATTGATAGGACACATACCGTCCACCCCCATTGCACTCGACTTTCAGTACATTGTGCTGCTCGGGTAGTTTTCTTTTTGATAAGACGGTTGACACCAGCATCAAGGTCGTCGCCTAGGTACGAAAGGAAAAACAAGAGGCGGGAACACTTCCTCCTCTCCCAGCACCTTCCGTGCGCTCTTGTTTGCGACAATCAAGCGGGCGGGGCCAAAAGCGGAATTTTTACTATTTTTTTAGTCGATTTCTGTTGCGATGCTGTGCATAGTTTTTGTTGGGTCTCTGGCTGTCCGTGGAGGACTTCATATTTGTGTAAAGAAAAGGGAGGTTCACTTGGCAATTTTCAATGTTCAATTTAAAAAAATAAATTTCCCTCAATTAAAAATTATCCAAAGCCTTCCTAAATGGCGGCAAAAGTTCCCCGAAGGCAATTGCCGAAAGTTTCAGAATCCTCCGGCGAGTACGTCGCCAGTTAGAATTTTTTATCACTTTAGGTGAAACACCCTGTATCTGTAGCTGAAAAATTGGCGAGATTGTCAGCGGAATGCGTATCAGGTTTTCCAAACACAAGATCAAGGTCAGGTGATGTTACTAGAGGGAGCTGCAGAATCTCGAAACGAACGATGCCCAGTCAATTACAAAATTAACAACAAAAAAAAGCTATTCTTTTATAGCACAGTAAGATTTACTTACATTTACACGTTTTCATGCATGCTTGATATGTGGCAAAATTGTTTGCGTTTCCCTCGCATCCTCCGTAGGTAAATTTCAGGCAATCAAGAGATCTTGGATTGAAGTAGAACCTCGTGATTTTTGCCTTGCACAGGTCTTTAGCTGGAGCCATGTAGCATGCATTGGGACGATCCGCTATTGGTACAAAGAAAATGAGGGGTCAAATAATAGAAGCAGCAATAGCTATATAGGGACCGTGCAGTAAAGTTTCGGAGCAGAGAAAGAAGCCGCAAAGGAACGCCGACAAACGAGCAGTGGCCGTGTTTTGTTTGGGATAATCGTCCCCATTTCGTTTGCTTCCGTTATCTGCTCTTACCTGAGTGGCAAGGAAGTCGGTAGGAAGGAAAAGGCGACATATAGAGCGACCGGACAGTTAAAATTGTCCCACTTGTGGTGCTGCCGCCACAGTGTTCGGCGCGCCGCCTGGAGAAGCGCATGTCCCTGTACAGGGTGTCACAACGAAGTCGGACCACCCTTAGAAAAAAAAGAAAGAGACGAAGCATTTTGCGTTTTTTGAGCGTTTGCGTTTTGCGAAGCGGCGAAACAACTTGGCCGACTTCAAGGGCAACTGTGCCGACATTCGCCCGAAAAGTTTGCCGGAAAACCCAGGGAAAACCTCGGACATCAGACCGGGTGGAAGGATTTGAACCCGCCACCTCTCAGTCTTCACTACGACCTTGGTTACCACCAACGGACGGATGCAAGTAACAGATTAAAATTGCTCTTTCGTCTCCACCGTGCCTAATATTTTTATTGTAGGAATAATGTGCTTTATATTACAACCACTTCTTTGACGTGACTTAATAGAGCTTCGCAGACTGTAACGCACGCTTCGTAACCTAGAGCCGTTTGCTGTAACCCCTTTTTGGGAGAGGGTGAATGAGCTCCCTCGATGGGATATAGGGAAAAGTGGGACATTGGGAAGCTGCGCAGACATCTGACCTGCTCGCATATCGTATTGTACAGTAAAAGGCAGTTGAAGGCACAGTAATTAAGGGGATGACACGTTTCGACGCCATTTTAGATAGACTACGCGCCCTTGACTATAGGCCGGCCCGAATGGTGCGTTTTTCTTGCGTAAATGCTGAGTTTCCACGCCCAGCGCGAAATTGTGTACATCGCAGCTGCTCGTATCGCGTGGTTCATTGCATCAGAGCAGGTTTCATATTTCACGCAGCAGTCAGTTCACGTTCCTCACTCCTCTTCCTTAGAACATCATACGACCACCACCACCACCAGTCTGTTCACGGGCGTCCATAGCAACCAGCCAGGGCGCAGCAAGTCACTTCTGGTTCTGATCTAGCATTCTACTTCGTTCTTTAGCAATGGCCGCTCTTACGAAGAAGCTGAAGGACATCTGCAAGTACAACAACTTCAATTACAAAGGAACGCACACAAAAAACAACAATTCAGGACGGTAGAGGAAGGACTTCGTAAAGCACATACTCCAAACCCGCTGTGGACGCAGCAGTGGGATTTGCGCCCCATGCGGTTTGACAGGCGTATTTTTTCACGATGCGTGGCCATGCAGAGTGCTACGCAGCGCGATATTCTCAGAAACACGCACAATGCGGGCCGGTCTTATCGCTTAACTTAGGGGACGCCGGCAAAGAGAGAGTGATCAGCACTGCAAAGGCGCGCATTCACATATGCAGCTGTCAGTCATAATCATATTTATGTGCATCGGCATCAGCTCTTTCAGAGAACAAGTACATTCTAAAAAAAAGGAGTGATTTTACTCCTCTTGGGGACTAAATGCGTTGACACTGAAAATAGTCCGTTTCAGGAGTAAATCCACGGAGAGTTGAGACTGCATTTCACGTTCTGTTCTAAGAGTCCCACGTGCAAAATTCGTGTGCATGCATGAAAATACTTTGAATCAAACCGACAACAGTTATATATCGAGTGATATCAAAACCTTGCGACATAAATAGGGCACAATTTGCGAAGAAAGAAACGCTAACTGTTTCTGACATTGTATGGGCGGAAAAATTAAATTCTAAGTTGGCTGAGTTATACAGCCTTATGACATCAAATTGACCAAGAGCACATACTTACGTATACTGGTGCATTCGACTGTTGACCTCATCCCATAAACATTCATGTCGTTGTTTTTGTTGTTGTTGCATGCGGAAGACCATTCGCGAAGTTTAGTGACAATTTGCAGTCCTGGGGAATACATGTCGGGGTTAGGGGAATAAATGGGGAGTAACTGCAGTCTAGAGGAGTAAAAGCTGCAATTACTCCCCATTTATTTCTTTTTTCTTAGTGTGTACTTGTGGTGGATGGCAATGTGACGGAACCGAAGGTCAGTACTCCAAACATTTTTCCTGAAGCGATGCAGCAGCTCGTTGAGTGCCATCTGTAAATGCACAATACCAGGATGCATCACGTGTACTAGACTTCCCAAGCAACTGAAGAAATCACGGTGGAGTACGCCTCTATGTGGTAATCAATCGATGAAAGGCTAAAACACCTTCCAACGAATTTCGTTATCTTTTATTTGTCGCCTTGATACCGATATGCTTACGAAATGGACATTGGAATAATGGGACAATTGTCTGCGAGATATATGTAGCATTAAATTAGCCAGTCAGGGTGTGAAATATTTCCCTCTCGGCAATCAGATATACCTCTGTTCCTGATAACGCAGACCTCGTTCGCAGAAAACAGTGTAATCTCCAGAGGGCCAATTCAACCCTTATCGTTCCCACAGCCTATGATTTTTATTGTTTTATCGATGTCGTTCATGAATGCGGTTTCGGCTAGAAGGGATCATAACTGCATCAGGAAGGAAGGTTTTCATGGATTATATACGAGTGGTCATCGCGGCGCTGCTCCTTACAGGCTAGTGCATTTCATACAAATCATACTGCTCGAATATTATTTTGGCTGTTAGCAGGGGCTGATTTAACACTTCCGTATGGGGGGGGGGGGGGGACACTCAATGTTCGGCCTGACCACGTATACGCATAATTCATGTCAGGCGGGACCAGCAGCCACAGGCAAAAGGGTATACTATGCAACAGGACTGCTTGGTAACGCCTTTCAGCGCGAATATTTTTATTTGCATTTCGTAACTCTTAGCAGACAAGAGAAAATATAGAAATGACGTTACAAAAGAGAAAATTTAAATTAAAAATACAAACTGTTTGTTCCGCGTCACTAGGACAGATGGCGCATGCGACTAGAAACTAAAGGCCGATGAAAGCAGCGTGGTGGCATGTCTCCTTCATGTGCCTTCAAAACTTTCGCTCGTTTAGACACCCCAGCCCGACAGAAGTACAGCTATGACCAAACGGCTGAATAAGCAGGCTGCAGAGGGTATTAGCCGCAGGGATGAACCAAATAAAATTGAATGGTGCCTATTGTTAGGTGTTCCCTCTTTTCGAATGGACGCTTCAATTGTGTGTTATTACCTGGTGGCAGTGCTAAGCGTACATTCGGTACCCCGCAAATGACCTTCTCGTGTTGTGTCCTGCGATTGCGGTTCTCGGTTCTTTGGGCGCCGACTAGTGACAGGTCTTGTGCGGACAGTTAGGTGCGTCGCATTCACAATGGTTCAAGAAATCGTGGAACCCACAAAAACATAGGCCAGCAGAGATGCGATTTACGTGCATATGCACAATCCATTTTCATAACCTGAAGAAGCAGCCTCGAGAGCACTCACTGGTCGGTTAGTGCTCGCAAAGTAAGGAGAAGCCTTTGTGAGTCGCCGAGCACATCGACTGGTAGAACGCTAAGTTCCCGAGCATATTGCGAAATAGTCACACTACAGTGGGTTTCACACATCATGTCATTTGGACTTCATACAAAAACGATTGCATTACATCATTACGAGCGATGTCCATGGACAGTTTGACATCGATTTTTCATTTGTGTCGAGAAGATGCGGGGTTGACTAGCCAAATTTCGAAGCTGAATTGAAGGAATTGAAGTTACTTCAAATAAACTGAAAGAAAAATGCTGAAGATGACACATTTCTCTGTTGCACAGAAGCAATTGAACCTCTATTTTGCCGCTGAACCAAATGTGTATAAAGTGCAGACGACATGGGTCGTGAAAACCATTGCATTTTGATGTGGCGAGAGCGGCCTTGGTTTCATGGGAGATGGGGGGGGGGGTGCCCCCCTCCCTTCCCTCTAATCAGCCCCTGGCTGTATGAAAATGGGAACCTACTATCTAAAAAGCCATTATTCCAAATGCGAAAATGAAACACATTTGGTTATTTGGGTAGTGCCATCGACAGGTTTAACTCGAACTATGTGGCGTATCGTGGTATTCGTGACTGAGAGATAAGAGCCGATTTGTTCAGATTCTACCGTCGTGCTCTGGGATCATCTGACCGAATAAGAAATTGTGCTAGCACCCAACTCTAACGAAGCTGCTACAGCGTCAGCCAGCGCGTAAAGTAATTGTTACTTGAGAGCCTCGAGATAATGAAAAGAGGTCGTTTCGTCTTCCTTCCCCCCCCCCCCCCCAGACTTCCGTAGCCAGACTCCTTCACAATAGAGAGAGTGTCGTTATGAACGAAACGGGCGGCCAAATGCCTCACGTGTTCCACCTCAAGTGCTGATATTCGCACGCAGACCTCTTAGAGGTCAGATTATGCGTGTTGGGTGATGTGGGGTAGCACACAAGCGATACACAAGGGCTCAGTGTTGAAAAAGCGCGCATTTTCTGGCAAAGTTTGTTTATCAGATTGTGCTCATCAGCAGTCAAATCTCCCGGCGTCCTCTGGGATGTTGTGACGTTAGATCATTCAAGCACCTTTATTGGCCCAATAATGTCGGCTACTACAGCGTTGTAGCAACGCGACCGGTCGATTGTTCCGCGTCTAACCAGCGGCGGATTCAGAAAAACAGGGTGGGGTGGGGTTGGTTCAACCTCGCCAAAGCAGTAGGTTAAACATTATGCTCACTCTGCGTTACCAGAACGATGGATGCCGCGCGCTGCAACAGATATTGCGTGTGTTATACGGCGAAGTTCTGTTGACTGCTCATCGGATACCGCATTGCTTAAAAGTCGCAGTTCAGTCTGGGAATTCCCGTAGAAAAATATGGGTTGCTAGTGCTAGGGCTCCACGTTTAACCCACAATGTAGAACATTTAGGTAACGCATTGCGGTGGCCGGAACAACAGGTCAATCAATTCCTAAAGGGAACGAAAGTTCACTTTAGTTCCCGAAAGTGATGGGTACGATATTTCCGGTTTCAAATAGATCACTCAGTTTAATCGGGACGGTATCGCAGTCGGTGGAGTAGCGATTTATGTAATGAGTGGTGCCAGCACTATGGCCACCCGTCACATATCCATGATGGTTTCCGAAGCTACGAATATGGGAGTCTAAACTTCTTTAGTACAGAAATCTGGATCATATGTTTGGACATTTAGATGGTCTGTGCGGGTTAGGTTACCATTGGCTACATGAGGTGTCTTCTCATTGCAGTCTTCTAAAATACGGGCTCACCGCTCCTAAGGACACAGTGCTTTGCCTCCGATTACCTCACTGTGCATATTCGGAGCATTGTCCAGTTCAATCCGTACCTAGCTAGTGCGGGATAACGTGATACTGCTATCGTTCTAATGGGGAATTTCAACTTGGACTCCACGGTAAATGACTTTTACACAACTTGGACTCCCCTCTTAATTCATAAACCTCTTGAAAGATTTTTATCGGTTAGAAGTCGCGTTATCCAAAGCACGAACCACTCTCGGCGGATCCTACATGTATATGGTTTGCTTAGACATTTTGAATGATTCGGATTCAGTTACTGCATCTCGTACTCCTATCACCGCCCATTACTCGCGGTGTTTCCTAGTACCGCGCGTACGCTTCCAAGAAAGAACGAGTGAAACATTTCGATTGATTGACTGATTGATTATTTAAAAGAAAACCAGGGAGAAATAATGAAATATTTCGACAATGTCATGGGTGCATAAATTTTAACGGTTCAGCGCTTTCTACACAGCTTCTTTAAAGCGAGACAAAGCAGTGCCTCAAACGTTCACGTCGCAGGTATCTTTCCCACCTCGGTAGAATGGCCATGCATTCGCTCAGTAGTTTACTCAGAACTTCCTCCTTGGGGGCTCTTGGGTTCCGCGGAAGGAGGAAAGGGGGCGAAGTAAGTCACACTATAAAGTCTAATCCATGTATTTCCATGCTATTTCCCCACAAATTGTGCACAAGGTATCATTCAACGACAATGCTTCTCACGTTAACAGCAACCCACTTTTGTCCCGCGATAAATAGTTTTATCGCGACTGACAAGTGCTTGTCATTATGGCGATAAACGCGCACAATCTTGCCCTTCCAATGACACGACTGCGATCCTGATTACGAATTCGGTAGACAACCAGAAGCCATATCAAACTCTCGCTCGTGGCTGTTCCTTATCTTGTGGCACCCCCGCGACCAATGCAAGCGGATGAACAGGAATTTGAGCGCAAGGAAGTTGGGCGAAAGAGCGCATCCTTGCACTGCTCCGCGCAAGAAATTTGTAAACCGAAACTAGTTAATTACTCCAAAGATAATTGAAAGTCGATGCATTTTTTTTACGGTTTTGGCACTTTCTCGGAGTTCCCATGGCTACGGCTCGGTCGCGAAAGCCCAGCGAAGCAACATAAAGCTGGAAATTTATTCAATTAACGAGCGCATGAAACCCAAAAGCTGAGTGGTCAATTTGTGGCCGACGCATAAAGGATGCTAACAGACAAATAAATTTCCCGATATAATTACAGTTTTTTAATTATTCAGCCGGGAAATTTTCGTTAAACTCCCTGTATATCTGTCGAATCTGCAGCACATAATAACGAAACCAAATAAATGTATAATCTAGAATGCTCATGACATTCATTTACTATACAGCCCCACAGATAGTCCTTATGACAAAATATTTGTTCATGCTATAGAAATTCTATTCCATTTCTGTAGAAATATGTCAAAAGAGTCAATAGAGATTATACTGGAATTCTACAGATTTTATATGAAAAATTCTTTGGAACTGCTTTGGACAACTAATTGTCACTTGCGACAGACTTCCTTTTGACATTTCTCCAAAACATTTCAAAGGACATTTCTGCTCTGGACTTCCTTTAGACTTCATTTTGAAAGTCAGCGTGCTTTGCTTTGAACAGCTATTGAAAGTCATTTACTTTTCTTGTGACTACTTCCTCCCCCATGCACATACTACGTTGTCTCTGGTTGACTTGGTCACAAATTTAATTCAATTCGCTGTGAAGTATTGAGGGTCAGGAACGTAAAATAACATGTGAACAGGTGTACTGTATTGAGTCACTGCATTTTCGCAAGCATTGACGCGAGGCTTTCTTTGGTCTCCCGTAGCCTGGTGCTTGTCCACCTTCACCGTGTTCCTACAAGGAAAGCACAATTTTCACAATTTGTTTGAAAACATAGAATAGAATCCCTGAGTATATTCAAGTCTGTCCCTACCCCCATATGGGGACAAAGGTGACCATTACAGTGCTAAATACTTGACACTTACAAACACTTCCATAAATTAATTATGCACCAGTTATGCTACTCCATCATTGTGACAAATAGTGGAATAAACAAGTCCTCCAACTGTATTATGCGTCCTCTCTAAAAATACGGCCGGTGTCAACCATTAAGTACGCGATTGAAATCGTTTGTACACGCTCGGAAAATAAAAAGTTGAGCTGAGCGCAAACTCAGAACCACATGCACTGCAGCTCCCTACATGCAGCAGCTACAAATACTTTTTTTATCTTATAGTTTGTGGGCGTCACTGAGCGGCACGTGTGTAAAACACCGGATAAGCGGAATCGGGTCATGCGTCCCAGAAGTAGGGGGCGTAAAAGGGCTATATAAGGGATAGGCACGAAAACCACGGCCTCTCTTTTTTGGGTTTGGCTCCTTAAGTTGTGGCTGCCTTGCTTGCTGTGAGAAAGGTATGGAATAAACCTTGTTTGTTGTTTGAACCTTTTCGTTTGCTGTGTCTTCCTTGGCGACGGAACGGACGGACTGACGCCCCGAGGTTGTGGAAACACCGGGTTTTCCACAACTGGCGCCCAACGTTTGGGGTCACAGTTCGTCCGTTCGACAGCGGGGAGGACGCAGCACGCGTTGTTAATTTTTCCTTTGGTACGTTTTTTTCTTTTCTTTCAGTCAGGACCCGCCGGTTTGTTTGTGTTCTTTTTCCGGGGTGTCACTTTTTCTTTTCTGAGCTAGCGTTTTGTTTGTTCGAGTGTGTTTCAGTTGTTTTCGAGTGCTTCGCAGCTCCCACTCGGTGCCCGAGCCCCGGAGTCGATGGAGCATTCGCCGCCGCGAGGCCGATACGACCTCCGGAACGGATGGAAGGGCACGGTGCTGCAGGAGTCCCGTACGGAGGAAGGGTTGGTTTCCGGCACCGAGACGCCTTCGGAGCCGAAAGGACCAGCCGGGGGCAAAGGAGCACATGCAGTGCCTCCGTCCCAAGGTACGTCAATTACGGTATCTGCAGTGCCTGCAGTGCCGCAGTTGGACTCCGCTATAACGACAGAACTCTTGTCACGCATGACGGAGTTATGTTCGTTGGTGGCACAACGCCTTGATGCCGGGTCGGTTTCACCGCCGCAGGCACAAGCGCCCCTGCGACTGAATTTACCGGTCCCTACCTTCTCAGGGTACACCGATAAAAAGTCGGTCGCAGACTTCTTGGATGACCTTACAGCCTATCAGACTGGTATGGGAATCTCAGATGAAGTCCTGATACAACGCATCCTGCAGGTTGCTTTGATCGGAGACGCCGCTCGCTGGCTTCGGCTGCAGTCGAGGTTTACGTCCGTTCAGGACTTTCAGAAGCGGTTTAAGAGCGAATTTCTTCCACCGGATTACGAATATCGTATCCTGGAGGAGCTGCATAAGCGTACTCAGCATCCAGATGAGACCTTAGCAGAATTCGTTCGGGCCTTGCAAGACCTGTATAGCAGAGCAGAACCTACTGCTACAGAAGAGCAGCGTGTGACGCGGGCTATCCGTCAGTGTCATCCTCGCTACCGGCCCTATCTTCGAGCCCATCGCTTTAATAGCCTTGAGGCGCTGGCGCAAGAGGCTCGCTCAATTGAAGGAGACCTCTTAGCGGAACTCGACTATCGGCCCCCGCCGCCGCCTGAATTGGCGTTAGAACCGCGCTGTGCGTGGTCAGCGGGAGCAGCCTCGGTTGAGCGCCCACCTGCAGTGGGACTGGATGAGCCGAACCGCAATTATTATGCGGAGCCATCACGCCGAGCACCCGATCCCTTCCGTTATGAACAGAGGGCGATCCCCGCAGGAACGAGCCTTGGCAGACCCGTCCTGTCCCATAATCATGGGCAACCCGGCTATTTAGCTGGCGAAACCCCAAGGAGGCCGCAGGAGCAACGGCATGCTCCGCGGCAGCAACACAGAATGCCAGCCGGCTGTTGGACGTGCGGCAGCCCGGACCACTTTCGTCGGGACTGTCCGCAGCAAAGACCAAACACCCGTAATGTGCCAACGGGAAACGGTCGCAGCCGACGCCGGTAAACAATCGCTCAGCGACGTCGGCTATCTGCCGAAAGAGCGTACGAACGGTTACAATCCGTGACCCTGATAATTCAGAAGCTGGCTTTGCAAGCAGCAAGATAAAAGGAGACGCTTTAGCTCCTTTTGCTTTTTCTGTCCGAGATAACATCGAGGACAAGGAACCAAACATCGCTGTTCGAATTTTGGGGAGAGATTACATCGCCCTTATCGACACGGGAGCTACAGTCTCCCTTATCGGCGATTGTGTTTACGAGCACTGCGCATCACGGAATGTGGAATTGCAATCCACAGATGTCACTCTACGCCTTGCTTCCAACGACGTGATTCCCGCACAAACTGCAGTTGTGCTCTGGCTTCGCTTTGATGGGAGACGACGAAAGCAGCGCTTCGTCCACCTTCCTGGCCTGGCAGTGCCCGTTATCCTGGGCAGGGACTTCATCATCCGGCAGAAATTTGTGCTGGACCTGCCCAATGGAGGATACGTCTACCACGGATCGTCAGGATTTTTTCCTTTCGCCGTGCCACAGGACAGCAGTTCAGCTAAGCAAGCTGCAGCAACGTCCGTCGAACCGTCCCCGCTCCCGACTGTCTTGGGGTCATTCCATGGTCCCGAGGAGGAGCGCCGTCAGCTTAAACAAGTACTGCGGCAGTTTGACGGTGTCTTCACGGAAAAACCCGGTAAGTCGTCTGTGTTACAGCATAGCATAGACACGGGTAACGCTAGGCCCTGGCGTTGTAATCCGAGACCATTGAGTGTGCATAAGCGTGCTTTGTTAGACGCTGCTCTTGATGAAATGCTCCAAACCGGTGCAGTTCAAAGGTCCCAGAGCCCTTGGGCGTTTCCTGTCGTCCTGGCTCCGAAACGTGATGGTACGGCTAGGTTATGCGTCGACTACCGTCGACTTAACGCAGTAACTATAAGGGACTCTTACCCCTTTCCGTCCATCGAGTCTATTATGTATTCCCTGGGCAACGCTACAGTGTTTTCAACGCTTGATTGTAGTAGAGGGTTTTTGCAAATCCAAGTTGCCCCGGAGGATGTCCCGAAAACAGCCTTTACCTGTCATAGGGGTTTGTTTGAGTTTGTACGGATGCCTTTCGGTCTGTCTAACTCTCCCGCCAGTTTCCAACGGGTAATGGATACCGTATTGGGAGATGCGAAGTATAACTTCGCGATGGCGTACATGGATGATGTCGTAGTGTTTTCCAGAAACTTTCAGGAACACTTGGAACACCTCTCAATCGTCCTTGCAAGGATGAAGCAGGCGGGGCTAACCATAAACCCCCGCAAGGTGCAGCTGGCATCGCCTAGGATCAGCCTTCTCGGCTTCATGGTGGACGAAGGAACCATCAGTCCTAGCGATGACAAGCTAAAGGCGATCATGGAGTATCCGGTTCCCGGTAACGTAAAAGCCTTGCAGCGTTTCTTGGGTATGGTTGGTTTCTACAGACAATTCATTCCTAATTGCGCTGAGTTAGCGCAGCCGCTTAACCGGTTGTTGCGCAACGATACACCCTGGCAGTGGGGAGAGGAGCACGAACGATCATTTCGAGCTCTTTCTCACGCGATCGCTAATACGGCCAGGCTATATTTGCCTGACCTGAACAAACCGTTTGTAGTGCAAACAGATGCTAGCGATTATGGGGTTGGCGCAGTTCTCTTGCAGGAACATGACGCTATTCTCTGTCCAGTGGCTTTTGCAAGTCGCACGCTGAATCCGGCAGAACGGAATTACTCCGTCACGGAAAAAGAATGCTTGGCGATCATCTTCGCTCTCAGGAAGTTTGATCTGTACCTGGACGGCACCACTTTCACCGTCCAGACTGACCACCAGGCACTTTCCTGGCTGCAGCGGCTCCACAACCCATCTGGACGTCTTGCCAGGTGGGCCCTGACGCTACAAGGCTACTCCTTCAACGTGGAGTACAGGCGGGGCTCGACGAACGTGGTAGCAGACGCGCTTTCCCGTGCGCCTCTACCGGAGGGGGGAGAGGAAGGCACCGAGGCGCCTTCCCAGCTCCTGGCAGCAGCACAAGTGGCACGAGACGTATCTTCGTCTTGGGGCACGGTCGTGAGCAGAGAGCAGCTCCTAGACGCTCAGAGAGCGGACGGCCTTTGTCAGCGGGTGTCTCAATGGTTAGCTGAGCAGGACTCGGCAGGCACCGGAACGACTGACGGACGGCACGACTCCTATCTGCTGGGCGAGGATGGCATCCTGTTCAGATACATACCCCAGGCGGATGACGATGACGGCTCATCCCCATTCAGAGTCGTGGTGCCACGGAAGTTGCGTAAGTCTTTCATACGTTACTTTCATGATTCGGCCTTGGCAGGTCACAGCAGTGGCAGGAAAACTTATGAAAAGTTATGTCGTGTTGCGACATGGCCAGGAATGAGGCAGGATGTAACAAAGTATGTTCGTACTTGTCCCGTATGCCAGAGAGCAAAACCTCGTGGTGGTTTACCCCCTGGGCGCTTACAGCCTATTCAGAGTAATAGGCCCTGGCAGATAGTTGCTTGTGATGTGATGGGACCATTTCCCCGTAGTCCTAGAGGTAACCAGTATTTGTTTGTGGTTACTGATCATTTCACGAAATGGGTTGAGCTGTTTCCTCTCAGGACGCTGACTTCCCAGAGAGTGTGGGAAAGACTACTCGACACCTTTTGCCGGTTCGGGTTTCCTGCTCAGCTCATCACAGATAACGCTACCTACTTTACAAGTAAGGTGTTCTCAGATTCTTGCGCTGTCTTAGGCATTCGGCACAAGAAGACTTCCCCATATCACCCTCAGGCTAACATTACCGAACGTGTTAATCGGAACCTGAAAATGATGTTGGTTGCTTTTACTAGTCAGCACCACCGTGATTGGGATCTTCGCCTGGCTGAACTGGCGTTCGCTACACGGACAACAGTAAACAGATCTATAGGCTTCACCCCGGCGTTCCTGAACTTGGGACGAGAGGCCCCTTTTCCAGTGGAGAATGCTCTGGGCCTCCGGGATGGTGCTACCCGGCCTCCTTATTCAAGGTTTGCTGAGGACCTCCGGAGTCGACTGGACGATGCAGCCCGGACGGCTCGGGAGAACCTGGACGTCGCAAGGTTGGACCAGGCTCGCCAGTACAACCGTGGACGTCGGAACCTCACCTACAGCGTCGGTGACCTCGTCCTTCGACGGACTCACCCGCTAAGTGATGCGTCACGAGGCTTTGCAGCTTCACTCGCAGATAGGTGGGATGGCCCCTTCGAGGTAAGTGCGTGCTCCTCCGGCCTCACTTACAGGCTTCGTCGTTATGACACGGGCGAAGAAACTGGGCCAGTACATATCTCGGACCTGAAGACTTACCACCTCCGAGACCCCGAGAGTGAAGAAGCAGACGGTCAGCTTCCTCCTCAAGACCTGGACCAGGATCCCGTTCCCGGACCTTCCAGGCGCTACAGTTTGCGTCCCCGCAGGCGGCGCATGTAGCTGTCACTATCTCCATCGCTAAACCTAGTGCTTGAGACTTAGTGTACAGTCTCTTGATCGTGTGACTACCGTTTCTTTCACGACATACGCACGAAGGCCTTGTCAGGCTCTCGACGTTAGGTGCTTCCACCTGATGGTTCTTATTTATCCCTTTTTTTAGACAATGTCTCCAAGAACGAGAAACCCCAGAAGCCACGCACCTCCCCCGGACCGACAGCAGCACACCTCGCAAGTGCAACGGGAGAGACGACAGGACTCCCGCGGCCCACAACCGCCTCACTCAAGGGCTACCTCCATCGCCACCTGGACGGTGGTGGCGCTGAACAGACCAGTCTCCTGGGCCTCCAGGACCCGGTGGTCCAGTCAACCCAGGCCGCTGCGCGGAATGGACCCCAGCCAAGTGCCCCCACCCTTCAGGGGGCTCACACTGGAAGATCGGCATCCAGCCGACCCACCCATCGCCCTGACCGAAGACGAAAGGCGCCTTCTGTGCCCAGTCTGCGGGGTGCCAGAGCTGCACCGCTCCGCCCATCGTCGAGGCCCCCTCCACCGCGCAAAAGTGGAAGCCCTCCGAGAAGCTCGATCCACAGGATCCGACGTGGCAGCAGCAGTGGCCGTGCTACAGCGGCACCGTCCAGACCTCCTACGGGGCCCGCAAGGTCCTCCAGCCATCCCGGATGACGTGGTCCTTGACATGCCAGACGTTTGAGACTCCTGTGTAGATGGATTTAGGGAGGGGGGAGTGTGGGCGTCACTGAGCGGCACGTGTGTAAAACACCGGATAAGCGGAATCGGGTCATGCGTCCCAGAAGTAGGGGACGTAAAAGGGCTATATAAGGGATAGGCACGAAAACCACGGCCTCTCTTTTTTGGGTTTGGCTCCTTAAGTTGTGGCTGCCTTGCTTGCTGTGAGAAAGGTATGGAATAAACCTTGTTTGTTGTTTGAACCTTTTCGTTTGCTGTGTCTTCCTTGGCGACGGAACGGACGGACTGACGCCCCGAGGTTGTGGAAACACCGGGTTTTCCACAAGTTTTTATACTTTTATATGTTGAAATAAATAAAACATTAGAAGACTCACATGTAGCAACAATATAAGCGTCAATGCACCTTGTCGGAAATCCACTTGACGACGAATTTCTGTCCTCAAAAATCATCTACGCTTTGCAGTATCCGTAAACTCTCATCAAAGTGCTGGAGGTTTTCGATCAGATAGACGTCCAGCATGCCCACATCCTGCCACTTCACACAAACAAAAATCCACTTGAAACGCTAAAAAAAAAACTAACTTACCAGAGAACCTGTAAATGGCGCCACGACGCTATCAAGTAAACATGGCAAAGAACAGGCGAGGAAGGAATGGCGCGGCTTGGATTTGAAAGCAAACAATGTTGCCCGCCGTGATTCACTGTCACCAAGAACGAGGAATGGAGCAGGAAAGATACACGCTAAAAATGACAATATTGAAGAAAGAAAGGAAGAAAGACACCATAATTGTAATTAAGGGGATAATAATATAATTAATGGATGCGGAAACGCGAGCTTTTCCTTTTTTATAATGCAGCGCAAAAAAATATGAAGTACGGCCTTTCAGGAGTGCTCGCCGATCTGCCTTTGTCAGGGGGGGGGGGGGGTATGTTTATCCACGTCTTCGTTGCGCTTCTTCTTGTATAAGCCCTGCAACAACGTGAGACTTGGTGGTCGTTTGAGCATATACTTGCAGAGGACTGGTCTTCAAAGAAAGACGACCGTATTTATGCCCGTGTGCATATCGTGCGTTTGGCAGGCTTGTTACACGAGATACATATATTGTGCAGCATCATGGCGTGACCGCAATGAACGACGTAGGAATGTATCGTGACCATTCTGACCACATCTCTGGTCAGAAGATCGAGTGACCTGACCACATAAGTTATCTCGGTGTTATCCTGGATTGTACTTTGTCGTGGAGGTTACAAATCGACAGTGTGGCTTGAAAATTGAGAAAGTCCTGCCATGCGCTGTTCTTGGCAAGACAGTGCTTTCCCTTGTATATCCTGAGACAGTTATATTTTGCCCTTTTCCAGTCCCATTTACTATACTGTATTACGACCTGGAGCAACACCTGGGTGACCTACCTTGATTGTTTATTCAAATTACACAAGCGGGTCTTGAGAATAATAACTTATTCTGACCTTCGGACACACTCTGCTGGGCTCTTCTCTCAGCTTAACACTGTGCCACTTCCGGACCTTGTGCGTGAACGATGCGCTCTTTTAATCCATTCAGTCATAACTAGGGAAACACCATTCCAAAATGATATGTTCCGTGTTTCCACTGGAAACAATAGAAGTGTGGTATTGCATCAATATACGCTATTTCGTCCAAATAATGTATACGGTACGAGATTAATTGCGTCTTTTGGTCCTAGGATTTGGAATCAACTGCCAATTGAGCTCAAAAATAGTAGATTTTTTGTTAAATACTTGGATCTCAGTTGTCTCACGACGTAAACACCCAAATATTAAGTTAAAGACTTGAGACGTTATATTGTTTCCACATCGTTGTATCTCGGTTGATATCAGGGCACCTGAATCTTCTATGTTTCGTTCTTTAATTGCCGATTCTTAGCACACCACATATAATGGGTGTTCTTAACTAGCTATGCTATGGAATCCCTATTGTGGTGTCTGTTTTTTACTTGCACTTGTATTTTGAATTTGAATTTGAATAATCAAACAAACAAAGATTCGAACTGCATTCGTTCAACCATTCGTCGGTTATATGAAAGTGGTCATTAGAGTTGCCCCGCACAAAAAGTGTTGGATGAAGTTTTGTAGTGTGTTGTTTATCTCGTTGAGCGCATCGCGGGATGTAGATCGAGAGCCCTTATACGTATTTTTTGCATGTTTACTTGAGTGTGCGCATTGCTCTATACCACACAGGCCATATTTCATTCATAATAGTTTCGCAAATAAACACGTACGGGTCGATCTCATAGTGCTTTTGAGTTAGGCATAGTGTCTTCAAATCAGGGTATATGTATCCTGTTTGCTGGGCCGAACAGATGCAATTAAGGGTAGTGCAGCATTTCCCACCTCTTGAACCATGCTAACATTGCCAGAACAAGGAACATTACGCTGTCGCTGTGCTGTGTATTCCACACTCAGTTGTCTCGCGATGTAAACCCACCATTTATTATATTGTGTACTCCATATATTCAATTAGGCAGCACTTCCCATACCCGAATTTTTTTAACATGTGTTTAAATTGCACAACTGCTACTCCAGTAACTTTGCCACCAAATTAGTCAGTGACAAACCGTATATGTACTTTATCACAAATTTAATAACCTTGGTGGAAATGGTTGATGCTGTCCTCTGCCTTTTACGGTACACTTCGTGGCAAAATACACAGAGTCCAAATGTTTTCCTTGTCCACAAATGCCCTGTCAAACATGAAAGACGCTTATCAAAAGGGGGAAGCCCGAGCTTGCTTGTCCAGAGAAACAAAAATGAAACTGCAGCGCTCAACGTAAATAACTGCATGCTGAGCAACTAAGGCTGGTGATGCCGAAGACCTAATATTTCTAGGTTAAAAGGAACAAAGGAGAAAAGACCACTGCGGCGTATTAATGTTGTTTCAAAAGTATAATACCACAAAATTTGTGAGAGTCAGTTGGTGTATTTAGTTATGTTGGCCACCTCCTGCACCAGTTTTTAATAAGGTTCAATTGCGTTGCTACCAACCAGGGCCTAAGCCTGACTTATGATCTAATAATAATAATAGTATCTATCTATGACCTATATGGACCTTCAACACTAGTTTGCTCTAGGTTTCACACGCGGCTTCTAGTGAAATTCGAAGCTGCTCTGTTGAGCTGACAGGAGACTTGCAGAGTAGAGATTTTTTTTTATTTATATTTTCCAAAGAACATGTAAAAAACAATGTGCTGCACCAACTGTATTCAAAGAAATACAAATATACTTTGTTTTAGCTATGTGCATGTTACCAGATTACATGTGACCGATGACACACAATGGGCGTCAAGAGTGAGAACACAAGAATACTACCACTGCAGGCACTGTCCTGAAATTCCAAGTCACCGTTTGTCAGAAGGCAATGACCACACACAGCCTAAGGATCATATTGAGCTCCTTCCATTATTCTTTTTATTGACAGCATGTTGGCTGCCATCCAAATCATTATCGTTGAAAGAACGGTTCAGCAGTAAGCGAGCTGATGATAGTGTCCATGATGGCGAGACCTGAAGAGGAGATACAAGAAGGGACATACACACACTATGCTGAGACATTGTGTATGTCCCTTCCTCCACCTCGTCTCAGGGTTTTTCGCTATGGACCTTCATGATGTTTCCTTCCGGGAACTTTACATATTTTTATGTAAAATTATGAAGGTACAACCAGGCGCTGTTAGCAAATCACACTGTACTTTTCTTGAAACAAAATCCATAGAAGGTACACAGTCATCTTCAGCATTGCACACATCTATGGGACATGTTAATCACTTTGGAATGTCACAGACATGTCATGGAGGCCGGCACATGATTAGTTGTGTTGAACAGACAACTATTTGTCATATTTTAGACACAAAAAAGCAGTTTTGGCACCTGCATGTTGAGACAGATGTATCTCTACATACTTTGCCGTGACACCAATATATCAAGCAACAAATGTACTCTCTACTTTATTATGGTTATTAGTCAACACTGCCAAGAATGTGGGAACACAGTCTTGTACCACCTACACTCTTCAAAATTACCTTCACACATGACACATTGTAGGTCAACGAGACTCTAGAATGATGTCCCTCCAGAATGATGTCCTCCTCCCCATTGGCTCAAAACATTTTTCTACTACATTGCATAAGGTGAAGTTAGTACAAGAAACGTACCCATTCCTTTTTTGAGCAAATCAGTATTCAGAGCGTTACCATACTGTGGTGGGCCTGGAGTGCATTACATGGTACAGCACACACTGTAAAAAATTTCACCGTAGAACATGTCCCCCGTTCTAATGACAGTCTTCTCCAGTTTTTCAAACTGCGCAAAAGTTACCACGGCGCAAAAGTACCGAGTTACGTTACAAGTTACCAAAAAAAGGAACTTAGTTACAGTAACGAGTAACTCTGCTATTTATGTCCCGTGTCATGTGTCCAAAACAATATGTGCTTCTGCTGATGCTGCACAGCACAGGCGAAATGAGCTGCAACTGAGGATAACAACATGAAACCCGAAGCGCGGAGGAAAAGGCATGGCTTTACGACCTCTGTGTCAGTTGTTTCATGTTGTAATTGCGTACCAGCTCGCCTATACTTGAGAATAGGTTTGATGCATTGTACACGCACCTTAGACATGCAGTGTGTAGTGTGTTGTGATAGTAATGCCACTGCCTATTGAAAAATGATGCTCCAGGTTGATTGCTTCAGTACAATCTTGAACTAACCATACCAAAGGGTAGGGCACCTGCGTGACAGGTTTACCTGGAAGTAAGAATGTAAATGTTTGCTAAAGTCATTGAGTAATTAACATTATCAATATACTGCTGCAGATCATATCAACAATAGCACACAAGATGCTTCGATATGTTCTGCAGGAATGTCTCTGTGCTCGTAATATTAGTACAGCAGCTACAGAAATGCATAAAACAAGTTTTTGTATACATGATACCACTTGAATGCAACACAAGCTTCTGCTGCATTGCCAGAACATAACAGCGGGCAGATTTACCTTACTTCACCTGAGAAAAAGAATGTACTGTTGCACACATGATGCTGTTTGAATGTAATCCAAAAACGACACGAAAAACATAATTTATGACCGAAACACATCAACTGGAAGATTTCAATTTACCTTACTCAAAACTGAGAAAAGGTATGTGCTGTTGCACGCATGAAACTGCTTGAACTGCCTTTGAGCGCTCTGGAAGAACACCTTATTTGTGACCAAAATACAACAGCTGAGCCAACATTTTAATTCATACCTTACTCAAAACACACAAGACGTGCTGCCGTGAATAAGATGCGATGATACTGCTTAAATGTACTCTGAAAGCGCTGGAGTAAGAACACAAACACCTCAGGCATGGTTGCTCTAAGCTAGCGAGCAACAGCAAGGGTACACGAATAAAAGAAGTCAAGCACAAGTGATGCAATGCACTTGATTCATGAGAAAATGAAACGTCTCAGTACCAAGCGTCACTGTTCCGTCAACAAAAACAGATGAACTTTGAAGGGGCCTCTGGTTGGCACTGGTGACAGCCCTCAGCTTGAAACCCCGACTATGATAGTTGAGACGTGGAGTGCAAGCTTTTCGGTGGTGCCAGAATGCCTGCGAAATCATTTAACAAATAAGTCAATTCCAAATCTGTACTGAGAATACACCCGCTGGGGCCTGATCTCTAAAGGATGAAGCATTAACTGACAGGTCATATTTTTCTTTTCTATGTGATGGCACAGCATGACTGACTTATCTAACATTACGCGTCTTACCTTTATCTGCTGCCTAGTCTTGCCCCTGCAATCTCCTGCCGCAGATAAGGTTGGCACAGCATCCCGGACAAGACATCTTCGGCTGCATGTGAAACAAGTTGTGCATTGCTTCCATAACATTCGTATGAGCCAAATGAACAGATCAAATCGCTGCTTTCGAAGGTGGCACCCAGTCGGAGTTGTAATCGATTGTTGCACTCAATAGCTTTTTCTTTAGCCTTTCGGAAAGTTCTGGTTTGAAACATTGGAACTGTATGCTGAAGTGTGGTCTTTGGTCTTCATAATTGGTCTTTGGACTACCTATTGACTGGTATTTTGAAAATCAAGAAACGGGAAGTCAAAAGGCAGTCAATAGATTTACTTTGGCGCGACCACTTTAGACTTTCAGGAAAAAAAAAAAACAAAGGCCGTCTATAGCAATTGTTTGTACCATTGTCTATAGGAAATCACATTCAAAAGAAAAGTCAAAGAAACCAAAGAATGTCCAAAAGATGTCACTAGACAGGCAAATTTCATTTTCATAAAGGGTTCTACGTTGCATGAAAATCTTATGATTTTTTTTTTTGCTGCGTTTTTTGTGGACCTTAGAACACAGCAGTAAACTGGCCCAGGCTTTTGCTTTCCTTGTTCCCTTATGCTGCTCATTCTCAGATTGCACGGCTTTGTTGTACAACTTCAAAGCCTGCTGTTTGTGGAATACTTTGAGGATGTCCTTTCGCGCATGAATTCCGTGATGAATTCATGAACGTGGGCGATTTTAATATAGATCTAATGAAGTCTGCGAACCGTGATTATACCTCCCTCCTGGAACATTTTGGGTTGTGCGATATGATAAAAACACCAACAAGAACTTCTAGGAATTCTTCATCGATCATTGATCATGTTCTTACACGAGAGAATACCGCACCTACCTGCCGTGTTTTGGACTTTCCTATTAGTAGTGATCATCAATGTCATTCTGCTGTCCACGTAGGACGAATCGGTGTCTCCGCTACTGTAAGCGATGTTGTAACCAGAGTTATTTACTCAACTCTCCGCTTTCTTCTAAACTCGATCGATAGGGCCCATGTTTAGGATCGAGAGGTCAATCGTGAATACGACAGTTCTATTGAAATTATTCAGAAGTCTATTCGCAGTTCAATTTATATCACCTTTCGTCGACAATACGACCAGCCCCTTTGGCCACGGATGAATAAACAACTACTAGACTGGTTGCGATTGAAAACGTATTCGTGTAGAAGGCGCAAGCGTCGTCCTTCAGTATTATCTTTGAGGCGAATTTTCGATGTTTTCGTAACCAGGCGACGAAACTTACAGGCCAGTTGAAACATAACTACTATTCTAATCTTCTTTTGCTTTTTGTTGTGGGATGTCATAAATTATGTTGTTAAATCTAACAAGCAGAAAAATACACTGCCTGCGGTCAAGGCATCAACTAAACACATATGCGACAACTTCACAAGATACTTCACCTCATTTGTTCCAAATCTTGCTTCTCCTTTCGCAGATGGATGTTCTGTCGATCCCTACAGGTTTACTAAGACACATTTACCAAATTATTTTGATGGCTCCAATTTCTATCCAATATGTTGTTTCAACGGCTAATAAAATAAGCAACAATTTAGCCCCTGGACCAGATGCCACCTCAATTCGTGTAATCAAATCCGGCATTGATATCATGGTTGTGCCCTCGCATCACATTTTCAACCATACTTGCTCTGCAGGGCTGTACCCTGATCAAAAGGAAGTTGCGCGTGTGGTCTCTATTTTTAATGCAGGTGACATGCATAACGTAGAAAACTATAGAGCGATATCAGTGCTTAGTGTAATAAATAGCTTATTAAGAATAATTTGCGGATCTCAGTTGTCTCGCGACGTAAACACCCAATTATTATTATTAAATAATTTGCGACCAACTTTCATAATTCTTACAGAAATATAATGTTATCAGTAGCGCCCAGCACGGTTTCCGAGCCGGTTGGTCGACAGCGTCCGCCGTTCTGTCTGTTGCTGATAAAACTAATCTAACTTTAGATAAACCTCACGTCTCCATCAGACTTTTTCTCGACCTATCAAAAGCGTTCTATAAAGTTGGCTATGGTGTATTGCTGCAAAAAAATTGTTTTGCTGTGGTGTCCCTGGAGATAGCTAGCGTTTTTCCCAAGTTTTGTTGACGTCACGATTTTTGACACAAGTGTTGACGGTGTGCCTTCTCTGAAGTTTTCGTTAAGTATTAGCGTGCCTCAGGTATCTGTATTAGGTCCAATACTGTTTTCACTTTACGTTAACGATCTCCCACTGGTTTCTGATAAAATAGCAACATACATGTATGTCGATGCCACTTGTTTATTTATTGGTTCAGAAAGTCCTTCAGAGGCAGCGCACATAATGTGTAGTGAAACTCAAAAACTCGCACTTTGGTTTACAGTTAAACACCTGTCGGTGAATATGACCAAAACAAACAAAATGTGTTGTTTGTGACAAACCACCTATGAGCGACGCAGCGTTCACATTTAACGGTCATATTTTTAAACAGACATAAGAAATCAAGTATTTAGGTGTAACTCTCGATCCGTCTTTATCTTTGAAGCCGCACATCGATACATTTGTAAAAAGATATCGCGATCATGCCATGCAATGTTCCTCGCCCGGCGATGTTTTCCTCTATATATTTTACGACAGCTGTGTTTTTCACTGATTCAGTCACATCTAATTTATTGTGTTGCAGCGTGGAGCAGTACGTATCCCTCCTACTTGCAATGTCTATAAACTACGGAAAAATCACTGAGACTCGAGTTCGAGTTTCAAGTTCAAGTTTTTCGAGTCACCGGTCATCCTCTGTCGAACTCTTCCGCCAATTTCTGACCAACTCGCCAACTCGACCGCTACTTTCTAAGAATAATGGGAAAAGGGTCGACTTCCGTGTTTACGCTAGCAGATGACGCACACTATCAGTGCTGGATGTGCATGTGCCTGGCTCTAAAACATCTTTAGAAAGCGGAAAGTCTGTGTCTAATAGTCTGTGTTTTTATGTGTGTGTACATAAGCGAATTTAACGACGGTAAGCACGCACGTAATGTAACATTGAGTGTAACGGCTACAACAAGCAAATTTCAAGCGAGCGTCAGGAGTGTAAGCAGCGATTTTCAGCTGCAGCTGACAAACCGATTTTTAAAATCGAAATCTCAAAAATTGGTTTTTGATGGTCTGGATTTCATTTTCTTCGATACATTCATACGTAGGAGATGAACGCAGCATTACCGTCGCTGTGCGAATACCTGGCCTTGTAGTCCTGAAAGGAATAGTCAGCCCTTCACAACAGCACAACAGCCACCCATACTGCCACAGAAGCGCATGGGAAACCAATTTTAAACACGCAGCGATCACAAAGCGCCTTGCCTATCGTAACCTGCGAGGCGCTCGTCACGGAAGCGAGGACACCGACGTCATTTCCGCACGAAATTACCGGTGGCCTATTGAATGAGCTACCCTTCCCTGATATTGTTCGTGCGTTGTTGTATCCTACTTATAATCTCAATTGTCACAAAAAATCTACCATTTGATAGCTCACTCTTTCAACAGTGTAATAATTTTACTAGGAGTGGCACTTTTCGTTATTTTAAGCTATATGGACCAAAAAGCATATATGGTACACGATTAATTGTTTGTTACGGTGCTAAGCTTTGGAACTATCTGCCTGTTGAACTGATGCACAACAATCATTTAACTGAATAGTTGAGAAGATATATTGTCAGCACCTCCAGACACTTCTATTAAGTGTACATGTACCTCCTTTTGGCACCAAATGTTTCCAAATGTAGAGAAGGTGATGTTCCTCTACCTCAGTCCTGACCGGCGGTGATGGAATGTCTCAACGGGCAGATGTGCGTGGCCTCACGCACATCTAGGACGGAGCCGGTAGAACTGGCTGCCAGGCGCAATAGCGCGCGGCAGCACAGACGCGTCGCCGTCGTCCACGGGCCGTCACATCACACTCATCCTGAGACCCAGAGCGGTGCATGCGGTAAACTTCCGCGTCGATACCACGAAGATGAGAATGAGAACGGCTCGTGGACGCTAGACGACTGGACACAATATTATATATGCTGCGGCGTCTATTACTACCTTACGCTATTGATTCCGCTGCATATAACTTTTTTTTGCGTTTGTCCTGATGCTTATTAACTTCTCTTGGTTCGTCAGCCAATAAATGCTTCAAATTATGTAAAAAAATGTCTGGTTGTGTTGCAAAGGTTAACATAATATATTTCGGTTATTAGGAGTATCTGCCGGCAGTACCGAAGACTCCAACTTGTTTCTGGACATCGTTCTGGAGGCTTTCCTTCCTGACCTTGTGAGAAACGCCTCCCAAGATCCTCTCCCGCTTGCCGATATTCGTTTTGACGTTGTCAACTATTACATCCCCACCCACAGAACCACAGTTGAATTCTCTGGTGGACGACTTATCGGGTTGGCCTCCAAGGTTCGCCGACATGGACACTGCACACGTCCAAGGCTGCTAGCTGAGAGAGTCACTCTGAAGTGCGAGCTGACTTTAGACGGCGTCACCGTCACCTACAACGGGTCTTACAGAGCTCCCGGAAAGGACGGGAAGATGCAGAATATTTCCGTGGAGTTGATTGTGCTGAACACTTACGCTGTCGTACAAGTCATTAGCAAAGAAGGTAAGTGTTGGAGGACCCATTAATGGGACGGTGGTATCCAGAAATCCATCTCTGAAACAGATACGACCGTCCGATGCCTACGACTAACTGTGCTCGTATGTTACATAAACGATACTTTTTAAAGATCAGCTCTGCTGCCGGAGAGCCTCCAGCCAACGCCACCTAGATATAGAAGGCCTGCTTAATTCCTCCCCTCCCCCCTTCGCTACGTTGACATAAAAAGTCAAAATGCGTGTGTACTGCGTGTCGCCGTTCTACGAATACAAGAACTTGCAAATTATTAAATTATTAACTTGGAACTTGTAGACAAGAAGTGGAACACGCTTTCCAGAAAATCAGTCTTGAGAAAGATATGGGACCGTTTTGCGCTTTATTTTTGAAGATTTCCCACTTAGCACGCGCGGACATTCAGTCAGTGGTCGCAGAAAGACGGCTGTTCGTCTCCATGGCTACCACCGCCGGAAGCGCGTTCGTGATTGGCTATCGCCGTTGAAAAAGCGATCCTGATTAGCTGCTGGTGGTGATGGTGATGGTGATAGGGCTCGCCCTGATTAGCTGACTCTTAGGTGTTGCGCCACGTCGACGAGTAAGCAGGCTTTGTCTACCTAGGAGGTGTTGCTCCAGTGGCGTTTACATCAATCCTTACTCTTTGCTGGACACGAGAAAGTGTGCCACTCCACATCATCAGGAAGACTCCCATTGCTTTACTGGTGCCTTTTTATAGTAAAAAAAACAAAGCCCAACGCTGAGAAACTTTTTTGCAGCCAAGAAAAAGTGGGACTAACTTGCCCTATGGAATGAAATGGGACAGGGACTGTCCCACGACCCACTTCAAGCCCCTTTGAGTGGAGATCAGGCCACTACACTGAGAGTGGAACAATGCACACATTGCGCAGCTGCTTTGCACAAGCCTCTTTGCACTCCTTTGCGCGCAGGCTGCACCTAGGATGTGGCTTTTGCTATAATTTTATAAGGGGCATTACCAGCCTCAGGCACGCGAGTCATCGCGCAAAAATTCTTCAGTCTCACTTGATGTGGCGTGATGTCGTTCTGGTTCCTGTACTGGGTGTTTTCCGTGGGTTTTCCTCCGACGTCTAAAGACATGTCGGTACAGTTCCCCGTGAAGTGGGCCCAGGACGCACGATATTCCATCCGCAATAGTCGTCACGTTGCGCGCCTCAGCGTAGTTAACTTCGGCAAGCCGTTCCATCATCAATACTCCTTCCGCTTTCACTTGCCATTGCACAAACTTGTTTGTGGACAACGTCCTAGAAGGTTGCGCGTACGGTCACAAGTTGGTCAACTTAACTACCTACTCTACAAAATACAGACCGCAGTTAGGGGCACCCTACACACATGCACGGGGCTGGACAAAAGTTTGTGGAACACGCCCTGGCACATGCCTTCCTCAGAGTGACGGGCTAGCAGCGAATGGGACCGTACGGACATACGGACACGTCCCTAGGTAACCCAGTTACCTGTTTGCAAGTCAGTACTGTGCTATGTGCTGCTATAGCGCGTCACTCTGAGGAAGGCATGTGCCGGGGCGTGTTCCGTAAGCTGTTGTCCAGCACTCTACGTTACTCGTCCCTTTGACAGACTCGAGCATCAAAATCTGGCAGAGATGATAACTCTGCCGTAAGCACCTTCTATGTCGAGTCCCATCTTTTCTGAGAGTGTTTTAATTTCATAATTGTTCTAAACTGTGCTGTTTCAGATGGCACACCAGTGCTGAATAACTTTAGGATTCCAAAGGTGAACCTGAAGCTCAAAGATACAGGGTTCAGCGACTTCGCCCAGACAGACAACGTGAGGCAGACACTGAGAGGAAGAGTGCAAAGCAAGCTCACTTCTGTACTGTTTCGAAAATTCCGGAAGACCCTGGAGGAAGCATTACAAAGTGTGCTCATGCCTATTGCTTGAAAGGGATCGATCCGGAAAGGGTGTTGTATTTTCAGTAAAATCGAGCGCCCATGTCTTGATGGAGGGATGGGACACAATGTCCATTCTAAAATGAAATTTTTGGACCTTCCCCTGATGTCCACGCGCATTAATGACACCAATTGCTATGAGGCCGTTTGATGATCAAATGTTCAGACGTTGCGGCAGCGTTTCATGCTCAAATATAATGTTACCGCGATGTTTCTATTTCAATGTTGGTGCAGTATTTGAAATGTTGCATTTTAGAAACGTAACGATTATGTTACTGAGGGATTTTTTTTTTTTAATGCTAAGCATTCTTTAGCTACTAACACAGAGAAAGTGGTAAGTGTTCTGGCCAGAGCGTCAAACCGAAACATTTTTTTCGTTTTTTTTTCGGGTTCGGCCATAAAGGTTCGGTTCCGGTTCAGTTTCGGAGTTCACATATATCGGTTCTATTAACCGGTTCAGAGGCTGTAAACAGGTTCGGAACCGGTTGGAGGTCTAATATGCCAGAAAATTAGGGGTTGCCACAAAAAATGATACAAGATCTCTTTGTTACTTTTTTTATGCATTTGTTTCTGTTTTTCAAACGACAGCACCTTCTTTCATCCCTTCCCCGAGCAACTGCCGTCAATCTAGGCAGGCAGACCGCTCCAATGTCCACGACATCCCTCCCTCAAGATATGATTTAAATTGCAAAAAAGAAATACAAAAAATGAAAAGATGCGCCTGGATTATAACTCTAACACGTCATCTGCAAGTGCAACGCATTTTTATGTAGCATGTTCATATGAAAAATGAACTAGTCGCTATTGAAGAGTGATATTCAACTGTAGGAGCAACTTATTTATTTACACCTGCTGAGCAAGGCTTTCGCGCACGAGACTTCTTCGGATTACAAAAATATGAACATGGTTCAGGCACATAGTATACTGGCTGTTTCACGAAAATCTCCCTGCTGAGTAATTCGTGAACAGGTGGCGCCATCGAAGAAATTTCTATTCGGTAAATATCCTTGGGACATCGACCATGAACTGAGTAGTGAGCGGTTCATTTGCATACGCTGATTAATTAGATAAACATTTTAACTTTTATTTCGCACGCTTACGGAACCTCTGTTTTACGCACCGGGACCTTCAGCGAAATATATTGCAAGAAAAAGCCCGCATCGGCACTTTGCGATATTTTCGAGTAATTAATCGGTTTCGGTTTACATATTTCTTGCGCGAAGCAGTGCACCAATGCGCTCTTTGGATCAGCTATCCGGTTGTCAATTTTGTGTTCATCCGCCTGGTTGACATACGCGGATGACGGAAATAAGGAACAGCCACAAGACGGCAGGAGACGCTTTGGTGTTCCGTCTCCTTCTCTACACTCTTAAAATGAACTTCACCACACAGCGCTATCCTAGCCAACCATCATCCCAGATGACAACGTTTCTCTCCTTGGATTGGATAAGTACGGGTGGAGTACGCATTTCTTTCTTTTCTTTTTTTTTGCTTATGATGCCGTACATAAGGATAAAAAGAAGGCTCTCCCTCCCGTCTTCAACAAATCTGCGAGAACGCTGTCATTCGGGATGACGGATGGCTAGGAGCGTGCTTATTTGGTGCAGTTAATTTTTAAGAGTGTGCCCACTAGTTCACAGAGCTCGCGGCGCGTTCGTCATCATCCATGATAACAGCACGCTATCTCATCTACGGAACGACACAACCGGCAGTGCTGTTTACCAGTCGCTTTGAGAAGGAATATCAAAGCGTCTCTTGCGGCTGTTCCTAATCTTCCGTCAACCCCGTGTGTCAACCAGGCGGGTGAACATGAAATTGACAACCGGATAGCTGATCCAAAGAGCGCATTGATGCACTGCTCCGCGCAAGAAATATGTATACCGAAACCGATTAATTACTCGAAAAAATCACTAAGTGCCGATGTAGTTTTTTTTCTTGCAATATTTTTCGCTGGAGGTTCCGATGCGTAAAACAGAGGTTCTATAAGCGTGCAAAGTAAAAGTTAAAAGTTGAGGTGCTTCGCTAATTAGTGAGCGTATGCAAATGCGCCACTCACTACTCAATTCATGGCCGATGTCCCAAGAATCTTTACGAAAAAGGCATTTCTTCGATAGCGCCACCTGTTCACGAATTATTCAGCACGGTGATTTTCGTGAAACAGCCTCTATACAGTTGGCGGGAGAGTTTTGGCATGAGGGGGTAACAATTAAGGTGATGGAAAGGATGCAATTACAGGTAAAAATCAAAGGAACATAAATACAAACACAGGGGTATCAGAAGCTCAACATAACGCGAGCCCAAGGGATTACACAGGAAGCGAGAACGCGCGTAGGTGACGTTCGAGGAATTGAGGATAAAAAGGGGGTTATGGCGACGGAATGAGGACACAGGGGAGTTCTCGCTTCCTGTGTAATCCCTTGGGCTCGCGTTATGTCGTGCTTCTGATACCCCTGTTTTTGTATTTATGTTTTCGATATTTCCTGTACTTGCATCCTTTCCATCACCCTGTTACACACTCTCTCTCTCTCTTTCTCTCTCTCATGCCTAAACTCCCCGTCAACAGTGTATACGAGTGCCTGCACCATGGTTGTATTTTTATAACCTGAAGAAGTGCTGTCTCGTGCACGAAAGTCTCGTTTACCATGTGTAAGGAAATAAGTTGCTCCTACCGTTTAATATCACTCTTTGATTTACTCACCGACGGCAAGTTGACAACGCCCTTTTTTTTTTTGCCGTCGAATCTTCTTAGTCACTATAGCTCAGATGAACTTCCAACTCCCCATCCAAGTGTTAACACTTTCCTTCTTGGGCGTCACTAGACGGTATCTGCAGAGACACGTCTTCCCTTCACTCCCAATGTGAGAGGGTGAAGGAGCACAGCGCCGCCTCATGTGTCGACGATGACCTTTATCTTGCGGAAACAAAACAAAAAACAAATGTAACGGGTTACGCTATCAGAGCTGCCTTATCTTGGGTTGCGTTTTTTTGTTTTCTTTTAACCTTTTTCCAGGACACAAGAGGCGATAGTGTGCTCTTTCAGCCTCTCACATTTGGGGTGATTGAAAAGACGCGTCTCCGAAGATGCCCAATGAACAAAATAAAAAAGAAATGGTGTTCCTTCACAATTTCTTTTGCGGACGATCTATCGAACGGATTTTTGTTCTGAAAACGGCTACGGTATCGGGTGACCGAAGGGACAGATGTTCTCATTGCGAAAACTTCGTAGATTTTATAATTAAAAAGTTAATTATTGAAAGTTAATTTGTACAATGCCTAAGGGGTTTGCTGGTGCCCTGTTAAGGAGTGCCCTTCAGCCTTAGGTATATTGCCATTGATTTCATTTTGAAAAAAGTGATAGATATATATGTACTTTTAAAAAGCAGTTCGCATTTAGCTGGGACATGCTGTGTAGTTGGAGGGGCTTCACTCACCGAAACTTTCATTCAGCTTCGTGTGCGTCCTTCTTTCTTGCGTCTGCGTTCTGATAGACTGGCACAACTTAGGCCGGCATCTACACGTCTAAAATCGAAAGTACGACACGCCGGAGCCCCAGCTACCGATGTCGGGGCACTTCCAGGTTGCAAATGGGAGCAGCTACGTTCTCAATGTTCCACATGATGTTGTTACAATGCACTGATGCTGCAGACTTTCGGAGGTAGGAATGACAAAACACGTTTCTTCTATAAGCGGCTGCGAGAACCTGGACGCGTGTGTGTCACCGTACACGATCGCTCGTACGATTCCTCTTCGTCTTGTTGACCTTCAGTTTTTGCGACGCGCAGAATGGGTTTGTGAACACTGTAGTAGGAGATGTAGCTCATGTACCGCACATAAACACTCCTCCTGAACACACTGTCTAACGTTGTGCCGTGGGGTGTGATCGGCACATTCATATCACCCACGGCCAGAGTTACCAGATTGACTACTTTCTAGCAGTCGTGGCATCGTATTTTGGCCATGACGACTTGGCTATTTTCTGGCTACACTGCGAATACACCTTGGCGCTTATATTTGTGACTTATGTGTACCTAAAACAGGTTGCATCTTTGCAACGCATCAATGTCCAAGTACGTTCATAATTGTCGGCCGTCTCTTCGCGGGCACGATGCCCTTCAGGCTACTGTCTTTCTGAGCTGGGGTCTCAGACGTACTTAAAGATCGTCGGTTGGGAGAACTTTATTCGCTACATGTTGAACTTCATCATCATCTCTGTTCATCATATCTGTTTCTACTTTATGTGTGTAACCGTGCTGTGGTAAACAGTTCGACTTTGTCGGAACTCACATACCCATTTTTTTCTTTATCACATCACCATCACCGTTCACTAACTGTGCGCTGTGACGTCGACGACAAAAACGATAAAGTACACCCGAAAAACTGGGGTATTTTATCGCTTTTATGACCTATTACCGAACAGCCCGGTTTGGAACCGACTTTTCGCCTTTGGTGTCTCTCATGATCATAGTTCTCTCGCGAATGTAAGAACGCCAGTTATCATTATACGAATTACGATAAGCTTTCTTCTTGATTAGGCAGTCGCCAGTTATGTTTCGTTCTCCTGGTCATGTTTCATACATTACATAAATCATGTCGACACGGCCATGGTAATTTTTTTTTTCATTCTCAAAATATCGTGTGCCTCAAGATATCGACCCGAATTGCTAACTGATCAATGTGTACCGCACAAGTGTTCTACTTACATATTTCGCAGTACAATTACAACAGAGCAGTTGTGCTGATTCCATGTGATATGATGCCTACACGACACCGGTTGCACAGCTGGCTACATACACGGTATATTGGCTACTTTTAGCTACTTTCTCAGGGCAAGTTGGTGACGTTTCAGGATTTGGACCGGGCCACCCTACCTACAATGTCCAATTTGAACGTCTCCTGTGCCGCTCGGCGCTCATACTGAGTTTCTGCGCGCAGTCGTTTATGTTCGACAACGTGGAGTGTGCGTTCCGCGCCTCGGTTTGGCAGCATACGAGTAGGTGGGTAACGAGTAGTATTCGGTAGTATTTCGAAATTTAGTGTATTTTAGTCAGTGGCGTCGCTAGGGTACGCGTCACTCGGTGCGGGAGCCTTTTGCGGCCATGCGGGCATATCGGATAAGGACACTAGAGGTTCAGTAGGTCTCAAGCGCTCTACGAAAACGATACAATAAATGAACAGATGAAACATTCATAACTTAAGAACCCGAGACTGGGGAACAAAAACCTACAAATATTTCGGTTTCGTGTTTGTATGTTTGTGCGTTCCTGCCTCAGAAGAATTACGTTCCAACAATACAGGAAACTGTCAAGCGAAAGATCCACAACATGATGTCGGCCACTTCAAAGGAATCAGGTGTTTCGCTTCTCGTGTTTTAGCAACTGCTGTCGTAAACACTTTCCAATGTACTAAATTGCCGCCCATCGAAACGTCTCGTATCAGCCGAGGCGCGCAATAAAGAAACGAGCAGGGGAGACACCGCATCGTGCGAGTGAAAGGACCCCTCTCCACTGACGCTACGCTTCACCGAGGACCAAAAGTACATTTAAAAAACCCTATCACATTTAAAAATGTTTTTAATTGTGCGTCCAGCCTGCAAATGTACCACTTCTATGTGATTGACGTCTTCGTCTTCAGGAATCCAAACACATGATAATCAGAGGGAGCAAGGCCGTACCTGAATACAGGGGGGACAGGATGCGTAAGGTCTCAAATCTCAATCTCTGAATGGTGTCAGCCGTGGCGGCAGCCGTGAGAGGGTGTGTGTTATAATGAAGGTGAAGAAGGCCTTCAGATCCTTTTGCAACGTATTCGTATACGTCTTCGCCTCTTATTTTCTAGCTCATAACGACGCACCCAGGTTTCGTTCCCAATGCAGGCACGTCAGTTATGTTGCAGCATTCCATTATGTCTTTTGCGAGGTCTGTAAACTATCCGACAAAAAAAAAAAAATCTCATGACACCTCGCTGCTGCTCTACGATGCAAACAACTAAGGGCACTGCCATTTCTTATACGCTGCCCTTCCGATTAAACGCACCCCACCAACAATTGCACAGTGTCAAAATGTTCTCTAAGAAAGTGAATCTTCCCAGCGCGGGGAGTTTGAACTACCTGGGTATTGGTTTCGTGAAATATTGACAAATTAGTCTTACTTTTTAAATTGCCTTCGTCAGAAAGAAACGAAGGCTTGGAAACGAGGGAAGGTACTATTACCTCTACAACACCTGAATTCAACCCGCTTTAAATTCCAGTGAGAGTTCAGGGAACACACGAATACGACGAACGAACTTCCCTATCTTCCCGTCTGTTCGTGTATTTCTTCATTTACTTTTTCTTTTTTTTTCTTTTTTTTTTGCTCATCATACTCAGGCAGTATGTTAGATACAGGGTCAGGCAATATGCCAAAACTTCTGCCTGAAGCACCTCCGGTAATATTCTGTGAGCACGCTGCGATATTGCGTTTCATCCGGCACCCGCAACGAGCCATGCCGAAACCATGAAACGAGTATTGCCGGTCAAATTTTTTTAGCTGTCATTCCCGTGGAAGTAGATCTAATTTGACCTTCAAACAACAAGTTATAAATGAAGCCAATCTGCGGAAGTTTGGGGAAAGAGTACGTACCACAGATTGAAACTATGTTTTGCTGTGCCAAAACGCAGATGTAGCCTATGATATTTTCGTTAACACGATACATGACATCTACAGGGAATGTTTCCCTTTTGTACACAAGGTGAGACATGGTCAGCCAGGAAACCATGGATAACGCGGGAGATCCTAAAATCTATGCGAAAGCGTGATAGGTTATTTAGGAAATTTCTGAAGCATAGAAATCCTGATAGTTTTAAGGAAGGGAGTTGCCTCAGGACAGAAGCCGCCAACATCTCTACCGGTTCGATGGATTTCTACCCATCTATGATAGTTTTAAGGCTTTCAAGGAATTGCGTAATAGTGTCAACGTGATGCTAAAAAGAGCCAAACAAAACTACTGCGTGAACAATTTCATATCGTGTAAAGGGAATGCGTCAGCTACCTGGCGTAACATAAACAAGCTTGTTAATTGGAGAAAACCCAACCGACAACTTAACCATATAATCGTAGACGGTGTTAGCTATCAAGGAACGGACATGGCAAACGCTTTTAATGAATACTTAGTCCATTCATCTGATCAGGGTAGCTGTGCACACGACATTCATTTGGCTTGTGAGAATCGAACTGAGGTCAGGGCTACCTCATTGTTCCTCTCCCCAACTGATGAGGTTGAAGTTTACCATAGTTTTATACGGCTTAAGAACAGTCAAGTCTTGGATGTCTACGACATGCAAATTGGACCCTTTAAAACGATAATGGACGTTATCACACCTTGTCTAGTGCATATCTTCAATTTATGTTTGCTAACAGGATCCTGTCCTGATGGCATGCAGTGCGCCAAGGTCCTCATGGTACATAAAAGTGGTGACGCGACCTGCCGTTCTAATTACCAATATCAATATTACCTGTCTTTTCAAAGGGTTTTGAACATATAATACACAAGAGGCTCGTGGCTCACTTTAAAAAATATAGCTTGCTCTCTGAACGCCAATGCGGCTTTCGGAAGAATAGCTCCACTGAACTCGCTCTCTTAACGCAGAAAGAAATCATCCTGAAAAACATTGAGAATAAGCTACTAACCTTAGGCGTGTTAATTGACTTTAGCAAGGCCTTTGACTCGATTTCCCACGCTGTACTTCTGCAAAAACTCGCTGGCTACGGTGTTCGTGGTATCGCACTCTCGTTGTTCGCTTCCTATCTGTCTTGTCGTCATCAGAAGGTCGTTGTCAATGGCTATTCCTCCACCCTTAGCAAAATTAAAAGTGGTGTGCCGCAAGGAAGTCTTCTGGGGCCACTCCTTTTTTCGATTTACATAAATATTAATACATAAATATTACATAAATGATATTGTCTCTACTAAGGAGGCTGACTTTATCATTTATGCTGATGACACCAGTCTTCTTTTCTCCGGCTCCCACCCTGACACACTAATTGCAGTCGCTAACCATGTACTTCAGAAAATCAAATCATGGGCCGATGTAAATCGCTTGAGAATTATTGCCAATAAGACCAAAGCCATTTTCTTTTCTGCTAAAAATAAACATGTGACATTCACAATTAATCTATTGCTCAGTAACTGAGTCATCAGCATTGTTGATAGTGTTAGAATTCTTGGAGTAACCTTTACCTCGAACCTTTCTTGGTCGTTGCACATAGGTCATGTACACACCAATGCATCTCGTGCTTTTTACTTTTTATTCAAATATCGCAGTTATATGTCAAGGGCAACTGTCATGATGTTTTACTATGCAGTCATATATACACACTTCAATTATTGCTTTTTGGTATGGGGTACCACAACAAGTACGAATTTGGATAGGTTATTTAGTCTGCAAAAAAGATTCATACGAATTCTGGACCGCCTCCCTTATTGCCACACAACAACTGGTCGTTTCGAAAGGAACGGTTTGGTTCCATACACAATCTGTATAGGTACAGACTTCTCTGTTATTATAAATTGGCTGTAAAGAAATCACTGGTTGGTGTCTTGTCCATGTTCGATCTACAGAGCTTTCACGCCACTATGCTTCCCGCGCTCATCAGCAGTGGAACATTCCCCGTTGTAGGACGAATTACGGGGAACAGCGGGTCAGTCATCGCTTGCCGCAGTTATTAAATGAATGCCCTTTCAATCCTTTAAATGTGTCCCGTACATGCATTCGTGATTTCTGTAGTTAATTCTTTTGTCCAGTAGTTATCAATGATCAATAGTAGGGGTAAAGGTGTCAAGAATACGTTTTTTTTTGTTTTTGATGCGTACTTTTGTGTGGTGTAGAACTAACTTTATTTTGGTTTGTGTAGCTATGTTGATGTTTTATACTGACTTACATTTGTCTTTTTTTTTTACCGGCTTATATGTTATGCAGTGATGCGCGTTTCCTTCGAATGTTGCAGTCTATCATCATTGCGAATTATATGTCGCTGGGAGCTGTGAGTCCCTGAAGTCACTATAGTGACTTTTTTTCACAGCTTGCACCACAATTTTTCTTTGTGGAAATAAATTCACATTACATTACATTACAAATACCGGTCGGGTAGCAGCCATAGTTGCCCACTGTGCGCAGTTCCATTAGGCCGGCGTCTCCCAAACTTGTCTTTGTGTCGGACCCCTAAAACCATTAAAATCACAGATCCTTTAAAAACCCGGCATCTCGAAAAAACATGTAGACCTTTCAATAAAGGGTACAAAATTTAATTCATCCAGCAAAGGCGCCGGCTGCAGTGGTAAGAAGTTTCTATGGAATAATACAAAATGACTTTGAAGAAGATGCTGATATGGTGCGCATACAATGAGGATATGAAGGATTGAGAGTTGTTCCCCACAGTGACTACATTCGGGAGGGTCTTCGTCCCGCAAGGAATATTCGTGTGTTACAGGGTCTCTGACCAGAACCTGGTAAATGTTTTTGTTTGCAAGGATAACGGACCTATATATGGTGCCTGCAAGTTACAATTGAAACGTTTCGTCTCTGCGGAGCCGCGAAGCATTCTAAACAAGGAGCCGAAAAATGGTTTCGCTTTCAACTCTAACTCGTCCGATCAGCGTAAAAGTCGAGCTACTATGCATAGGTCTTCCTTAGTGTATGACTTAAACCGCCACCCGACGTTTATTGGAGGAAAGTCCACACCGGAAGTTCGGGTGGTTTCCGCAACTTCCGTATTGCTGGGTGCTTTTTTCAACATGGACTTCGAAGGTGGAAGCACAGCGGAGTCAACAAGGCCGATTTTCAGGCACTTTTCAGCAACTGAGAGGGAAGTGTGGCTACGTGAAGCAGAGTTCGGAAGCCTTGCTCTTGAAATGTTGAGTCAGGAGTCCCCTTAAGCATGAAGAAGTTCCATACGCATCGGCCACGTAAGAAGTAGACAACGTAAACAACAAACAGCAGGCTGTTAGATGAGCTTTCAGCATTTATCATGATGAAACACATAAAGAGTTTGTGTAAAATTCGTGTTTGGCGGCTCCGTCTTTTTAAGGTACCGGTGTGGTTCATGCATAATAATGTCAAAAGAGGTGGAGTGCTTATGCTTATGCTGCAAGGAGCTGTCCTCAAAGTAGCATATTTAGAGGGCTGCACGAACCTATGAGCGCTCATATTGACAAGTAAGAAGCGTGTCTCATGCACATTTATGCTGGTGGGTTTCAATACAAGATAGTTATCCTCAACTTTTCGTCATTGTTCGTTACTGATTCAGAGTGCAGCTGAAATAATACTCGGCGTCCTACTTGCGTTAGCTTTGTTCAAAGCTTGCGTTGTCTCATACAGGAAATACAGATACACTGCATACAAACAGTTTGTGTGATGAGTGCGGCACAAACTTGGAAAAAACAAGAAAGTGGTTATACCGGCCTGTGCGACCAATAGAATATGCCAAGCCTTTCCCACAGAAACTACTACAGGCTTTAAATACCCAAGATACTAGGTGGAGGTACGTCTTACCCTAATTTCCCTTATTTCGTTCCTATTTACGAAAAAGTGGACTTAGAATGTGAACAGCTTGTGTTTATAAGTAACTTAGTCCGGTACAGTTCATGTTCATTCATAGCCATATACGAATATTCAGACTATAACTGCATTTAAAAAAAAACTTTCAGGCACTTTATAACCAATATTTAAATGGTATACCCTGCGTGTAGAATTTCATCAAGCTGGGGGTATTAAACATACAGTATGTGATGATAAAAGTTGATTGCCACATTAGCAGTAGTCATATTTGCCAAGATTGCAATAGCCAAGAGAGCCAGAGCTGCCAATATTGGACCAATATGAGGAGTGCAACCACGCTCCATATTAGACCAATATGGGCTGCCTATATTGGCAAGCCCATTTTGCGCCAATATTGCCAATGTTTCTGTGATTATAATGTTATTCCTTGCAACGGGGATGGATATCTCCATAGAAGGAAGGCTCCGCTCCAAGCTCATTTTCTTGGTCAACGGAATACCGCAGAGATCCGCTTGAAAGGATTTACAAACTGTGAAGCACCATCAAGATGGGATGTTGCACAAATAGCATAGACCGATATCTACTACTACACTCTATGTCTACAAAGCAGCAGGGCATTCAGAAATTTATCTTAGGTTACACGCGGATGCATTGATATGCCAGCGTAGAACAACTTAAGCGCGCCATGACCGGAAATCTCACTGATCACGACCCGCTAGGCACGCTTCCTTCGAAAGATAAGCGGGCGATGTGCTTCACTCAAGGTAGATAACGGGAAATACCCGCATGGAGTGAATGCATGGTGGGCCTTATCCTGAATAGCGAGAGGTGATTCATTCCCATTGTTAATAATTTTCTCGGTGAAGAATTTGTGGCAAGTATCAACGTTTTTTTTTTTTCTGGAATAGGTTTCGCTAAACGTCCCATTTGCAGGAGGCGTCAGCTGTAAACTTTAAAGGAGTACAGAGGGCATCCAAAACAAAGTTCAGATTAAGACATCTGATCAAAGTGTGTGTGTCATAATACCGAATAGCGCGAAAGGTTTTGATGTGAGCAATTAGTTTCCCAGAAAAAAAAAACCTCACATAAACATAGCTCCGCGCGTTCACCCTTAACTCGCCACTCCAGCTATAACGAGGATGAGGAGGTATGATGCCACGCCACCGATGACGGTATAAGGAGACTCGTTCTGGTTCGCCGGTCAGTGGGGGTCAGCGCCTTGTCCCTTTGCCGCCGTAAACCTGTTTTGCAAGTTCTCCCGGAGAATTGGGGATAGAAGGAGCGGCCGAAGCATTACCGAGCAAGGAGAAAGGCTTTATCAGAACCCCGAACAGCTGAGTAGCAGACGGCAGCGGAGTATCAGACAACATTTCTCTAGGCCAATCAGCGTCCTTATAGCGTCAGCGCGAGGTTCCAGGCAGATCACAGGCTGGTACTGCTCTTCACCACCGTTTCGCACGGTCGCTTATTGCGGCGTATTTTAAATTCAATTTCTTCGGTAATTATGACTCTGTGGTGTAAATTACTTCGCATGGTGCATCTTACTGGCCTACTTAACAGTTTTATAGGAATAAAACTGTGTGTTAAAAACGACTACTGTGCTACTTTAAAACTGAAGAATTTTATTTAATTAACGAGCATGTTCAGATGTGCATCTCATTGGACAACTCTTGACCGACGACTCTAATATGCTTACTAAGAAGAAATCGGTAGCGTCAGCTGGGGCATTTTCGTGAAAGACTCGGTAGTAGTACTGCGACACTTGTAGTCCATAAATTCCAATTTTCGATATAGCACTTTAACTTCTTGCACATCACACCAAAGGATGAAGGCACAGTACCAAAATTATCGCAACATTACGGCTTAGTTAAGAAAACTGGTATATCAGTTTGAAATTATCGCTCACTAAATCAAACAATTTCACATTTAAAATATTCCATCCCTCCAGAGTTAGTTCGCAAAATTCATGTGCCAATTCAAAGCCATCGATTAGTAAATAAAGCATAATTTCACTTCAAGCCTTCGATTCGCGAAACATACATAACAGCCCAGTGCTCTACCCCATCGCCATGCTCAACACCTCACCCCGTCGTCTTGTTGTCAAGAATAGATAGAATCCGTCTAGAATATTGTAACGACTGGAACATCGGTTTGCGATATGTTTTCTCGAAAAAACCTAAGGGCAGTGCTCATTAGCAACCGTTGCATATTATGTATACATCGGAGTTTTTCCACGAGGATGCCGGGAAACGTAAACTATATATAAAAGCGTTAAAACTCAGTGCAGGGGAACATCAAAAAGACGACACGACACGGTTTTTTAAGTTCCCCTGCACCGAGTTTTAACGGTTTTATCATGAACTACAAAATAGATCGGTTCCTTACTCTTTTTCAACGAGCTAATTGCGTCAATCTTTTAGGAGATTATGAGGATGTTCACCTCTGACAGAAAACGACACTGGGCTTTCATGGGTAGCGACTTGAGCGATATTTTTCTGCAGCAGCCCTATTGTTCTTGACTGAGGGCGACATCGCACACGTGAGCCAGCGTAGGGTGAGATAAATTGTGATTGCGGCTAAGACGCAATAAACGATTTGATTTGAAACAATAACACATTTTGATTACTGTATACATGAAGGGCGATGTAGAACTCAGTTCCTGCTCAATAGTACATCGTAGGGATCATCTGGTGTCTGGTGGGCGTTATCCTTCGGTGTACGTTATACATAGGGTTGTCAATCCCGAGCCATTTTTGGAGTCCCGGGATCCCGGGACGGGATTTCGGGATTGTGAAGAGCTCAGATGGTGCTTCCAAATACAGTCCTGTGCGGGCCAGACTTATCTGACCCGCAGGTTCAAATCCGTACCCGACACGCAACCCTTTACAAATTGACACCAGCATCCGCCCGCAGGCCCCATGCTCTTTTTTTTTCCTCTTTTTTTCAGAAGCTCACCCGCAGCCGACCCGCTATACCCGCAACGCGATGAACGTTCACGAGTAAACTGAGAGTACTCCCTGGTCAACGCCTTGTGATTAGATATGTCTGCGTGCATAGTTTATTGTATACGACATCAGGGCAGGGGCCAAAAAGGTGCAAATGCGTGTTGGCTTGTGACTTCAGGCATGATCATACGAAACGCGACACGAACAAAGAACACACAGGCGCTTTTGCACCTTAACAGTGTGACCGTTTGTTCCACCTTTGTTAGCGGCGTTCTACGTCATATTTCGAGCGACTGCAGTACAGACGCGTAAGAGATTGAGCAACTCGGTGTGCTTTCTAATAGTGTTTGTTAAGATGCGACGACCTCAGCCGATCCGCTGCTCGCACGACAACGAAAACGTAGACCCGCCGCCGCGGGTCACCCTTGGGTGCACGCAGGTCCCGCGGGCCGTGCAGAAGTCTACTTCCAAGTCCATCTACCTCAATTGACTATATCGCCGTCTTGTGCGCAGTTCATGTGCGGTTTGTCAATTCTACCTTTTCCTGAAGGAAAGCATTTAAGCATGTAAGGTAGTGATGGCGAAATGGTTTCTTTTTTTCTCTTCCTTTTTTTTTCTACGATAATGCCACTCCTTTTTTATTAATTTGCATTTCACTTTTGCAATTGAAAAGAAGGCGAGTCTCACTACGCTTGAAGTAACAGAAAATATCACTTTATAATTTCCTCAAGCAGTATCACATTCCACATAAATGACGAACAGCAACAAAAATAAAAAATAAAAATAAACAATAAAGACGAATGGAAAGAAACAAAACATTAAACGGTTTACAACACCGTCGCTGCGTGCTTATCCCATTGTACAACCATTAACACACGACCTGAGAAAGTACAGAGCTTCGAGGGTGGTGTCCCCCAGTTCGGAGCGAACGTTTGTGCAAATACTGGCTGCTGAACTGAAGGTCTGATCAGGTTCTACGCCGGAAGAAACGACGGTCAGCAGATACCTGTACGCATGTGTAGGCAGCGGTCCTCTGCCACCCCCAGCCATAAGAAGTGTTTAGCATATGTATTTTGAGTTGCCTCGTATTTTTTGTCTAATGCGGATTCGCATTCACTATTCCAATTGTCTGAACTTTGCCTGCATCAGGTTTAGTGGTTTCTGAATCTACCTTTCGGGGCAAATGAAACTGTCCATGCCACATTGACTCCCATTTTACACCCCCTGCTTTTGTGAAACTGATACCAATAAGATCTATGCAGGTTTATAACAATGGGGGTGAGTCACCTCACCTCAAGTGTTCTGCGAATTTGGCTGCTCTCGCGTGCGGGTTTTTTCTGGAACGAAATACATCAGAGTCGAGCTCTTATCTTCGGAAGCAGGCTTTTCCAGGAATATTCCTCATCGAGCGCATTATAAAAAGGATCTCCGAACAGTTGAGCTTCTATCACTTCCTCTGCACACAACTCATTGGTGAGTACATCTTTCTGTCCTGATTCGTGCATTCCATACTCGTGCACGTTGCCGCCTGTGAGCTGTTGCCTGTGTAAAAGACGGAAATGTTGACCGGCCGTTATAAATGCTGTTATTCTGGAAATTACTAGCAAAAACATTTAGTAGTAAAATGATCATTTTAGGCTATTTTAGCTTCCCAGTCGGACGCCTTCTCTCGCGCGGTAACAAAACAAACCCCATCAAAAAATAAGTCAGAGACTAAAATTCCTTCCGATGCAGATGCTCCTAACCTAACTTTTGGAACTACCTTTCTGTACTTGACATTGTTTTACAATCTGTTCCCTGTACACATTCAACGAACGTTTGAAGATGTGCCATAGTCAGCGACCTAAATACACAAAATTCTCACCAACGCATCCATCGTTTATTATTAAGTTGGTTTACAGATGATATTGCCAACGAGGCATACCAGTTTGAGGTTAACGAGATTGCCTTATCACCCCTTTGGAAAGGTACACCAACATTTTCCCAGTTACATATGTCGACCTGGCTGTCACAGTCAGACAAGGGCAACGCAACGAACCTTTTGCGCTCCTCAAAGCCATCCAAGAAATAAAAGTTTTTAAAGAACGCTGCATTGCTGAAATTTTCCATTTGCTCATCATCTCTTCTTGCATGCGTGCCACATCGCTGAACAGAAGAAGTTTCAACTCATAGCCATTATATTGAGTAGTTAACTATTTATCGAAGTATTTATTATGATGGGAATAAAATACACTTGATGTGTATACAGGGTGTCCCAGAAAACGTGTCATTGAATTATAATAAAAAAACTACACCACCAAGAGTCATGCGGTCAACGTCATTCGCTCTTACTCTGGTTTTGCCACCTCCTGATGTGAATGTCACGTAACCTAGGTTTAATTATGTAAATTTTTGCGAGCTTAAGTCGGAAACTTGCCAAGTTAAGGTCACTTTTTTACCCCACCAATGTGAAGAGCGTGTCTAATTTAGTCAAATTAATGATAATGGGCAGGGATATTCAGGAGCTATTTCATCGAAAAAAGTAGCCGAACAGCATGCTCTACTCAGCTCCCACAGGATAGCGCAAAGTGAATTTTTCAGCGCAATCTTTGTCGGTCCGACGAAAGGAGGTTGGAAACCCAGCCCGCCGCGGCATCGCAGAAAGAGATAACACAGGCATGGCTTATCACGTCCGACTTTCGTTGGGATAATGCTTGCCCTCTCCCAATTTTAGGAACTGCTTCTTTTTCTACTATCACTCTGTGGGCTGGCTTTGGAACCTCCTTTCGTCGGACTGTGAGTGATTGCGCTCAAAAAGTCATCGCGCGTTATGGTCTGGTGCTCGGAAAAGCATGATGTTCGGCTATTTTTTTCGATGGGATAGCTCATGGGTATCACTGTCAATTGCCATGAATTTGAGTGAATTCTGCTCGCTCTTCATATTGGTGGGGTAAAAAAGTGACCTTCACTTGGCAAATTTCCGAGTTGAGTTTGCAAATATTTACATAATTAAACTTACAATACATGACAATCACATGAGGAGATGGCAAAATCCTAATAAGAACAAATGCCGTTAACCGCATGATTCTAGGTGGCCTAGTTTTTTTTATTATAATTCAATGACACGTTTTCTGGGACACCCTGTAGATGCGCCTGGGCCCGGATCCTAAACCGAAAGCAGCGTTCGGTGCCCGCTCGTTTTCTGTCTTTTTTATCTGGCACACTCGAAATGGCACGAGGCGCTACGGGGAAAACGTTTTGGTAGGCTGCGGTTCCAAATAAATCCCGCGATTGGCTATCGCAATGGAGCTCGCGAATAATCGCGGGAACGTGATGCATTCACTAACGCGTTGCCGAATATCCAAAAGTTGCACATCGTGACCCTGATCATTTATATCACGAAGATGTCGCTGTAAATGAAATATACTTTGGATAAATGTGCTTCCTACGCGAGAGTGATCTCATTCGTTGAACAGAGATCTACATAAAGTGGCTACCTTTCCTGCAACAGATGCATCCAATACAAGTTGCAGTCTGTGACAATTGAGTTGGCTCGCTCCAATATCTTCTGACATAGCGAGCGAAGTGAACTTTGTGCCATGAACTTTGTGAACTTTGAAACAAGCCTGAGCATGGCTACACAAATTAGACGGAAATAGACAACGAAGCTGCAACAAGCAATTTTTATCAAACCAGCTCTTTTTATCGAAAGTGAATTTTCGTTCCTGGGTTTCACGGGATTCTTTCTGTTTGAATTCACATATGACGCATGAACTGATTATTATAACCGCAATATATGTACATACAATCTTAATTAAATTTCGGACTGTGGAACGGATGTGAATCGAAGTGAAGCTGTTGACGTTGTCGTTGTTGAACAACTGTGAGAACGATTGCTGACTTACACGAGATTAGTCAGTGTTTCCTATGCCATATGCAAATTAATATTGCGCGAAATACGCGTTAAAATGGTATGTAGGGAATTGCCACACTATCCACTCGAAAGATATATTATGATAATATCGCAACAAAATAATACGTAAGAAAGACTCCCTCCTGTCCCTTAAAAGTCAAATTACAGGCTAATTAAAACGACACCAGCACGCTATACGGTGTCTTAATAGCTTGTGTTGTGCATATTGATTTCATTGATGGCTTCTACACTGAGCTCTCTTCTCTAAACCCTTCCTTGATTCTGGAAGAAAAAACACAGAATAATATTGCTCTGCGGTGTTCCCCCCGTCTGGGTTACGACCTACGGAATCACGTGCAATGATATACCGAAGAGAGAGTAAGGACATGGGCTTGTTAGTAGGACATTCCCAATGTGAAATGTCAGTGAGGGAACCCAGACGAAAGCAGCATGAAGACAGATTGACGATATTCGATGAGGAACTGCATTCTTAACAAATATTTATTTTCAACGGCCTTTTTCCTTAAATACGAGTACAATAGTTTAGAGAAGCATGTGGATTATCAAGTTGCATCACCACGTATGTGACAGGAAGCCTTCAAAATTTTGTTAACTTTCTCTGAATAATGGATGGAAGCCCTCCTTACACAATTATCACAAAACTTCTTGATCTGTCTGGCTCCTTAAAATAGCAATTCGTCGTCGCGTTTACACGTCTTCAAAACTGTAGTTTTTTTCAAACAAAGCACTCTTAGAGATCACATGACGCAGTGCACGTGTGAACCTTTGTTTGAAAAAAGGGAAACTTTGAAGACATCAAAAGACGACCGGGAATTGCTATTTTAAGAATCCAGACAGATATAGAAGTTGGGTGACAGTTGTGGAAGTAGTGCTTCCACTTATTATTTATAAAAAGTTCACATATTTTTGGTGTGTACCGGTCCTATACGAGGTGATTGAACTTGATATTCCACATGCGTATCAAAACAATGGTGCTTGTATTAAAAAAAAAAAGGCCGTTGAAAATAAATATTTATTGAAGTGGAGTGGTTAATCGTCTATCGTCATTCCGTCTTCAACCTGGATTGGTGTGGGATCCATCACTGCTATTCCTCTCCTACAATGCAATACCGGTGTGTGACACAAGTGCCCTGTCTCTGTCGGCGTCATCCTGCGATGGTTATACTTAGTGTTCTTTATTGAGATGTCTCGCTGATTGTGGGTTATTTATTTCTAAACAGTAGATATTTATTTCAACGGAACAAAAAGGGTTATTGTAACATTGATAGCCCTTTACTTCCAGCCACAAATCAAGATGCAGAAGGCCCTCATTATCATCCTGGTGTTGGCCATTGCCACCGGTAAGACTTATCTGCAAGACTTAATACGCGCGCTATAGGGTCTATTTCGACGTTTCAAATATGCGCTGTCTCAACTGTAAGTGGCATACAATTCTTCCTTGTTTCGAGCAAGCTCACATGCAGGGTGACATTTTCGGGGTTCCCTTCGTATCCCCATTTGCGGAAATAAAGGTGAGATACGAAGTGGTAGTCCAAAGTTACCGTCTACCTACCACAGGAAAAGACGTCGTGTTTACGACATCCCATACAATCCCCTTGTTTTTTGATTGTCTTTTTTCTCGTTAAACCACCCAAGCAGCACAACATACTGGCCCAATATTGGCAATACCGCCCAATATTAGTCCTATCTCGCACCAATATTGCACCATGATGTATGTTGCTTGAGCAATTTGTTTAGCATATCAAGGGCCATAGTTGCTTATGCGCCGTTAAACGCCAACTCATCATCATCATCATCGTCAGTGGACCAACGTTGGTTAGCGCATCAGTTAGCTCTTCGCGGATATTGGAGCACAATTTAGGATAGGTAGCAAGTGGTCTTAGCTGGTCATACCAAGCGTATGCATTAACAGAGCCAATCAAGTTGAAACATTGCTTGATAATATCAGAAAATGTTCAGAGCCTCTTGTCGTAAATGGAGGGGGGGAGTGGATGCCGCCAAGCGCCCGGGAAAGAGAACGGGTCAACGCGAGATCCAACCACATTCAGTTCAGTAATTCAGAGTAAACAGTTAAGGAGTTGGCAATGTCTCTCAGAGCATACCTTTGCTACATAGCACTTCTTACATACAGCTGTAATTAGCTTTCTAATCTACAGAAATAGAAACAGATATGTGGCACTTTGAGTAAGATTTTATGTGCCCTTCAGCGTGCCGTCTCTTTAATTCACGTGTCTCTCCACAGTTACATTGGCCCAGTCCCACGAAGAAGCTGAAGATGCTTCACACTTGAGAGTTCGTCGTAAGTAGAGCATCATGAATATCTGTCACCGTTTCACAAGGCATAAAGGTGCTTGGTACTTCCAAACCAGATGAGAGATCGAAGAAAAGAAAATCGTTGAATCAAATGTCAGGGAACTGCATCGTACTCTTATTACTACTACAATTATTTATTTAGCTCTTTATTGGGTTGTTTTTCAGCCGCCTGATATCAATCACAGTCCGACCCAAGTTGAGGTCCCGTTAACCTTCAAGCTCTAAGGGACAAGTTGGTTTCGCTGGTTAAAAGTTGAACAAGAAACAGAAATGTTGAAACGCTAATACTGCGAGTATTCTATAGTTCGTGCATGTTCGTAAACTTCTCCACAAAGAGCGCGTGTCATCGTTCGTGCGAGAGGTTAGGTCTACTTTATATCTGCACTTCCGGAATACATCGAGCAGAGTGTCCTATGTCCTAGCAAACAATCTGTTGTTTGGTCGCCATTTGATTACATATTCCTCGTACCCTTATAGGTGGCTTTGGCTGTCCATTCAACCAGTATGAGTGTCACAGCCACTGCGCGTCCATTCGAGGATACAAGGGCGGATACTGCGACGAATTCTTGAAAATGAGATGCAAGTGCTACTGAAATATGTACGCGTATTTAAGGAAGACGATGGGACTAAATAAATGACCTTCTAATGCTTCCCTTGCTTTGAATTGCATGTACACCCGAATAATGGTACCCTCTATGTCACTCTCACATAACACACAACCAAGTCTGCGGAAACCAATCTCTTGTAATGGTGGTGGTGGGTGGCGAAAGGGCTCGCCGTTGTCGGCCTCGCAGAGGTTTGCAACGTCACGACAGATGCCCTGGGGAAATGTGCGTCCTGGGCCGACTTCCTGTAGTGCGTCAAGGAAGACGAGGGGACAGCCAGTTACCTGCCCCGTAGTTTATTACTGCACACCTTCCTTGCTGCCACCAGCTGCTTAACCTCGGCATTATTCCAAAGTCGTCACGCTCCTGGGCATCGGGTCTTCACATCCAGGGGACAAGATGCGCCAGAAATCGCTGTGCAGATTGCAGATGGAATGCAATAGCATTCACCCTAGCAGCACAAGATATTGGCTCAATATTAGTCCAATCGTGGGCCGGAATTGCCAATCTTCGCCCAACATTGGTCCAAGATTGAACGAATTTTCGGCCAAGATTTTGTGCTGCTGGGGTATGAGCTCATCGAGCATTCTCCGATGATGGACAGCAGAGACGTGTGGAGATTGAAGTAGCTGACGTACTTGGCAACCACTTGCTTCCTTATGACCGGACGAAGACACAATCTATAACACTCAACAAAACTTATCCAGCCACAGATTATAACCCTTATTTCGCGAAATGCAGTGCAGTGCCCATATAAGCCCTGCAGTCGTTTTGTGAAAATTTGGGGCAGCGAAATTATTTTTCTGTTTCTTTTTTATGTACAGTATGCTTCATCGGCGACTATGTGCTGAGATGCTGGGAAGGTTATCCATATATGATGCCGGGTGACTTCATAGCGTACACTCTTAACTCCGTACCCTTTAGTAAAGGGTAAAAAATCTCAATATTTTACCCTCTATTTCAGAAGCTACCAGGTACCCTCTGAGTGACACCCTTTATAAAAGTTACAAGGAAACCCACTAATTAGAGGTTACGGCCTTCAATCCAGCACCTGCCCGTAAAGGTTACGCAAACGTGCGGCTTTTTATACAGGACGTTCATTTTTATTCGCAACAGAGTAGCGCTCATTTGGCAGGTGGGTTATGTGAATCTTTGCTAATTAGTCGATCCGTAGTTACAAACACATGCGTCAGGAAATGTCGGAAATGTTTGTAACTACGGATGGGTTAATTTGCGAAAATTAACATAACCCACCTGTCAAATGAGCGCTGGTGTGATGCGAATAAAAACAAACACCCTGTGCGTGGGATATGGACAGACATTTACAGAACACACCAATGTACCAAAATGAACCAGCAGAAAAGGAGATCTTGAACATATGTATATTACAAAAACAGAAGTCTGTCGAGAGGTGACACATTGTCCACAAGTGCGATTCTGGTGTGAGGAGAAACCATGGTCGCTTTACCATGTATGTGGAAAAAAGAACTATCTTCTAAGTGAGAAGCAATGCATAAAAGTGCGAGGAAGCTAGCGAGTCAAAACAACTGACCTATGTTTGCTAAGCTGAACAGACCCAACGAAATGGAGAACTGCAGCAGAAAAAAATTTATTCCACATTCGTGTTGCAGAGGCGAGCGCAAATGGCAATACAGTATTACATAAAACGCACACAACCTTGAGGAATATGAGTGTACAGTAACGCAGGAGACACTACATTACTGCGTTATCAGCGTTGGAGGCGCTCTGGGACGAGTTTGTGAGGTACTGCATTGCGCTGGTGACGGTATGTGAACCTGCATGTGGGATCCTGGGAACAAAAGTTTGGGCAATGAGAGTAGCATTTACGGAACCATTCAAATCCGTACAAAGCACAAGGTACAAAGCAGCACAAATGCGGGAAGGCGTTCACTCCGCGATTGAGTCTTAGAATATCGTAAGAATACAACAAGTAGGAAGCTGCGAATTATATATCTCGATGCATATATCCGCAGCTCGCAAAATGCACGCCGGTGTATTGACTTGGCGACCAAGTAAGAGCAGAAAAGTAGCAAGCGTAAGTGGCGTTCATATGCAGGACCGCAAAACGCTTGCCATAATCACAACAAACCTGCGCTAAGAGCTCTTGCTATCAAAATAACGCACGTACCTAGCACAAAATGCACACTTACCCAGTGTATGAAGTGTGTGAATTAGGGCTGCGGTGGTGACGTTCGTTTTCGGTTATATATTCTTTGCAATCTTCGCACTCACTACACTTTCCCCTGAGAACACCGAAAATATACTTGTTTACTAGCGACATCTAGCTTTTCCGTTGTTCCTGACGATACTATGATAAACGCGAGGAAAACCACTGATTAAAACAGATTACACTTGTTAACGGACGGACGACGAGCGTTAAGCGTTTCAAGGAAACCGCTCTCAATGTGGATAGACCTAGACCAGGCTCGGCTACGCAGCGAAATCGAAAATCTTGTTGGTTGCGGCATTGACAATTGTTTTCCACCCTTTAGAAAGAAACATACTATCAGTATTTCAGACTACAAACTTATAATCTGTGTTCATACAGCATTGATAACATGTAGTTGACGTATAGGTGACGCTGAAACAGATAAAAAATAACAGCGTAGATTCGCAACTGTCGTCTCGAATGGGAGGCTGAAACGCGGCATTATGCTGAAAAACAAACGATAAGAAACTAACAAAGATTATCGTTGGAGATTTCGCTTAGAAGTTACAGTGTCGGAGTAGAGGGTACATTTATAAGTTACAACAAGCTGTTTTTGTTTTTTCCGAGATGTAACTTCTATTCGTGTTGTAAAGACATGACCTTGGTCGCTTTTAACCTCTAAATATACGTTACAGTGGTGTAACCTATAAGAAATCTCGAAATCTACGTGTATACAGAAGTTACATGTTTCTAAAAGTTACAATAAAAGGTACGGGTTTAAGAGTGTAGTCGTGCAAGGAATTGAAATTTTGTGGGGACGTGAGTCTCAGAAAAGCCTATTTGTACTTCATATCTGAGGGAGCGGTCCTGCTTTGCGTATGTGAGGTGCTTGTTCTTCCTCCTGTACATATAACGAGCACTGGAAGGGTATTTGAACCTCCTTATTTCCTCTTTTCTTTAAAACCACTACCACACAAATAGCGATCTCCAAACAACAAAGAAAAGCGAGCTGTGGCCCCGAATAGAAATGGTCAACGCGACCGACAGCGTGTAAAATTGTAATATCTTGCGTTGTGGAAGTCATTACCTCCATCGAGAGAAGACCGAAGCTGGTTATTTAGCAGCTGTCAAATGATGCGCTCGTTTCTAAAATGTTCGAAAACTAAAATTGTGATTTAAATATACGAGGCCTATTATCATTCACTGTTTCACACAGTGGAGCAGATGAAAATAAATTATGAAACTTACAGGGTGGGCTCATAGTAAAATAGAACGGGTGAGTAAATATCCGGTCTCAGCTCTGGATTGGTGAGCAAACGGCCGGTGAGCATTTTTCCGATCCCCGATTTCTCGGGGCTGTGCCATCTTAGTTTTCCATGTCTGACTTTTTCGACACCGTGCAGACTCCAACTGTTATGTTTCGTTCGCCCACGCCTCTTTATATTCAATGGTAGAAGTGCAAAGGTGCAGGCGGGCTAGTAAATTTTTAAACGACGATAAAACCTGAACAGAAAAATAACAACACGGCGTGTTCTCAAACTCAGCAACCCATTTAATCACACAACCTACACTCCCAATAACCTTGTTACTGAGTTTGAGAAAGTGTCGTGTCGTTATTTTTCTGCTCCGTGTCTCAGGTTTTATCGCCGTTTTGTTCATATTCACCTGCTAATTTTTCTTTGGCTCGGGTTTCTCACACTAAAACATATTATGGACGGAATGTTTTCGCAAAGCCAACTGTGTATAATGACAGAAAAGGTGTGGTGCATGGAATGATTAAGCACGTGTACTGGTCATACAAAATATCTAAAATTTACAAAACACCAGAGCAAGCGAGCCTACGCTTACGGTTTATGCCATTCCTTTTCTTATTTGTCCTTTATTTGTGACCCTCACAATCGGGAAGGAGGGTAATAGGCAGCGCAACACTTTTGCATAGAACTTCTACAACAGTGTAACAGCTTGTGTCCTACTTCATGTCCTACATGATGTCTGGCATGTAGGTGTACGAAAGGACGACGGCTACTGGCCATGGCTATGGCAATGGGCCAATTTCACAAATGTCAATCAAGACCTGAACCATTTTTTAACCTTGCTATTTTCCAGTTTTTCAAGTCACCTGTTAGATCGCAAATAATTGCAAACAAAAACTAAGCGTCAGCAGCAAGTTTACGCAACGTTTGACCTAAGTGGCACTGGTGAAATTGAGCCGTGTGATCGTTTCAGTTGATTAGTTTCTGTCTGTTTTCTTTTTGTTAATACCAAGTCGACACACCGTCTGGCTTCCCGTTGTTTTTTTTTCTCTGTCTCTCGTAATAAATACATTACCCCATCCCATGTGTCATTAGTGAGTTCAGTGGTAACCACAACGCAGCCAAATTGTGCGGGCTCGTGGTCAGGCTGACCATTCCTTCGTTTTTGTTCTTTTTCGTTTACCAACATTAAATTCCCCCTTCACTAAGTGCGGCCAACTTCCTTACTCTGGATTGACAATAGACTAAGGTCAATGTACATTTGAAGTAAAAGTGACGAGGCTTCTGCGCTAGTATTTGCGGGCACGTTACAACTTTCGTGTCATAGAACACAATCCCGGGTATGCACAGCAGCTGCAAAAGTTCATGACACACTTCATTCATATACTCTACCCTTCTTTCTACGTGCATCCATTGTAGATTTTGTAAGTCTTGTAGTCCATTGGCACGCGTGCTAGCACAGTTTTCGTTGTTTATGCCTCCTATTGTCCCTATAGAGCACTCCCTGTTTACAAACAAATGACGTCAGATGGTACAGCAGCACCGCCAAGTTCATAGACTCGAACTACTATATCAAAATATTGATAAGTCATAAGAAAGCCACATCTAAATGTGGCTTCAAAAAAATATTTTTCTTGTAATTCCTCGCATATTGTTGCTTCTATCGCCTTGTTCTGCACTATTCTACCGGTAGCCTTTCTAGGGATGACGACCGGCCCAATCCAAAAATGCTATTGATTACATTTCACGTATGTGCTACAGTAGCCGAGCTACGGACTTTCGGAATGAGTGGCCTTAAAATACCAAGATCTTGCAGCTTTCGTAAGGTTTATAAAAAAATTATGCTAACAAATGTTCCAACAACAACAACAATAAGTGAAGAAGTGATGATGACATGGGATGTTTCCCCGTGGTAGCCACAGGACCTTACCCCACTTCACAGTGATTAATATGAGAGGATGAATTATGGTGAAAGTGAAGCGACGACAGGTCCAACTTCCAAGTCCAAATGTTCCAACTTCTACAATGCCGATTGGAAATTCGAAAAGCTGTCGAACAAAGTCATCCTTGTCCAAATCGGTTCAGTGTGAGCTGAGAAAAATCGCATTGTTTCTCCTATAGGAAGTACTATGGGCCGCCGGAAGTTATATGACAATCGTGGACATGTTGCGTTCCTTCAAGTTTTCCGCGAAGGTGCTCCTTGCAGAGTAACTGGAAATGTTGACTAGAAAGAACCTGCTGATCTCCTTACAGGATCCCGGTGTATCGTGCACCAGAACGATGAGGGTGTGCTCTTAAAAATGTGACATCTATCGTGTCGTCTAAAATCAGGTGGGAGTAAGTCGCCATCTTCCCATGCATTTCTCCCTAATCAGCGCGTCAAACGGCGGCGGCAGCCATCAGACGTCCCACAGTTATTAGTACAGAAATATCTCTCCCCATAAGTGGCGCAAAGTATAAAGTGTCTGGGCACACTGTGCCTAAAGTTGGATGATTGTTTGGGTCCAAGTGGATTACAGACTCAATCCAAGCCATCCAACTGCAACTTGTCCAAGCCAAGACTAAATGCTCCTAGTGCCAACAAGAAGCACTGCGAAGGCGAAGATAATGCGAAATTGTCGGTTTGTGAATTGAGGAAACGTATTTTTCGAAGTTCTTGATCTACAATATGCTGCACAGTTTTGTGAAATTGGTGATTTGTTGCTTCCGGGCTTCGAGCCTTGTTTACGTCGTCGCGTTTGTTGGAGTAGTGTTGTCGGTGCTGTGGCCTTTACATTTGCGTCCCATTTACCACTACTACCATGAACGATGACCTGCGTTCGTTTTTGTGAATTCGTTTCAAGTTTAGAGAAGTGAAGTACGCAGCATATGGATCATCGTGCTAGTTGCATCATGCAATTGAACTTTAACAGATGTCGTAGAGCGTGAAGAAAAACAATGTGCAAGTTTCCGGCGATGCAGATGCATCAAGTTGTTTGCATCGAATGAACTGCGCATGTTGACTGTACTTGGCACACAGCTCTGTAGATCGATGTGCGATATCACAATCTGCCGTGATTCAGGCAGAATAGCTATACGAATGCACGAAGTAGAGGGAAACGTGTAGGCGAATGACACAGCAACACACAACTTTGTTGCAACAAAGAAAATCTGTTTATTAATGCGAGTCACGATTTCATTAGAGAACAGTACAGTAAAATTAAGCTGTTTCACGGGGTAGCCAACAGACATGTAGCTGCTGCTGCCAAGGAGCATGTAAAAACGTAGTTGTGGATGGGATGCTGTTCTACAGCGCTACGTCTGAGCAAACTATACTTGCGTCTGTCTTTTTTTAAAGAATGCTCCCTAGAAAAGGGAAGAAAAATGTGGAGGTACAGTCTTTCAGTTTCCCATCTGTAAATCAGGATGGCATCAGGTGCTGCTGATGCATTTGGGTGTTATAAGCTTCGTATTTTTTCTCATCTCTCTGTGCAACTGGACCTCAGGTAAAGGAAGTCGAATATACAGTTGTCACAATTAATGGTCACAAATGCTGAATGTTGTGATATCAAACGTGCCTTGCATAGTTTATTTTTGCACTAAATTAATTTTACAACATACATACGCAATTCATATTGCTACTAATTAGTAGATATGATACATGATAGGAGTTCAGACGGAGATCATGTTCAGCCAAAATTGGGGCTCAACTGATTCGGGGTAATAATCAGTAGGAGATGAGTTTAAATTGAAAAAGTCAGACCGTAAATATAATGTTGTAGATACACAGGCTGTTCGACACAGGTACACCTCTATATTGAAAGAATGGATGGTGATCATGAGTGGTCTACTTTATTGTATCGAATACAATTAACACACAATTGATGAATGGTCAATATTCCTGCAAAATATTATAATTGAGATTCATAAAGCGAGGCTTATAATTTTGCAATAAATAAGGAAATGGGTTTTGTTTGAGAGGGCACTGTTAATAAAGGAATTTGTGAATTTCATCAATCAAGAGATGATTCTATTTTGTTTCAGTGAAAATACAATTGCATTGAGTTTCTCTGCAACAAGCTGCGACTGTATTACACAGGAGCATTTACCACGCCACGCTGCACTGTCAGTGTCGGTACTCCCCACATAAGAGAGATGATCGACTGAGCAGCCACGATGTAGAACATGTTGTAGCACATAGCTGCTTGATGTAGACAGTCGTAGTGCCCACGCACTTGCTGGAGATTCTTCCTTGGTTTTGGTATAATTGCACAAAGATTTAAGCCATAGTTTTGTGGTTTGTACATGAATTTTAGTCATGTAACATATGCTAGATGAATTTGCCTCACAGAAACTATCTGGCCACCTTTTTTGGCTTTTCTGACTTTTACAAATTACATTTATGCAGCAATCATGTACTTTTAATTGGTACTTTACCTTTTAAAGAATTTGAAAACCCGTGCTCAAGCAAAAAATACGCTGCAAGCAGACTTTCAACTGAATGGCTCAAGTGAAGCCGTTCCTCTGTCATGGCTTCATGGCAAATGCTTGAAGAGGTTTGCATCTGAGACACACTTTGCTGTTGGTATACTCTTGCATGACCCGCACACAAGCACAAGCAGGATAAAATTGAGAAAATTCACAGAGAAGTACAGAGGCACACTGACACTAAAAGGAATGAAACAGTGTAAGCTCCATCACCTGAACATGTATACTTTGTTGACCTGGTGCCGGAACGCTAGGGCATGCACCAGGCTTCAGTACAGCTCGACTGTGTCCACCATAAAAGAAGCATTGCTGAAAATGAGTGGAGCACATGAGGTCGTGTTTGCTGTCAGTGTAGGATTTCGCATTCACTTCCTCAAGTCGCTGAACCCATTTCGAATATCGTTTCGTATGTTGTTGTGGGAGCCTGTGAGGGCGACAAATTTTCATTAACAATGTTACAGAAACAACAAAAGTAGTGCCCTCTTTATCTTTATGTAGCACACGCATAATACACCTTCAAATGTGTCGGAAAATGCTATAGGATCTCCAGCTGCAGGTGCATGCATCCCCAGAGCCTTCCCGAGTGGAGCTGTTAAGGGGATGGTGCAGCATCTGCTTGCCATATTCCCAGAGTGAAAATATCTGAGTGCTTGTATTATCTTGAGGAAAATACAAGGTGCTCCTATATGTGTGTACATGTATCTGAAATGCAATTACTTTCTTAGTAACTTGCACTGCTTCTTTCGGTACATTTTCTCGGATGGTTGAACAAAAACATGACAGGTGGGATCAAACAAACATAAGTAACATTGATAAGGAGGATGCTGAGCGGCATGCTACCTTGCCGCATTTGACCTGTAGTTAATGCTGTGTTAGTAAAATATTTCTGATGTTGAAATTTAGAAGTTTGGGTAAATGTTACAAAAGTAAAGCTATGTTTGTATATATTGGCACTCTGATGTACAATGCTGCACGGCCAGGGAAAGACAAACTTAATTCACTCGAAAACATAGTGGAAGAATTTCACACACATGAAAGTAGGAAAAGCAGGCTACTTACTTTAGGAAAGATGCTCCTGATCCACCCTCTCTCTGCACTGCTTGCAGTTCTCTTTTATGCATTTATTGGGCAACAACAATAACAACTTTATTTTAAGATTATGAATGGGGAGTTCCATCGCCAGAGGCCAATGGGGAGTTTCATGTTGATGTTGCTGACTTCCGAAACAGAGCGTCGAAGCTCTCGGGTTTCGGCTCCATTTAAAGGCATCGGTAACCACGATATCTTTGAAATCGCCAATAAACTCACTAATTACAGACCCGTTCACGCATTTTATGGCTTGACAGGTTTGACAACCACGGAATAGAAACCTAAATCTAAGTAGGCTCGAGTTAGAAAGCTCAGAGGTGGAGGCCAGTCCAAGGTAGATATAAATGGTAGCGAAGCTTGCATTGGCCACCACGTCTTCAAGGGCGGCCATGATAAAGACAGTCAGCGCCATCCATCCGTTGCGGGGCAAACTACAAAATCCGTCATAATGACGTCACCTGGTACAGCTTGGGACAAAAGCTTACGGAACACGGCACTGGCGTATTTCTTCATGGGAGCGTCCCTCTGCTACATATCAAGTAGCTATCTAATAAGAAACGGGTGCTTGGCTATTCTGTCCATCTCTCAATGTGTGCGTTCACCTCTGTTTGCTGCTAGGGTGTCGCTCAAATGGAGAAATGTGACAACCCCGTGTTCCGTAAACTTTTGTCCCAAGCTGTACGTCACCATTACGTATAGCGCGGGCCGTGCGCTCGCGCTGCGCGTTCCTTCCGTCGCGATGTCGAGCCGCGGAATATCACAATCTCTGTTGAAAGCAAATCCAAGAGCAAAAACTCATAAACAATTTGTAAACAGGGAAGAATGAACACTAGCGACATGCGTGCAACAAAGGACACAGGAGACCAGGTGGGGGCTTTCTTTCTTTTATCACAGGTAAATTCGCCATGCTGTTGTAAACAGTATAAATACCCACATAAGACAATTGACGTTCTGAGGCTGGAACACAGTGACGTTTCAGTGATTTCCATCTTTCATCATAAATACCCGCGACAGAATAATGTGCAAAATAACCAGTATGACAGTCCATGTACTGAAAAAGCACGAAAGGATAATGTACAAATTCCAGCAAACACAGGTGGGGCCCAGGACCTTAATGTCCAATGCATGCTGCCATAGCTCTCCTCATGCACATCTGGAACTTTCCACGTATCTCTCGTACAAAGAAGGTGGAAGTGAACATATATGAACTTGAAAGGACTGATGTTCTGAGGCCTGAACAGTTCCGCTGGGTTCGAGTCCTACAGCTGGCTAACCTTTTCAGTGACTTCCATCTTTCATCATATTTGCACCTGAACATCATATTATATGATATTTGCATACTGTGTGCTGCTTATTTGTGGTTTATTTTAATGAATGCTATGGGGGAATTAGAAGGCACAAGTCTATTAGCTCAGTTTGGAAGTCTGTGATACTTCATCTTGCAAAACAGCCCCAATAATATCAGCTTCCAACAATTACAACCTTGTTCAGTGTGTACACAACCTGCTGATGACTACTTCTACTTTGATTACAACAGCATTTTTGTATTAAAGGCATGTCAAAGCATCGACAACGTTCTGTGCTTCTGCTATTTTGTGCACATTTTGCCATGTGGTGTAGATTTTCAAGCTGCACAAAGTGCTTAGCCCTGCACATAACTGCTCCTACATACTGGCGGCCGTGCACACAACTACTGAACTCAGTGCAGGATTCAAAATATAAAATTACGTGCTAGGGATCTGTGTGCACAGGTATACACTTAATACATATCAAAGAATAGGCAAACTGCTAATATTCAAAATAGAAAATGTATGCCAAATCGTATGCTACACAGGAATGAAAGAATTACAAGAGATCATGTGTAATCTAGGTTACAACTGAAAACACTGGATAGACAACAGAACCATGCATATCCTTTCGCATGGAAAGAAACCTTCTGGTTACATCACAACAACGTGCAGAGATTACGAACTTAGTCTTGTTGCCTGCTGCAGTGCCTTCTGACGTAACGTACGACTTCGTACCTCCTCATTTCTTTGTCGTGCAAACCAGAACAGTCGTACCCTCAGAAAAAAGTGAAATAGATCATCGTACACCGATGAAGAACACAAACTCAATGTCTTTGGCACAAGTGTATCTAACACTTCACACAGCCTTGGACCTGACCCTGTGGGAGGTGAGGAATGCCTTGACGTTGGCTTTGAAGGCTTCCTCACACGCACTCACAAACGTCGCAAAGGCAGGAAGAGGAACCGACACCTCCAAAGTCAGTGCTGTCCATATTCTTGACACTCAAATAAAGCAATAGCTGGCTACTGTCCTGAAATGTGGCCTCCTTCCGAGGAATGTCCCATGTTAGACTTGGTGGTTTGAAATTGAAAAGACGACGACGAAGAAGAAAACGGCTATGAACAGTTACAAAGTGCGCAGTCAACGTACGGCAAACTAGCAGCTAAGAACATGGAGAGGGACAGGAACCGGAAGCGTACTCGACTCTGTCTATAATCTTACGTATTACTGGCAGATCGCGCGAATTGCTACATTAAAAACATGCATATTGCATTAGTACACACACTATTCGCGCCTCCGATTAAATTATTTTTGTTTACTTTCGTAGTTTGCCCCTCAACAACCACGCTCGCATGTGTATCATGAAGGCGCAGGGTTGCTAACACAGATTTTGTAATTTTTCCCGCCTTCGCTACCATTTATATGTACCTTGGCCAGTCCACAAGATATGACCCCACTCTAAATTTAATCGCTTTTTATCACGTTTCACACGTCTTTGTTTGGTACACACAGTGACAAAACGACAAACATGAACCAAAACCATTGTTCAGATTTCCTCCGCCAAAACGGCGGCTTCCTTAGTTTGACGGCAGTTTTGGATGAGCTTCGGTGACCTGTCTAAAATGTTGCGGCTTTTCTATGAGGGGTCATGGACGACTTTCCAGACCCCATTTTTCGCAGCGATAGGAGAATAACAAAAATATAAAAAAACAACCCTGTCAGCACGGCGCCAACCGCGTGCAGAAGACACAAGCACAACGTGATCGAGGCGAACTGTGCCTCCGTCCGTTGTGGCGCCTATTTCGTGATCTCTTAATTTTTAGTTGTTTCGTGCATAGGGTCTTCTATTTGCCACCATACTATCACACACCAATCATGCGGCACTCCTGCTCATTCAAAACATCGCTGCGTTCGTGCACGTACGCCGCGTCCTCCACCAAGAACACACAGGTCCTCACGAGGTCCCCACAGTGTCATCGTCTCCTCATTGTTAGAGGTATGTCCCGAGAACGCCCGGAGGATAACACTCGCGGACTGTCCGTAAAGAGTCATTCAAGTACGTCCTGTGCCCGTCCCTGTGGGTAGCTAGCGGGAGAAGCAATATCAGTTTGTTTAATTTACCTGCTCAGAGTCTCTCAACACATTTGTTTTGTTTTGTTTTTCGGGGCCGATCCTAGGACCTGAATAACATTTTTCTTAAATAAAGGGTGATCCAGCGTAAAGTCCTCTGCCTTCAAAAAGGCTGACTGTCTGCGAACACATCAAATATTTCTCGTGGAAAGGACAGAAACGCGCGATTTTGTCGCACTGCCTTAGACTTTCAAAGGTCCAAACCAAAGGGAGTAAGAAACATCGACTTTGAAATGATGCAGGGGTAATACTTCAATCAATTCCTCGTTATGAGTATTTTTTCATTGCGTAATGGAAAGAAGCATGGACAGCTCACCGTTAGTTTTGAGTCACAGGCGAGCAGGACAATCCAGACTCGAGGCTGGCCAGGACTGGCGAATTCACGGTGTTGACTTGGTTGGGAAAAATAAAGCAAATCAGTAAATTAAGAAAATAGGGAGTGGTAGGCTAAAACGATAAGGGAGGTGGGTTCACTAATTTTGTGGCTCATCTAATGGACACCTAAGTGATGTCAGCATAAGCACGGGCCTAGAACCTTCCTTCGATTCGTACCAGAGGCCCCAGTCCTCGAGACGACAGGCAGCCCCACACAGACACAGACTGGCGCCCACTTTGCAGCACACGGTATACGTAGCGAGGGATGAATCTGGATATTGTTTTGGACAGTTTGTTCTTCTCTTTGTTTGAGGTAGCATCACTAACATGTCAAAACGACACACAAAGGCAAAGAGACAGTGAAGGTCCTCTCCATTTTCCATTTAGCGAACCTTTCATGTTTTTTAGCGTTATTTTTTTCTTTCGGTGAATAAAAAGCATAGGAATGAGCAAAGAGCAGCATGCATTGCATTATTTGCCTGCTGCACGTTCATGTTTAACAAACTGCAACACGACGAACGAACTTACTACATTACCTCGACCGTGGGGGACGCCAAACTCGACGTGTCTGATTCCATCTTGTGCAAAACGTTGCTTCATCCGAAAAGACAATGTCAGCCCAGTCTTCTGCCCGCCACTGTAAATTCTCTCTCGCATACGCTAGCCGTACTTGAGAATGGCTGGCAGAAAATAATGGCTTCTGTACGGCCACTCCACTTTTGAGACCTTTGTCTCTTCAGCGCCATTGAGTGGTTCTCGTCGAGGCTGCGAGCCGGCTTTCCCTTTTTTATAGCCGCTGCGGTGTTAAAGGGGTCTTCCTGACTTTTCTGCAGTATAAGTTCATCTTCTTCTGCCGACGTCACTCCGGGGCAAGCTTCCAAGGCGCATCCTTAATACGCCCTCCATCTCGGTACGCATTAATTATACGGTTCACCGTGGCTACAGAGCAGCCGATTTCTTCTGAAATTTCCTTTTGAGTAATTCCGGCTCGGCACATTCCGATGATCTCCCATCGTTGGGTCTCTGGGATTCTTCGAACCATCTTAAAACCGTATCGTTACACAAGTTAACATCCAGGTTATGTGTTAGCCGAAATTTTGGGTGGCTAAATCCAAATGCTCTGGGCGGACTGCAAGCCAGAGCACATGATAAGGCGAAAGATGATCGCTCAATGAGATATGATACATATAAAAAAAGGGGTACCCCAGGGAAGACGACGAGGAACATGCTCCTGACATGCCACACTTTCGAACAGGTCATCTGCAGAGAGACGAACCTGTATTTAAAGGAATTAAATACTAAAAACATCAACTGAAGGTAACTGTTGCTCAGAAGAATAGAAGGAAGACAGACAAGTCAATGCAGCTTTCATTTCGGTCGCACAATCTATGCCACTGACCAGAGGTCAGGTCCATCAGGGGCAACTGAAGATATGGCAGAGAATATGGAGCAGAGTTGTTTCAGCGCTCCTTCATAGTTTTTTTAAATGGTGGCTCTGACTGCATTCAAAGAGATCCGAGATTCGGGGGACCACACCAATCGTTCCGTGTTTGAAGTCCGGTTATCCTGGCCTGTTTTCCTGACAGTCCCTTGCGGCTGGCATAATAAGAAAGACACTTTTTTCTATTCACTTCTTAAGGACAACGACAGTGCAAATCTAAACCGTGAAGAAATATAATTAAAATAGGAACCAAAGTGTTTTGAGCTCACATAATCCTCAGGTGAGCAACATTAATTCATAGCGTGAACTACTGTGACCTCGTTTATGATCGCAGTTGTCTCCGAATGTAAAATCCCGAATTATTATTACACATCAGATCACGCATGTCATGCTTTCTGATGTTTAATGTGCGCATTGAACACCAACAACCTCTGGTTTGACAGTCGCTTATGATCAGTGCCCTCTGATCAGTTCGATAGTATTCATTGGTATTTCTCATTTATTATTTCGAAACAAGTATGACCTCAGTGGTCCCGTCCAAACTCCAGGGTTCCATTCGAAAAAAATAAAAAGCCTACAGCAGCTTCTGTTATTCTCAGTCCTGTATCTCTTTCCCGCACACATAGCTAGCAGACGACGCCGGGACGGCCGACATATTGGACGGTCATCTCTCCCGATAGGTGGCGAAGCGCTTCGTACGGTCGTGCACGGCCTCCCCTCACACAAGGGAGTGGTGTAGCTCCGTCGCGTGCAACACTGTCGGTAGGAGATCGCTCGGCCACGAGCTGGAGATTTCAGACAACCATGTCGCGAGCAGTACTCTGTGCACGGCACAGCAAACCGGAAAATGTCACTAGTACGGACTGAGTAAGCACCCCGGAGGTAACTAACCTGAATTGCAAGAAACGGCGAGTGCAACGTTCCGTTAGCCATGTCGTGCCCCGAGTGGAACCAGATACAGTGCGCCTTTTGTAGAAAACAAGTTCCAGACTGTGACCAATGTTGACAGACGATAGGTGTAGTTGTAGAAGCTCGCAGCCCATACGTTTCCTCGATCCACTCCGTAGTTAGGACGGCTTCAAACGGTGGGTACAACACCGAGGAATGGCATGTTGATGGCGACAAGGTAGAGGCAACAAGCAGAACCTGAATTGCAAGAAACGTTGAGTGCAATGTTCCGTTAGCCGTGCCGTGCCCCCTGAATGACATCATCATGTGAATGACAATGAATGACATCACGTTCTTTTACTTGTTTATTCTATTTTATTTATCTATTTATTAATCGTAGGTTAGGGGATACGTTATGTTGTACCGATTTCGTCGTTTGCTCCTAAGTTACTCATGCGCAAGAGTGACAAATCCTATTAGGAAACTACGTAAACATTGTGACTTACTGTCGAAGTTGCTGGCTCCCTTTGTTCGTGGAACAATGCCGGAACGGCGTCAATTTTTAGTTCTTTCCTTTTTTGTGTCAATCCAAGTTGTACTTGCATGATGTTCTCATCCAGCCACGCATCATCGGCGAAATGCGAGGAGCCTACGCGGACAGCACGAACACTCCTTGCTTCATCTGGATATCTGGATACCCGCTATTTATATAGCTGCTTCCAACTTTCGCTTCGTTTGGCTGTTCTTAGGCGTGCGAAATCAACGTCAAGGTTTTCAAAGGAAGTGTTCCTGCAGCCGGGAACGCTGCGGTTTCTGAACGGCAGCTCACGCGAACGAGGCAAGTGTAGAGATTCTCCCCATTCACAAAGAGTATCCGCGTCACCCAGTGACCCAGCGTCACAAAGTGAACCTCATACATGTGAACGCGGGCGACGTGCTGTATGGTCTAGTGCAGGTAAAAACAAAGCAGCCCGACACTTGGCGGCAGACGACAGCGTTCTTCACAGCGGATTAGCCAGATTCCACCTTGCGTCACACGATGTCGTTGGCGCTGGCGCTTTCGAGGATCAAAACGAAACCCGATCTTTTAAATTCGATTTCTCATCATCCGGGCAGTTTTGGAAGGAGAAAATTTGGCAAATAGCTCGTGGTAGTGTACCGAACAAATTGGTATTGGATTTGTAACCACAGTTCCGGATGCGAAAGCCCCTTTAAACCTGATATGATTTTTTTTTTTTTTGTTCTCGTCTGGTGTTGTTGTCGTTGGTGAGTAGTATGGTTCGGTCACAAAAAGGAACGGGAATACAACACAATCAAAGCGCACGAATGTAAACGTGCTATGAATAAATATGCACTGCTTATTATTCACGTAACCTTTGACGTCATTTATTTACAAACGTAGTTGTTCGCGCAACGGATGGATGACTCTAACGGTTCTATCATGGTGTCACTCTGATGGCGCAGGGGCCAATGGGGGTTACGCTACCTGTTTAGAAATACCTTGTCGACTGTCTATGCCATCCAACGCAGTATTCACTGATTGGTGTGGAGAAGTGAAGTGAAAGCAAAGAAAAAAAAAGATGTCAATACAACAGTCTCAACAGCACAACCACACGAATTATCGCAGGAACAGGGCGACCGCGCAGCAGACGACAACACAAAACCTTCAGGGGAATGCAATGGCAGCCCCATCGCTGGGCGTCTACATGCTGCGGCTTCACGAAAAGCTGCCCGTTCGCCCTACTTGGTCTTCTGGGTTACTCTAGTAGCATCATATCACAGTATGCATGTTGAAGGTCACTGAGCAACGGTCAGAGGACAGAGAAAACACAACACGAAGGGCTTCTGAGATCACAATATCACATGGAATAAGATGAGCTCTTCTACTATGAGCGAAACCATGAATACGGAACTACAGGTTGTCCTAGACCACATGCATCGCCACATTGAACAATTATTAAAATCTTCGGGCTGATTTTTTAGGTATACGGGGAATACGGGATATCAGGAAAAAGAAACGGGCTCGTGTCGACGTGGTTTCAGTTCCACGTTGAACGTGCCCACCGAATGAACCATAACGAGCATAGCGGTTGCAGCCAGCCCAAGAGAAACTTGATGATAATTCGTACAATGATAAGCTACTTGTTTAAGTCACGAGCCAACCTGATCGTGGGCGACTTTACAGTGGTGTGTCCCGTTTCAAACCATTAAAAATAATCTCTCAAAAATAAACACGTAAGTACCCACTGTTAAAAATATATCTCCCAGCTTAAAATTAAATCTCTATATCTCCCGCTTAAAAATAAACACACAAAAATAATCGCCGAAATATCCCCGTTTAAGTATAAACGCTAAGAAATCAATGGTTAAGAATATATGATTAAAAATAAATCGTTTCAGAATCCACCCAAATTCACCCTACAGTTGCTAGAGTCATGTAGTATAGCCCGGGTGTATCCCGTTTGAAACCATTAAAATAATCTTTCAAAAATAAACGCGTAAGTACCCACTGTTAAAAATATATCTCCCAGAATATACGCTTGAAAATAAATGCACAAAAATAATCGTTGAAATATCCCCGTTTAAATATAAAAGCTAAGGAATCCACGGTTAAGAATATACTGTTAAAAATAAATCGTTTCAGAATCCCCCCAAATCCACCCTACAGTTGCTAGAGTCACGTGGTATGGCCCAAATCAAGGTGAACTGCAAGCTAAGGGGCTTAACCTATCCTCACAGGACAAAACTATCCCAAACTAACCGAAACCAAACTAAACTAACCTAACATAACATGATATAACCCGGCGTAAATTGCAATCAATCCGCCTCCGTGCTAGATGGTGATGGGATTTTGAAACAGTTTATTTTTAACGGTGGATTATTAAACGGTGATCCCTAAGCGGGGATAGTAAGCGGTTTATTTTAGGAGATATATTTTTAACCGTGCATTTTTTAAGCGGATTATTCTTGAATGTTTTATTCTTAAACGTTTATTCTTAATGGTGGATTTGGGGGGCCCCCTTTACAGATCGAGCTGATGCGGAGACGCTACCTTCTGGTTGGCGACGCAAAGTGTATTCTGGACCGCATTCAAACAGAACTGAAGGGTATTCTGGAACGCTTTGAAAGAGAATGCAGGGGTAGTCTGGAGCGCATTCCAAGAAAATTTTGCAGCGCAGAGTAGCTACTGTTGACGCTTTAGTCAACCTGGGTGAGTTTCATTATGCAGCCCCTGTTATCTTGTACTCTCACTCTGTTTAAGGTATGCTGAGTTCTCCAAAGTAACGCCAAGAAGTACCCTCAATGCAGCGAGAGAGAAAATAGCCAAGTCGTGAGCGCCCAAATTCCGGCGTCATGAAAGTCCGTAAGTGGCCAATTTCCCGCAAAGTAGCCGAATGCAATGAAGCCGTGACATGTACGATTCGCGACATGACGCGTCTTCACAAGCAATGAGAGCGCTTTCTCTGGACGGTGTGCCGGACAAAGACGTGATCACTGTGACTGAACTACAAGACCTTCCCTTGTAGTTAATAGTCATTCTTTGCGGAACCATTTAACTGGTATGTAACTAATTCACTTTGAATTGAATGTAACTAATTCCGGTCACATTGCAATGCACCAACATTCACACCGTGATGGAAAGTATTGACTATGACTCTGGACCCACAGATGGTGAAACTTAACTCAAGCATCAGGGTGCCTATAGATATCGAAATACAGCCAGAAAAGCCAGCCAAGAGAAGGAACAGCAACTAGATACCGATGATAGCCGGAATCGTAGTTGCAGCTCTTGATTTCCGATAAAGTGTCAGCAATGCTGACAGGATACCAATACAGGGGGATCATGTTCTGACCGCGTTGATGCTATGTTCAAAATGCCCGCGAAGGCCTTGGTTCTCATAGTTGTCACTCTTGTCTGCCGGGTGCGAAACTTACCTCGACCATGTTTCCCAACGTGAACATTGCATTCCGCATGCAGTAAACTAATTGCTTCTGAGATGCAGCTGTGTCCTTGAAAGGAAGAATACAAGAGTGAGCAGAACAATGCAGCGTCCCTATTGAAAAACGCGACATCAGGTCTTATGTGATTTTGGACACCGTGTTGATGCTAACTTCAGCTGATGTTAACATGAAAGCCGCTCTGATGCTGATGTTAACATCAAAGTTGCTTGATGCTGATGTTAACCTCAGAGCTCTCCTGGCTGATGCTAATATCAGAACTGTTCAGGCTGATGTTAACGTTAGAGTTGGTCTGATGCTAATACTAACGTCACAGCTGCCCTGGCTGATGCTAACATAAGAGCTGCCTTGATGCTGATGATGATATGAGAGCTGCATTGATGCTGGTTACGGCAATTTTGAAAATGCTGCAGTCTTTTTGTTTTCTGAAATGTTCTGCAAAGAAAGCCGCTCATGTCTACGGTAGATGAGTACCCGCAAGAACCCACACAAAACAGTTGACAGCAGCAAGAAATCCCTTTATTCACCACTCACTAGTACTTACTGTACGTAATCTGTACGTAATCTGTCGAGTCTGCTTCCACTATTCTGACTTTACAGCCCTTCCTTGACAAGAAAGGTTTGCTTCGTGTGGGTGGTCGCCTGCAGGCCCTTGATGCGTCGGAGGAGTTGAAGCATCCTATGATACTACCTTGCAACGACCGGTTCACTGAGCTTCTGGTTGAAGCAGCACATATCCGCCTTCTTCATGGAGGAGTCCAGCTAACTTTAATCGAACTCCGCACCAGGTTTTGGATTCTGAAAGGACGTCGGACAGTGAGGCGGGTATTGAACGCTTGCTTGCCGTGTCGTCGTAGACGCTTGCGTAGACGCTAGACTGCGTCGTAGACGCTTGCATAGTAGGTGCGCGGTGGAACATCTTCGTCTTCTTCGAATAGTTCCGACAACTGGGCTGCCGTACTTTGGTTTGAGCCACGCGGCATCGCGTCACCAGCTCGCGTGGTACAGTGGATAGCGTGCTGGCCATGTCACGTCGTGACTGGGAGGAACCCGGGTTCGAATCGCGTCATCTGATAGCAGCCCAACTGTTGACGTTTGCGCCAGCCGGAGATGTTGAAGATGTCATGACGTTGAATTTCGGAACCACGGAGCGCAAAACGTCGTTTCACAATAACAAACTGAGCGCTCCGACTCACAGCTGATAACGAAGTATGTTTATTGGCTGGTAATTTGAAACGTCATGTGCGCAGCTCGGCCCCCGATTCCACGGCAAAACGCTACGTAGCCATGTGACGTATGCATGGTGGAGAGAGGCCCGCTGGTTACTCATCTTTGAAAGCAGTTATATGGGTCAATGATCTGGCACGAGCCGAACGAAATGTATATTTGGGTATTATTATCTGCGTTCTTTCATGGGGTATCATTATTTCAGAAATGTTTGGTGGCCTGTTTACGGCCCCTTTAATAATAATATTTAGGTTATACCTTCATAGCATTACCCGTTTTAATCACGTTTGTAACGACTGATCACGTATCCCAGCATAGTGAATAAACGAAGCGCATTAGTGCGTTGCGTGAACGCCTGTAAGTGACACGCCTGAACCGCCTCGTGTCACTTACAGGCGTGCACGCACCTTACAAGACAGCCTAGTTCGTTCTAAAGTAACCGAACCAGAAAATTCACCAAGGGGCTGCCTCCAATAGAACGGTCGTAGATGCCAGATTTGTAAATTAATGCGAATGACCCAATCAGTCAAGAGCACAAAATCAAATTTTTATGTCAAAATCAACGCTCATCTAGACTGCAACTCCTCTAACGTATTATATGTAATCGAATATAACACGTGCGAAGCACAGTGGTCGGACTAAAACGTCTTTTAGGACTAGGTTCAATAACCGCCGATCGGATGGGACGAAAAAACCTAATCTTCCAGTTTTGCGCCATTTCAGCAAGTGGGGCCATTCAATTCAAGATGTTTCAGTTTTTATTCTTCACTCAAACTGCAGTACCGATCGATCCCGAGAACAATGGCAATCATACCTTACCTACAAATTCCACTAAGCATAAACGGAAACCCTGGTGTACCGTCAACAATAAGTTTAAACGGGGAAGAAGTTTAAAAATTTAAATACCCTTCGGTCCCTGTCTGCTCGAAGTCATCGTCGCTGCCTCGGAGTTCTAAGAATGGCTGAAACACGGCAAGTCCTGGCTAAAGCGGTGAACTACCGGTTGAGGTTCTACGTGAACGTGAAACGGCTCGGCTTTTCCTACGTTTGCGAGCTCACGTTCCCCGTCACCCGCTCCTCAGGAAAATTCGATACCGCCCTGAAAGCGACTTCTATCGAGTAGCGCAGAGGAGATTCCAGACTCTCACTGGCTTCATATCTAAGGACATTATACCGCCGGAAGCCCCCTCTCCGCCCGTATCGCCGACTTTCGTAAGCCTTCCGAACGTTCTGGAAAGAAGAGATCAGGCTACCCCTCAGGTCCTTCGAGCCCATTTTCATGATCTGCATCCCGAAACAACAAGTCCGCCTCAGCATTCGTCATACCATCCGAAGGCGTAGTGCAAGGGCGACGCCTTTCCCATCCAACCTCCTCATCAGCTGCGGAAGTCTATGCCATTCTTTTCTTTCTACAACACATCGCTGATTTTACCCCGCGGGAATGCAGTCTTCACAGAGTCCAAATCTGCGCTTCAAGCTATTGAAAATCCCGGCATACGAGGCCCATCCGCACCCCTGGTCACAGATGTGTTAACGACTTACCACACTTTCTACGGAACAGGCCACAGGCAAGTTCTCCAGTGGGTTCCAGCCCATTGTGGTGTCGTGGGAAATGAGCAGGCCGGCAGCGGCGCAGAAGCAGCACTCTCATATCGAAAACGGACCAGTATTGCTCTGCTGAAAGGAGACTGTTGTTCAATTCTGCGACGCCTCGTGACACCCCTGGCTTCCTGCCAATGGACAACCGACATTCTCCCCCATCTATGTTGAGCAGAGTTGATCCAGCTCTCGCTTTCTGCATGCCACGAAACACCCTCTCGTCAAGACGTTCCATTAATCCACCGAATGCGACTCGATGTGGCCTTTACGGCTCAGTGGCGTTACCGCTTGAGACAAGTTGACTCTCCCACCTGCTGCCACTGTGGTGCTCTACAGGATCTGGAGCAGATTCTTCTTCATTGCCCTTACTAGCAAACTTCTCGAACCGCACTCTCCGAGTCTCTTAGTCAGCTGGACTCTCGCCCCTTCTCCCTCTCGAAATTGCTTGGTCCCTGGCCCAATCCCGCCCAGCAACGATCAGCGCTCAAAGCCCTTTTAACATTTCTCAACACCATCGGACTCCGATCGTTATTGTGAAGGGGCTCAGTATTTCATACCCCACATCCCCACTAGCAATGGGGTAGAGTATCGCCTCCTGCGATGAACCTCGCCCCTCTACTTCTGAAAATAAAGTTGTTGTTGCTTCGTTTTTTTTTTTTTTTCGTTTAAGCTGGAGTCCTGACAACGCCCCCCTCCCCGACACCAAGACTTGACACAGCATTCCTGGACATGACCTACTGACAGCCGCCAGGTGGTGGGCCCTCCTGATTCTGACGTTACTGTAGACACGTGTAAAAGCTCCCTGTAGAGGAGGTACGCAAAGTCCAAACACAGTGCATGTGTTTGTGTCTGTCTTTTTAGCTCCCCGGCACTGGGGGTTTTAGCGCTTTTAAGCTCCCTGTAGACGTTCACGATGAGAGCTACGGTACAACTGTCATCGTGAATGTCTACAACTCTACAAGCAACACAACAAAATTCCCAATGGACTTTCTATCATACCTTAAACCACGTTCCCCCTCAAAAATGAACGCCAAGACAAGCGGAATGAGATTCTCAACAATACCTCCACTGCGTTAATCGCTGTGTTATTATCGCATTGCGACGACGCTATCAACAAATTTTCGCAGGAAGATAAAATTATTCGCCGTAAAACCCCTCTTCGTGAGTTAGCCAGGTTGCCCCAACCGGGCTTACAGCAACATTTAAGGATGGTCACCCGATAAGTAAACACATGACAAACCCAAGTCAGACCCCAACCCTTTCAAACAGCCGTCCGGTTTTACACAAGACAGTAACCGCGATACAGCATATACGCCCAGTCCAAACGGATACTATTAACGTGTAGAGCCATTCATCCAATCGAAAATCGAAATCTAAGTTATCGCCAACTCAACAACGTAGCCTTTCCGACCTTCAAACATGTTATGATCTCAGATAAAGGTGCAATTGTGATAACGAACAAAACGGGATATATTAACAAAGGTACTTGGCAGTTATCTTGCACATCATTTTACAAAGTCCTCGAAGCTGACCCTACGGAACAGACCACTGCGAATGTTATCCGTAGCCTGAAACATCTGAAAACCAGCAAAAAGTTAAACTCTGCACGATTACTTGCTCCCTAGAGATTCGGTGCCACGCAGATTTTACATGCTTCTCAAGATCCATAAACATGGGAACCCAGGGCGCCCGATAACGATACAGCTACCGAAAATATTTCCAGTTTTGTAGATTATCTTCTCAAAGATATTACCCCAAAAACTTCCACGTACATTAAAGATGCAAATCACTTCCTGTAAATAGTAGGTCAGTGCCAACCACCTCCTTCAATAACGAGAGGATAGTTTGCCGGTCACGCTAGACGTTTCTTCCCTCTATACCAACATTCCCCACGAGGATAGCCTTGCTGCAGCTCAAAGGGCGTTTTTAAAATATTCGGACAACTCATACGACTATTCTGTTCTATTCGCGTTCCTTAACCTTATTCTAAAAAATATCAACTTTGAATTTGATGGTAAACATTACTTGCAAGTCAGGGCTATGTGCTAAGATGGCACCAGATTATGCAAACGTTTTTATGGGTGATCTGGATGAGGCATTTCTGTTCCAACGCGACAAACAGCCGACGTTATACAATCGTTTTCTGGATGATATTTTTATGGTTTGGTCAAATTCGGAGGACGACCTAAATATCTTCATTGGCGATTTTAACCATGCGCATCCTGCTATCAAATTCCCTCATTCTTACTCAGCACTACCTGTTAACTTCCTGGATGTCCAGGTGAAGTTAACGGACGCGGTCCTAACTACGGACCTGTTCCGTAAACCTACGGACTGCCAGCAGTACCTAGCTTTGAATAGTTGCCACCCGCGGCACATTGAACCTACCAGGCACTTCGTTATAGACGCATCTGTTCCAGTAACAATAATCTGGACAGAAATTTTAAACAACTTAAGCAAACCCCCATCCATCAGTCGTAAAATTTCCCACCCAGTTTTCCCACCCAGGGCGCAATAAGGAATACTCGCAGGGTAGATCGCAAAGTTGTTCCAAAACTGCAACCCCAAATCAGACAGTGGTTCCGTTAACCTCGTTTTAACATTCCATAATACCGTTTCAAACATCAACAGTATACTTAATATTCACCACAGTATTCTTCGTCAATCAGAGCGCATGGGACAAATCTTCTCGGAACCCCCACTGTGACCAACAGGCGCACACAAACCCTCCATGATAATCTAGTCAGCTGCGAGGTCAACCAACCAACAAGTCAGACAGCAGGCTCTCATCCGTGCAATCAGGCGTGGATCTTGGGGGGGGGGGGGATCCAGGGGTCCGGACTCCCCTTCAATTCCAGACTTAAACATAGGGTTCAATGCACCAATCCCAGCATCCCAGCATGCACCTGGCACCTGTCCATAGCGGACCCCCACACGGGAAAATCCTAGATCCGCCCTTGCGTGCAACGGCCACAGGTGTTAAATATGCGAACTAATGCCGACGTGCTTAGAGCACAAATTCTAGTTTCTTCGTCAAAATTCATGCGGACTTTGACTGTAATTCATCAAACGTCATTTATGCGATTCAGTGCAACGTGTGTCAAGCACAATCACCAGCACCAAAACACCAAAACATATTTTCCAATCAGGTTCAAAAACCACCGGTCGAACGTTAACAAAAAGCGAAATCTCCCTGTTTCTGGTCATTTCAAACAGACTGGTCATTCAATAAATGACGTCGCCCTTTTTAGTCTTCAATCAAACTTTATTAACTATTGTTGACCTGATGAAGGATGGACACCGTTAGACAGCTAGTTCTTTTTTTTTCATTACAGTTATGTTACATCTTTTTGAATTACTCTGTGCGCCACACCCTGCAAGTGGACTCTGGGGAATGTTGAAGCACACTGATACTAAAGTACACGCAAGTCATATTATTGTTATATATTCATGTGAAAAGTCGAAGCATATTATGTTACATTATCAGCCATGGCGGCTGCAAAGTTGCTTATGTATGTTGGTCACTATTCAGAGAGAAAACATGAAGTGCTGTTGTGAGTGCAGTACTAGTCATACGACAATATTCATCTCGGGATTTTGGAGTTTTTCGTATATAATGTGCCAGCAGCATCGTGTCTTATCAGTGTCAGCCTATATTGCTAATTATCAGCCTATTTATGTTGTAATATAATATTTTGTACTGTTAGAATGAGCGTTTTTACAGTGCAACAAAGAATATAGCAATAAAGTTGAGTTGAGTTGAGTTCGTTGATACGATGTTCTCTGTTGCAGAGTAGTATTTTCTGTGGAATAAGTGAAAACCGCCAAAAAAGCAGCAAAACATAAAAATACGTCCTGTATATGTCCTCTATATGTCAAAATATCCCTGAGAGACATTCCAGAAAGTTTCCCTGAATCAGCAAATGCGGAAGAAATACGGGTCATCTGTCTGTCCCAGCTACGTCAACGGGCTGTAGAGCCTACTTCCTGGGATATCCCAAAATCTCAAGTGGGATATCGTGTGGATGTTTCTGAGACATATCTGGGTCTACTGGGTTACGTGTCCCCTATCAAGCAGTGGCCGATGGCCAACGGTTCTCGAAAGGTCGGATGACAGTTGGCCAACGACTCTTTCGGCCATCCAACTTTGGCACAACGTTGCATAGTGATAGGCAGAGTGAGGATGGGAAAGCCGTCCGCCAGGGTACAGACAGTGGTGGTGGTGGTTGTGAAAGGGCTCGCCGTTGTCGGCCTCACAGAGGGGGGCAACTTCACGACTGAAGGGGTATGTGCGTCCTGGGCCGACCTCTAAGGGAACTGTGCCGACCTACGTCTTGAGAGCGTCTGAGGAAAACCCAGGAAAACCGCTGGCGGGATCCCCATGTAGAGCACTGTGGAGACATATGACATACCGTCTCCACAAAGCATACATTAGCGAACGGTTTCATCTGGCGTTCTATCTCACTGTCGTTTCTCAGACTGCCTGCAAATTTTAGTAAAATGTGCAAGGACAATGCATGGCACTGTCGAACACATTACTTCACAGTTATATTAATTACACACCTGAAACTACAAAAATCCTGAATGCGAAGAACCATTTGGTCTCAGATCCAGGGCCACGTCTATACATTTTCGCATTTGAATCAAGACTGACGGGTGGGCTGGCGGTTTGGAGAAAAGCTTCAATTTACGGACAGTTGCAATGTCAGGCGTGTTCGTAGAATGAAACCGTCAAGTGGGAACGACATTTCAAAGCCTCTAATATGCTCCAGATTTAGCGCTCAAAATCATACTGACTACATGCGGCGATGACAACGGCCCGTTACAGTCAAAGCAGACCGAATAAAACTGTGCATGCGCGACAGGAAGTGCTGACTGGTGGCATGGTGAACAAACAAGGTCGCGAGAGCCAGTGTTGGCATGCAGCCATCGCTACCGCACCACAGCTCGGCGGACGGATTATAACGACGTAATATCGTAGCATCTCTCGAGCTCGAATGTTCCAGGATATCTCGGGGGAAATGCTGCTGTTCTCACAAGAACGACTGAATCTTACGTTTGAAGCTTGCAACTCGTGCGCTCGGTTGCACAAATTGGTTCCCGTGACATATGCGCTGCTAAGAACGGTCTCTGTTCGAAATATACGCGGCTCTAGTCCTGAGGCGCTCCCTTTATATAAGCCACTAGAAGACTGATACATGTATTGTACATGCACATCGGCACCACATGCAAACCATATCAGCAGGTATATAGGTATTCATACCAATAACCACTTATACACATTCAATTTCTCGAAATATTTAAAGTCGTCTCTCGTCAGGAAATCTTGATATTCGCATGAATGGCAAGTGAATGCAGATCATTACTATTAACATTTGCTGAATTGCGATAGGATGCGTTCAATTATCAGCAGGTACATTGGCATCATGAAGCAATATATGGGATGGGTTTATGCTGGTGATTACCGTTCGGGCTTGGATGAGTGACTTGGACGTTACCATACCGATGTGAGATTCCTAAGTGCTTAAACCAGTTTTACCAGCATTTCGTAAAGAACTCTCGCTGCAGAGGCCGAATGTTCTCTTCTTCCCTAGAGGGAATGAAGGTTGATACTCCACTGTAAAGAAATTGACGTAAAATTTAGGGTCAAAATCCATTTTTTTAGGTAAAAGGAACAGTATGCTACCGTAATTGAGAAATACGGTCCAAGTAGTGTAATTAATACGACACCTATGAAATATGCTGAAATTATGACGTTAGCACCGTAAATAAGACTGTGTGTGTCCGTAATCGTGATTACGGTCAAATGGCTGTAATTTTATGGTAGCCCGTCATATTGTCACATTGCCATCCAGTATATGACATTGTGCTACGCTTGCTGGGAACAGTGAAATTTAATAAATGGTTGATTCCTTTACATGCATATTTTGGCACAGTGTTGCTATGCATTGATTTCATTAGAGGCCAAGTCCATATTTCAATAACTTTCATCTGCTGCTGTACGTACACCCCTCAACATGTCGTACGAAAAGTGGACATCATTGTTTAGCGCTCTCCTCTGAGACAAAAACACATGAAAAACACTCACGGACAGACGAGAGCGTTTACTGTTCAGAACGTTTAATATGACAAAGTACACTTGCGCAGTATGCACTAGCGACAGAAACGCAACGACACTGGAGCCTAGCCTGCACTGCCAGCTCCTTCACTACAAAGGCTACCTACGCTGGCAACAGGATAACGGATTTCTAATATGCACAGAAAATACAAAAAAAAGACAAAAAAGCACGTGCCAAAAAAGAGACTGAACAGGGCTGTAGCGCGCAGTGTTGCTAGCAGCAATGTAGCCGCGCCGGCGGCATTTGCAGAGCCAACGATGGCGAAAGGCCATCGTCATCGCCAACATCCTTTTCCAATTGACAGACGGCGTTTGCAAATGCCGGCGGGAAAGTCGATGCAAGTTCCATGTATCCAAATGCAGTGGTTTTCAGATATGTACAAAGTGTTATTGTTTCTTAGCACTCACCCCAGATTGCGCTGTGATCATATTTCGCATTGCCAAAAGGTGTATCCGGTATCCGGTGTACGTATACGGTCAATTACTGCGCGATTACATGTTCCGTACTAGGCACAACGGAGGCGCATCACAGAGCAGATTAGAAGTTCAAACCCCTTTAGGAAAGCAAATATTAACATACTGTACTCCCAGAAGACACGTACTGTCGCCTTATTGCACGCGAGAAGCAAAATGGTCCTGTGTATTATTTCCAGGTACCGTTACTTGAGTCAGCTGCCGGCAAAAAGAAATTCAGCAAGCTTCATGTGCATATGCCCACTGATGTAGCCTGGCGGTAAATTATCTTGCTGATGGGTTAGATTTAGATCTCGGTCCCACTCCAGTGCTTCAAGATACTGAATGCTAAACTGTTTTGCTGTAAATTTTGTATTCTAGGTGAAAAGATCTAAGAACATGCGTGTAGGACATACCATGTGCTTCATATGCGTATGTACGAGGGGTGTTCATGTCAAACCGGCTCTTGTCATTTTGCGCGCAAAAGTAAAATGAACTTACAGGCGAGAAATTAGTTGTATTTTTTAACCTAATATCCAGCTGCACTAATGCACATGTCCCAGCGTTTCACGAGGGCTCGGATGCCAGCAGTGTAGAAATCCATACCGGCGGGTGGCAGCCATGATCGGACCGCATTCTTGACCTCGTCGTCGCAGCTGAAGTGGCGGCCCCCAAAGAATGCCTTCAGTGTCCCGAAGAGATGGAAATGGCTGACGGGAGGTCTGGACTGTAAGGGGGATGTGGCAGCAACTCCCTGCCATGTTCCTGTAAGCAGGGGTGGATCTAAGATATTTCTGGGAGGTGTGGGGGGGGGGGGGGGGTCCGCTATGGACAAGTGTCAGGTGCATGCTGGGATTGGTCCATTGAACCCTATGTTTAAGTCTGGAATTGAAGGGGGTTCGGGCCCCTGGACTCCGCCCCCCTAGATCCGTGTCTGCTGTAAGGTGCGTGTCGTGAGATGCGCGGTATGAGGCGTGCATTATTCTGTAGGAGGAGGACTCTTTTGGTGATGAGGCCCGGGCGCTTTTGCTTCAGCGCCTTCTGCACATCCCTGAGAACCTGGCAGTAACATGCACTATTGATGGTGGTACCACTGGGCAGAAAATCAACATGAACAACGCCAGCGTTGTTCTACAAAACCGTGGCCATGACCTTACCCGCAGACGGAGTGCTTCGGAACTCTTTGGGAGCTGGCAAGCCCGGACGCTTCCACTGTTTTGATGCGCGTTCAGACTCAGGATGCACCCACGTTTCATCGCATGTGATGATCCGATCAAGGAACGACTGTCCTTCAGCGTCGAAACGATACCTTAGCTCTTGGGAGATTTCAAGTCTTTTCTGCCGGTCAAACACGGAGAGCTGCCTCGGGACCCAGCGGACACTAATTTTCCGAAACTGGGAGTGTTCATGAATGATAGTGTTGAACGTTCCCACAGAAAGTTCCGTCGTTCGAGCCAGTTCGAGACATGTTATCCGTCGGTCCTTGAGGATCAGGCGCTCCACAAGTTGGGTGTTCTCAGGAACTCTGACACTGGGCTTTGAGCCGCATCGGCCGGGATCATCCTGCACCAATGTACGGCCGTCTCGGAACCGTTTGCACGACTCAAACGCTTTGCTGCGGAAAAGTGTATCGTGGCCATACTGAGCCTGAAGTTTTCTGTGAATTTCATATGACGTTACGCCTCCATCCACGAGAAACTTCATGACAATTTGCTGTTCGATGTGCGCGCTCACGTCTTCGTCGGTCATCTTGTCGAGCACGAATCTTCTGTTTTGCACAAACTTGGGACCATCGCGTGGTCAACGCGGAGGCTTGTCGCGCTTGAAAATGACAAAAAAGTATTAGCGCGAGTCATTTGTACACTCAGGAGACAGAAAATCCTGGTTTGACTTGAACACCCCTCGTACTTGCCAGTGTCGTGTTACTTGTACGATGTCGTGATCGTTGAACACGTTTTATGTTTCTTGACCGCTGCCTAATTTGTTTGGTTGCAATCTATTCCAGCACAGACGGTCACTTCTGGGCACACCATCCCTCTTGGCCAAGTCGCGTGGAAAGGCATCCAAGACACGCTTGGTCTTGGATGACTTGCTGAAAGAAGACCGAGGATGGGCATCTCTTTTGCATGGTTTCGAGTGACACTGAGTGAGTATTTCAATCAGTCTTGCATCACTTAAGCGTTTCACTCCTTCACTTTGCAGCAGCACATTTCAACTAAAAGCGCTATTATTCCAGCTTATTCTCTTTAGCCCTATTTACCGCCGTCTTTAGTGTCTGTAACACGTGCTTATAGTGTTCATAACTTAAATGTTACACATATGTGTAAAAAGGTAGAACCTAGAACCTGGTGTCCCTTGTAACTTCACATGAAATTGGAGTATTTTGTTGGGTCGCGATGCTGCTTGTCCACCCATCACCATTAGCACCCCTTTGCGATTGAAATCTGGCCTTTTTATTCACTCAGAACTTAGGGCAGTAAGTGCATAGCATGGCAGATAATGTTCGGTGTCCCCCTCCTTATATTTTTGTCGGAAACAAAGTCGTTGAGTAAAGATACTGGTCGCTGGCTAGTACATGTAGCTGCCTATCTAATATATTGAGAGCTTCTGTTTCTTCCTAGTAGTAAGAAAGTGTGGTACCCTCTCGTGCACCGCGATGCTGTGCCCTGTTCTCGATAGTATTTATTCATACACAATGCGAGAGCGAAACATTACAAAGTTATTTCTTTGTTATGACTATAGTTAAAAAACTGAGTAGTAAACAGAGTCCACACTGGTCACAAAATGTTATACTGGTGTGAAGTAATTGCAGTATGCTGCTTTAAAATTATTAGTGGGTCAAATGGATGGGAGGCAAATGGGGAGGTGATTCCAATAATGATTCGTCCGCGGAACAAAGAAATCAGTGTTAGATTCAACATGGAAATTGCGTGCTTTCACTCACCCTTTTTTTCGGTGGTGAGTGGTACCGGTGCGGGACGTGCATGTTGCAAGGTGGAGCGAATTTATGTGGTACATATTATGGAAAAAGCACAGGCGTTCAGTTCTCTGGTGCGCGGTGAGATTAGGGCAGTGATTTGCTATAAACTAACCACCTCATTCGTGCATACATCTCCCATGGCACTGCGGGTTTTTCCCATTCACTTTTATCTACTGGTCACTCAATGTACTTCAAGCGTTGCCCAATTTAATCTCGTGGTGAACCAAATTAATCCAGTCACCAACCGATTTAATCCAAGCACTACCCAATTTAATTCAACCAAAGCGTGTAAATGTATTCCACATGTATTCAGTCATGTCATGGCTGAGACTGTCATGATTTCACCAATGTACCATGACTGGTTCAACAATCCCTGGATTTTGCAGTGTCATGCAGTGTTCTATGACTGCTTCTTGACATTATGACACTTCATGGTTATTTTCATGATATGGGCCATGAATAAATGTTATGGGACTATCGCTGCTTCAAGCAGTGTCATACAGTGTTTTATAACTACCGACGATCATTACGACATTCCATGACTATTTTCATAATATGTGCCATGAATCCATGGAAGGGGCTACTGCTGCTGCAAACACTCTCATGCAGTGTCTTATGACTACCGACATTCCATGGCTATTTTCATGATATGTGCATTGAACCAATTTTATGGGACTGTTGCTGATTCAAACAGTGTCATGTAGTGTTTCAGGACTACTGGGAGTCATCATGACGTTCAATGACAATTTTCATGATATGTGCCATGAATCGATTTTATGGGACTACTGCTGCTTCAGACAGGGCCATCCAGTTGTTTGTGACTACCGACGGTCACTGTGACATTTCATGACTATTTTCATGTTTCATGAACTGACATTTTGGGACTACCATATCTTTACACAATGTCATACAGTGTTTTGTGACTACTGATGCTCATTATACTGACTATATTATGCTACTATTATAGTACTGAGCTACTGCCTGATGCAGCGGTTGTCCCATAAAACGGATTCATGGCACATGAAAAATTGGGTAGGAAGCAAACGAGGTGAAGATGATGCATAATGTAAAACCCGGAGACTGGGAACATGAAGAAACAGGCACAACACGAAGTCTTCGTGAGCCTTCGTGTTGTGTCTGCCTCTTCGTGTTCCCTTGTCTCGGGGTTTTACACTATGGATCATGGTACATAACATGAAAATAGTCATGGAATGTCATAATGATTGTCGGTAGTTATAAGACAGTATATGACACTGTTTGAAGCAGCAGTTACCCCATAAAAATTCATTCATAGCACAGACGATGAAAATAGTCATGAAATGTCGTACTGACCATCGGTAATCATAGAACACTGCACGTCACTGTTTGAAGCCGTGCTAGTCCCATCAAATAGATTCATGGCACATAACCTGAAATAGTCATTGGATGTCATAATGATCATCAGCAGTCAGGAAACGCTGCATGACACCCTTTCAAACACTGGTAGTCCCATAAAATTGATTAATGGAACATATCACAAAAATCGTTATAGAGTGTAGTCATAAAACGCCATGAGACACTGTCTCAAGTGCCGGTAGTCCCATAAAATCGATTCATGACACGTACCACTGAATAGTCATGGAATGTCATAATGCGTCAGTGGTCATAAAACACAGCATGACGCTGTCTGAAGCAGTGGTGGTCACAAAAAATTTGTTCAATCCACATACCAGGAAAATAGTCATGGAATGTTGTAATGACCGTCGGTTAGTCATAAAACACTGCACGACACTGTTCGCAGTAGCGGTAGTCCCATAAAATTGATTCATGGCACATATCGTGAAAATAGTCATGGAATGTCATAACGACAAAAAGCAGTCATAAAACACAGCATCCACTGCAAAATTCAGGGATCTTTGAATCACTAGTCATAAACTCATGATACATTTGTGAAACCATGAAAGTCTCAATCACGACATGACTGAATACATAGAGAATACATTTGCACATGTTGCTTGGATTAAATTAGGTAGTGCTTGGATTAAATTGATTGTTGCCTGGATTAATTTGGTTTGCCACTGGATTAAATGACCGGCGTCGGTGGCTCAGATCCTGAGAAATCAATGTTGAGAACATTGGTCCACAAGATGACATCCCGCGGAATTGGACGAGGCTAATAGGCTGTAATACACGAAAAAAAAAGGTGAGGTGGACCCCTTGATTCTAGTAGACCTGTATCGGCCCCGTGCAACTCACCCTCCGCCTCTGTACTCTGTCGTTGCCGATTCTGAAACTATGTTGTGGACTCATGCTATGATTCGTTGACGTGACTGCAGAAGGCACTTCAGGCTTCCTCACATGCGTGATTGACAAAGTGGTGTAGGAGGAAGGAGGCTCTCGATGCTCTACCATCTCGATCATTCCCGTTTCTCTCTTTTTTTCGCTTTTGAGGCTTGCTGTTTTGTTCCTTGCTCCGCGTATTTTGTTTAAATAGCAGGATTATCTCTTATCAATCGCTATAACTATCGAATCGCAACCAGACCTCTGCAGAGTGTTTCAATCAGGATCACGACTTTCCGACAAGAACCGCAATAGCAGCGAAACTTTTTTTTTACTGACACTTCTTTTGTACACCTTGGTTGCGCCGCGAAACAAGTCGTGCGATGAGCGGCGTACTGATGAGAACAGGTGGGATAGATTCACTGCAACAGGCGGGGTGACGCTTCCATGGCTGATTTCAGGGGTACTTGGGCCGAAGTTTACGCGGCCCCTCCCAGTCCAGCCGCGTAATAGAATGCTACGGTATGGTGTAGGAGTTCTCCGGGTGAATCCAGTTGCTGTCTGTTTCGTATGCATATCAAAATCCGCCATGCGATACCACGTATCGCTGCATTATTGCCAATACGACTTCACGGTCCGCGCTTTAGCACATAGGAATAACTCATCCGTGATAACGCGGGCATTCCGCTCCAGACTCAAACGATCAGTTCATCACAACGCCGAGCTATCCGCGTAGTCCTCGCATTATGTATCGCATTAGTTATCCGCGTAACAGTATGTATCGCTGCCGTATCGTCGCGTACACGTCCCTTAGCTATCCGCGTAGTATTACAGATCGCGCCAATACTGCCGCATGCGAATTCAATGTCCGCGTCTCAAACTATGTCATCCAGGTAAATGTCACTAAATGACGCTCGCCTACCGCCAGTGTACCTTTGCCGCAATACGTAAAGCAGGCGTCATCCGAGAAATCGTGCGGCTGAACCCATTATTTGTAGCAGCAAACTTCTCGAGCAATCAGCAATGTTCTAACTGTATAGAGAGTGAGCGTAATTGGACAGTAAACATGTCCGAGACACAGCAATAACCCAAATGCTTCCACGTATATAAGAACTGTCATGGCCCAATAGGAAGTCAAAATAGTGCGGATACATTCCCTTTGCAAGGAGTAGGAATGTTTCGGAATCCTCGCCCCGTACACCGTAAGTACTGCTCGCGGGATATTCGAATGAAGTACCCAGCAGATGATGGTCATATGCAACGTGAACACGAATGCATGGCACACCGAACCCATCAAGAGCAAACTGCGGTAGACCGGCTGGATAGACCAGAGTCGATGCAGTTTTTCCCATCTGTACGCCACCTAGAAGCAATTGGTCCAATTGAAGTGGAAACATTGTTATAGTAAAACGGGGCACAAGGTACGTTAGGACGCGGACGAGAAGAAAAGAGACGCGGAAAAGACGCGGGAGAAGAAGAGGAAAGAGCGAGGAGAAGTACGCGGAAGAAGAAGAAAAGAGAAGCGAATAGGATACGAGAAAACGCGGAGAAGAAAGTGGAAGAAGCGGAGAAGAAAGCAGGAGACGGAGAAATATCATCCATCGGAGCTGCTGAAAACTGCATGACTATAACAGCAAGGCAGAGAGATTTCTTTTCTGTTTACTGGTCCAAATGGAAGCACCTAGAGGAGAAAGTGGGAGGTGTCGTTTCACCAAAGACAAAAAGGAGGAGGCAGTTTTTGTCTCACAGCGAGCAGAAATCATTCCCAGTTCTCATCCGTGCCTGTCTCGCTGCTCGATCGATTTCTCCGTCTTCTGCTTTCTTATCCGCGTCTTCCAGTTTCTTCTCCGCTTCTTCCACTTTTTCCCGCGTCTTCCACTTTCTTCTCCGCTTCTTCCGCTTTTTCCCGCGTCTTCCACCTTTTTCTCCGCTTCTTCCACTTTTTCCCGCGTCTTCCACTTTCTTCTTCTCGTTTTCTCGTATCGTATTCCCTTTTCTCTTCTCCGCGTACTTCTCCTCGCTCTTTTCTCTTCTTCTCTCACGTCTTTTCCTTCTTTTCCGCGTCTCTTTTCTTCCCGTCCGCGTCCTAGTGTACTTTGTGCCCGTTTTACTATCGCAATGTTCGCACTTCAATTGGACCAATTGCTTCTAGGTGGCGTAAAGATGGCAAAGACTGCATCGATTCTGGTCTATGTAGCCGGTCTGCTGCAATTGCTCATGATGGGTTCGCTATGGCATGCATTCGTGTTCACTTTGCATATGACCATCATCTGCTGGGTACTTTATTGGAATATCCCGCGAGCTGTACTTAAGGTGTACGCGAGGGCTCCAAAACATTCCTACTCCGTGCAAAGGGAATGTATCCGCACGATTTTGACTTCCTATTGGGCCATGACAGTTCTTATCTACGTGGAAGCATTTGGGTTCTTGCTATGTCTCGGACATGTTTACTCTGCACTTATGCTCACTCTCTTTACAGTTGGAACATTGCTGATTGCTCGAGAAGTTTGCTGCTACAAATAATGGGTTCAGCCGCACCATTTCCCGGATGACACCTGCTTTACGTATTGCGGCAAAGGTATACTGGCGGTAGGCGTGCGTCATTTAGTGACATTTACCTGGAGGACATAGTTTGAGACGCGGACATTGAATTCGCATGCGGCATGCGGGAGCATTGGCGCGATCTGTAATACTACGCGGATAGCTGAGGGACATGTACGCGAGGATACGGCAGCGATAGATACTGTTACGCGGATAACTCTGCGATGCATACAGCGAGGACTACGCGGATAGCTCGACGTTGTGGTGGACTGATCGTTCGAGTCTGGAGCGGAATGCCCACGTTATCACGGATGAATGCTACCTACTTGTTGAGGCGCGGAGCGTGAAACGGTATTGGCAATAATGCAGCGATACATGGTATCGCATGGCGGATTCTGATATGCTTACGAGACAGACAACAAGGGGATTCACCCGAATAACTCCTACACCATACCGTAGCATTCTATTACACGGGTGGACTGGGAGGGAGGCCGACTAAATTTCGGCCATGGAAGCGTCACCCCACCTTGTCCCACCTCTCCCACCGGTTCGCATCAGTACGCCGCTCATAGCAATACTTGTTTCGCGGCACAACCAAGGTATTCAAAAGAAGTGTCAGTAAAAAATGTTTCACTGCTATCGAGGTTCTTGTCGGCAAGTCTTGTTCCTGATTGAAACACGCTGCAGAGGTCCGGTTGCGATCCAATAGTTATAGCGACTGATAAGAGATCCTGCTATTTAAACAAAATATGCGGAGCGGGGAACAAAACAGCAAGCCTACAAAGCGAAAACAAAGCGAAAGGGGAATGATCGAGATGGGAGAGCGCGGAGATCCTCCTCCCTCCTCCACCGCTTAATCAATCACGCCTGTGAGGAAGCCTGAAGTGCCTTTTGCAGTCGCGTCAACGAATCATAGCATGCGTTAACAACATAATTTCAGAATCGGCAACGACAGAGTACAGAGGCGGAGGGTGAGTTGCATGGGGACAATACAGGTCTACTGGATTCGGGGGGTCCACCTCACCTTTTTTGCCATGCGTTACAGCCATATGTGGGGAGTAACGCGTTACAGGGTAGTGCGTTACCGGTAATGCGTTACATTCGAGTAGTAAAATGTGGTAACGCATTACATTTGGGAGAAAAGTAATAAGTAACGTAATGGTCATTGCATTTTTACTAACTAACGCGTAACGGCGTTATGCGTTACTGTGTGTTCGGGAACATTGCTTCATCGCCTGAACTTCAAAGCTTGAGCGAGGGCCGTGCGTGCTGAATCCGGGAAAATTCACGATTTTTTCTATTGATCTTCAACAGTGACAAGAAGGTCACATCGGCACCCACGAAGAAAGCAAAAGAAGGGTTATTGACCTACCCTGGTTGAGGTGTCACCTTTGTTTACCACCTCAGTTTTTCACTCCCTCTGGTATTTTTCGGACGAATGGGGCAAAAGGGACAGAAAAATACTCTCTACCGTCTGAACAAGTAACGAAGTACCAAGGGATTGGCTGTTTGGATTTGTACTGTGTGAGATAAAAGGTCGCTGTCTCTATCAACCTTCACAAGGAGCACTCACTGGCCATTAGGCGTCCTCTCAGCCCAAACGGGCGAAGCTCAGAGATGAAAATTTTGAATGTCAACTACTTCTGCGTTGCAATAAATCGTACATGTAAGTTCTCTTTATGCGTGACCCTTGTTTCTGCCCAACACTGTTTGTATTGATTTGCGGAATGCACTTATGTGACTCAACCAAAAATGTTACATATTATAAGGACAACTGGTGAAGTAATGCAAAAGTAACGGCGTTAGTAACGCGTTACCCACTACCGCAACAGTAACGAATAACGTAATGCGTTACTTTTTGAAAAAGTAGTAAATAACGGTAGTGCACTACAAAATAAAAGTAACTTCCCCACCTATGATTACAGCCTATTCGCCTCGTCGAACTCCGCGGGCTGTCATCTTGTGCCATTGTGAACTCTCAACATCGACTATTTTTCAGGAATATTCAATCCAATTCGGATTGAACCCGTATTTTGTTGTAATGGCGTCTGTCGTCTGCGGTGTTCCCTTTCGCTGTACCTTGCGCTAATCCTCTTACTGTGTGAATTCCTTGTGGCCTTTCGGCACAGAACATTTTGTATCGAGCGTGACGTACCGTCAGAATCATCGCGTACGCTATATTAGTACATAAATGGCACGCGGTTGCAAAGCCGCTGGAGCTTGAATGATCGAGAGGTATTTTGGAATATACAAGATACCGCCAAAGAAATCGCCATTCCTTAGCAAAAAGTGTTCATTTTTTCTTAAATACCTGAAACACTGCACCACAGTGAGTGCAGAGCAGCACCTCATGCATGTATATGCGTGTACCAAAGCAGTCACAAATTGCAACGTAACGTTTCTTTTTTTTTTGGAAAACAATGAAAACACGGAAAACGTGTCTATAAGGGCGTGAACGGGGAAATACAGCTTTGCAGGGGCATAACGTCTGTCTGCCACATCATTGTCGCTCCGCTGCCAGCGTCGCACTTCAACCTCGCAGGTCTGGGAACTACGGTCCAAGGGATGGCAGCGCCTGTCATTTGACGATTTCTCGAAGGGAGTTGAACCGTTCTGACTGGAATACACGCGGCGTTACGAGTTGGGCAGAAGGACTTCACTTGACCATGGGCAAGTGTACGTATGAAGCGAGTATGTATTGCAGCCCTATCCTAGCAGTTGATATTCGAGTTATAACTTTGTCAACGGTCGTAAAGGTTCCTACTTCGCGTAAGCTGCTCGAGCTTGTCGCTTCTGTCTTGAAAATAAGCTGTGGCGTCTGTTCACTGGCGAGTTTCTGCTCGTGTGTCACGATATTAAATAGTTTGCTCTCGCGTGGTACAGGTGTTTCACAATGGTTTGACAAGTAAGGCTTAACGAATAAGTCCATGCTGGGCAACGTGCGCGCCCTGACGCAAGGGTGGTTTGGTTGTTTCGTTGTTGCTGAGTTGTTTGAATTGCTTCATTTAAAAGGTACGATTGAGACATGTCATCATAACCTAACATGAGATTCCCACAGAGGTGGACACGATAGTCAATGTAATAGCCTCTGCAGCAACGCCGCGCTCATGGGACGTGACAGCATTGAAGCTGAGACGGGGCATGATGGCATTCCTTGGACTCACGTCGACTGTCGACAAACACTGAACGACGGCCTAAGGCCTTCTGGTCAGCTCCATTTGCCTGAGCTTCCCAGTTAAGAGTGCATGAGCATGACAAGAATTCAGGGACACCTCATTTGATGCCGGTTTTGCATTTTAGCTGTCCCAACCATCACAATGTACTGAAAGCCGAGCAAGTCGAGCCCTATTGCACTCGACTTGCGGTACATTGTGCTGCTTGGGGTACGATATGTAGGAAAGCCAGCCTAAAAAGTAATCATGACGTGAGGATGCAAGACACGGAAACGAGGCGCGGGCAGACGAGAAAGGTATTTGTACATCCGATATCGATCGATATTCTGCGCGGGGCAGCCTACAGCAGATAAGCAGATCCTGAGTGAAAATCTGATGAATCAACTTTGAGAACATTTGCCAAGCTTTTCCGTTGTTGTACAGCTGTTCAGAAATTTCAGCTCCAACTCATAGGGTGTGGAACTCATTGATTGGCACCTATAAAGAAAGCCCCTATCCACAATGACAAAGTGTATTTCGGTTTCAGTAAAGCCCCCCTAAACTCAGCACCAGTCCGCGTATTTTTGTAGCGTCTGTTAGTGACCCAACGCGAATTCTATAATGTTTGTACTAACAAAGAAGAGTTGAGAATGACCGGCGTCCAAACACGTTTGTACGCAAAGGCGATAGGGTACGGTATGCTCAAACTTACAATTAATATGCGTTAGTTTTTCCAGCGTTACACTGCACGAACGCATCTGGGGCTCATGGTATACCAGAATACTAGTATACCATAGGCCACCTCGCCACAGGTGGAACACAAGGGGCAGCTGGATTGGCCCATTTTGTAAAGAAGCAATGTGGTGCGTGCAACGTTGAGACGGAGGCGGTGCAGCAATGATTCCTCCTGACGACTGCAGCGACACGCAGTGAAAAAGGGGGCTCAAAGGGGCTCATCGTATACCAGGTTGCTATGCAAAAATAAAAAATAAAAAAGAAAGAGTGACGGAGGCCATATGACCTCACAGTTTTCTATTCTACGGTGGATTCTACAAATTACCCCCAGAGTACAATAGGGAGTGTTAGTCGGCCGGTGACAACGTCACCGTTAACTTTGCGTGTCCGTCGGAACCAATAACAGATAGAGCTTGACTCAGTTTTATCTGTTGATTAGATTGAGTGCGTTAGGCGCAGTAGCCCACTGTGATTCAGGTAGTGATGAACTAACATGCACTAATAGATTGTTTTGGTATACGTACCCTATGGCCTTTGCGTACGAAAGGGATACCGTTGATGGTTGAGGACGTTGGTTGAGGACGTTGAGGAGGATGGTTGAGGACCGTAAGAGAAGGAGAGCTGCGCACAAGATTTCATCACAAAATTCCGCAAAGGGGCCCAGACGTAAAAGCAAGATATCATTAAACACCAGAGCCTGTGGGCAAACAAAGGTTGATCAAAGCTACTCTGTGTGCCAGTATTCCCTTTCTCGGTTGGTAAGATATAGGGATGGGAGTAGTAATAGGTCTTGTCCATTTGACGACATTGCCGCCAGGGCAGCGCCACCGTCGCGTCTGGGCCGACTTCACTCGCGTATTTTTCCCCGTGCGGCGCGTTTGCGGAGGGTTGTCCGCGCGCTTATCGGTGAGGGGAGGGCTGCGTGCGCGTTTACCCTCTCACATTTTTCAGCCTGGGCCAACTTCTTTCGTCATTTTTCAATCTGCGCCGACTTTTTTCGCGACTTTTTCCCGTGCGCGGCAGGCGGCGCTCGGGTGGAGGGCTGCTGCGGTGGGTGGAGCGTGGCCGGAGGGTTGTGTGCGCGCTTACCCGTTCAGCCTGGGCCGACTTCTTTCATCATTTTTCAATCCGTGCCGAATTGATTCGCAATTTTTTTCCAGCTACAGCAGGTGTGCAGTAGGCGATTTACATGCAAAGGATAGCCATACACAAAAGTACAAGTGAAAATATATTTATTAAAGTCATTAGTGTCAGGAATTAGGTTATGACTCAGTGTGAAGGAGAAAAACTCAGCCAAAAAATCTGATGCAATAGCATTGAAGGGGTATTTTATTAGTGATAATCACGCAAGTTTTCAATTAAGCAGAAGGAGTAGCACATTTTATTCAAAGAAAATATTTTTAATCAATACGATTACAATCAAAAGTTTTATTATAAAAAGTCTAACATGACCAACCATAGCGGAGTTTTAATTACAATGTTCTGATATGTAGCTTCATGCGCAACAGCTAGTATTCCATTATGACACATTTAATCAAAGAATATATTTTTAATCAATATGATTACAACCAAAATTAAAAGTTTTATTATAAAAAGTCTAATATTCCTATACGTGAGAACCATCAGTGCAATAGCGGGAAGTTCTGACAGATGTATGTGAACAGCAGAGAACCTGGAAGACCATGGGACACGAACACAAGAGGAAATAAAATCTATAACAATACATTGGTTAATCAAAACAACAGAGGAGGAGACTATCATTTTAAATATCATAAAATCATTATCCTGACTTCCACAATACAATTTTCGTTCTAAGAGACACTTTGGTTTATGAATTCAATACAGAAAATACATTAAAAAATGAACTTCACTGCGTAGCGCGCTCATAGTCAACAACCAGAACAAAGAACGACACGAACACAAGAGGAAATAAAATCTATACCAATACAAAGAAGATATTCCACTTCACCACATAGCACACTACTAGCCAACAAACAGAATAAAGAATGACAAGAACACAAGAGGAAATAAAATCTATACCACTACAAAGAAGATATTCCACTTCACCACATATCACGCTCCTAGCCAACAACCAGATCTAATGATATCTACCCTGATTTGTTGAAGACGGGTGCCGATAGATGTATGGAAGACCGCGGAATACGAACGACAAGAACACAGGAGGAAATAAAATCTACACCACTACAAAGAAGTTATTCTTAATCAAAACAACATAGTAATCTATCATTCAAAAAATCAGAAGAAAAAATCAAACTCATCAGAAAATTAATATTCCTATATGTGAGAACCATCAGTGCAATAGCGGGAAGTTCTGACAGATGTACGTGAACAGCAGAGAACCTGGAAGACCATGGGACACGAACACAAGAGGAAATAAAATCTATAACAATACATTGGTTAATCAAAACAACAGAGGAGGAGACTATCATTTTAAATATCATAAAATCATCCTCGTGACTTCCCCATACAATTTTCATTCTAAGAGACACTACAAACCTTACTTTGTTTTATGAATTCAACACAGAAAATATATTTAAAAAATTAACTTCACTGCGTCGCACGCTCCTAGCCAACAATCAGCTCTAATAATATCTGCACTGATTTGTTGAAGACGGGAGGCGTACACCTGACAATTATGAACATTTTCGAGCGCAATAGGGAAGATTATTCCAACATTACACAATTAATCAATTTCTTATTAAGTAAACAGCATAGACATACGGAAATAACGAGAAAAACGATCAACAGCTAATAGAGAACCAAAACACATCACATAAACAACAGACACATGCAGGAAAATAAATGAAAAAGAATCTATCAAAACAATCAACATGCACGGATGAATGGCAGAGAAACACTTTGAACAGCACATGATGAATAATTTAATACAGCACAGAGCTAACGCTGAATAGCAGAGAAACAATCTAAACGGCGCATCTGCCAACGTGTAAACAACACACAGGAAAATATTACTGAAACAGATAATAGAGAGTCAAAATCCAACACGTAAACAAGAGGTACACAAAGGATAAATAGTTGAAGAACAATCTAACAAAGCAAGAAACATGCACGGATGAATAGCAGAGAAACACTCTAAACGGTGCATCTACCAACGGTAAACAACAGACACATGCAGGAAAATAATTGAAAAAGAATCAATCAAAACGATAAACATGCACGAATGAATAGCAGAGAAAGGCTTTGAACGATGCATCTGCCAACATGTAAACAACACACAGGAAAATAATAGCAAACATTACAATTTGAAATAATATATCTTTTGAACTATCATAAAATCAACCTTGCGAGCTAACAATATCCTACTCAGGCACTTACCTTGACAGAGGTATCCAAACAAGCACCACAGCTTTACAATAATTACAACCAGACTCGAGACATGGTGGGGTCACTCTCTCCCTCTATGCAGACTGGTGGGGTCACTCTCTCCATCTATACAGCCTAAAAAGCGGGGAGCCTGTTGTCAATCTGCGAGGTGGGGAAATCCTCTCTCTTTTTCAAATTCTTTCCTCCAAAAAGGAAATATTCTTAGGACTGGTGTACAGAGGCGAAATTTTTCATTAATCGCAAATAGACATTGGAATTATTCGATTCTAAAGAACACAATAAGAATTCTATAAAAAAAAAATCTAAGAATAGACTTTCTAAGCAAACGAGAAAATATTATCGGTGCAAACAATACTCAACGAGAAACGTTGCATTTAATGTATTTCAGATCAGACACAACTATTAGGCAATCATTATTCTCAACTCACAAAATATCAATCGAGTGAAAGTCAAGTTTATTCAGTGATAGAAACAATACTAATTCGAAAACGAGAAACAAATTTAATTACATCGTTTTATGTTAACTTTGCAATACACGCAGAAGTCGCAAACAACTCATCTGAAATGCAAATTATATTGTTTGCTACAGCGGAAATCAACGCACACAACATTCCCAACTAGTAGAATATTTTTATTAATATCAATCGAGTGATCACCTGAAACAAAGTCAAAAGCAATAATTAATTTAGGCAAAAATTTTTCATAATCACACAGCGCAAATATACATCACAGAAACACGTCTTTTTCATTCAGGACCCACTAGTGGAAACGAAGTGAGAGAGTTCCCGTACACATTCGGTTAAGGTTACGCCCGCAGGGAGTAGGGGAATCCAAACAATGCTCTCGGTATACAAAGCCATAAAATCGCTCCTACAAGTCAAGTGAGGGAAGGAGGGGCTCTAGCGTTGTCTTGTACATAGAATCACTGAGAGCAAACATTTTTCCTTTACACATCACATCTTTTTTGTAAATTGACTTTCATAATTCTAACGGCAGGTGGAACATTATGAACCAGATAATAAAATTTTCATAAATAAAATTAGCACCAATATGATTTAATTAAATGTCGAGGCGCACTACAAAACAGAACAGACAACTGATATACATTGAAGAGATGGACAGATTTTGTACTCGTTACCATTCGTCATGGCAGGACCTGATAAAAAGTTGCTTCGAAAAGGAGGAGCCGCGAAACGATTCATTTATCGCTGCATTTCAATACGTCCTAGACATGGTCGTATTCGGAGATGTGGTGCAAATTATGGAATTCAAGATGCGAGAACTTGTATGCCGAATCTACAATAGTTATAAAAATATTTGCACGTCATCGTCGGAAGGACCACTTGGGCTGATGGTGGAGTTTTTGAGGTTCGCTAACGAAGAGTTGAAGTACACTAGACCAAACGTAATTGTAATCATTGCAATGGGCATTGCATTAATCAAGAAAGCAATCAGATCAAATTATCATATACAAGCAGTCTATATCGCACGATTTATTACGGATTTGTTGAAATTACACCTAACGGTTGAAATGGAAAGTACATAAAAACATCTTATCACGTGGTATATTCCACTCTAGAACCTCTACACATTTATTTTATTCTACCAGTCAAGGATGTCAAATGAACAGAAGTTCAATATTGTCGTGCAAGGTCTGATGTATTATCACCTGTTGAAACTCAACAAACATATCAATTGCGGTGGACCACCAGACGATTTTCATCTAATACTCTCTTGTACGCCATTCAAGAACATTCATACAAAGAAAGGAAGCATCAATAAGAGATTGTGTAAGTTCATCGCGTCAAAGTGCAAGTTGTTGAAGCAATACAAACACGGCGACAACATATCACCTGCCTTAATCAACGCTGGATTCAAGCGCCCAATAATCAGAATAAACTACCTGATGTCTTCGGAATTCATCAAGCAAGACAACAAACGCAAACTTCAGAGTTTGGAATAGAATTGTAATTTATCAAAATAAACAAGTGTATAATTGAAATAATAATTGTATTCTTTGTCATCATTGTAATGTATTCTACACAGCGCAACGAAAGCAGCTTTTGATTAGATTGCTAAGGAGACACTACGTACAAGGATCTTCGCATGGAATCAGCGCTGGCAATCGAAGAGATTTTTACACGACCACATTCTATACAACACCGACGCCCGAAGGAAAGAATTGTAGAAGAATCGATAATAGAAATTTAGAGGCATGTTACATCAATATTTGCTTACAGAGAGGATCACCGAAAGCTTATTTTACGAATTAAATTGCACAGTGTATATATTTTCTCAAACTATTGGACAGTTGACAATTCTATATTGAAAGGAATCTATTATCAAATGACGCGAAGGTGGAGTCTACAATTCTAATCATCATAACATGCGGTACACAATTCCAATAAGATTTTGGGAGAATCGAATCACACAACTGTCATCAGAAATGTTTAATTGCTATACAATGAAGATGAGCACTATGCATAAGATATGTAATTATAATAAGTAAATATTCCTTTTGCAAACTTAACCAAAGCAGCACACATAAACGTAGCTTCAATTCACAGAATGTACCCGAGGTTTTTAATTAGCCATACTGAAAAACTACGAGTCTATTCGATATGTCACGGCATATGAGGCACTACAGTTGGAAGGACATACATTAATTTTAGAAGATTTTAGCTCATAATGAATCAAAACGCAATCTCCAACACCAAAGGTTCGTGTTTAAATTTTCAAAGTCAAAACTGTACACTCTTTCTTACAATTTTTTTTAAGATGTAGATTAAAAAGCTGTCTATATAGTCACACATTGTATACAAGATATTTGTTTGTACATTAATTGATAAAATTTATCAGATCACATTCCGGAGCAGTGGAGACTATCAGTAAGTGTTTAATTAAAATTTGAACTGCTACAGTAATTTACGAACTCAGTTGTAGAAAGCGTAATTTCACACCTTAGCTGGCTCACTTTGATACGCGAAGGTTTTAAGAACTCCTTTGTGATGACAAAGAATTTAATCGAGTGTATTGATGTTTTCTATATACTCTATAACGTAATGTGAATTCTCGACGACGTGGATAGTAAAAGTTACGAATATTTTTCGAACAAAATTTACTTAAAACTCGGAGAAAGGGTCACCCGCGTCGTCGAACCCGTTTCCGGAAGAAAGCAACACGCTCGCGTGGGATGCCGCGTTAACGCGTTGGGCGCCGAATCGCGTTCGGTTTCGGAAGGGTGTCCTGGAAACGCTGCCCGGCGTGTTGCCGAAACGCATTCGACGACGCGGGTGACCCTTTCTCCGAGTTTTAAGTAAATTTTGTTCGAAAAATATTCGTAACTTTTACTATCCACGTCGTGGAGAATTCACATTACGTTATAGAGTATATAGAAAACATCAATACACTCGATTAAATTCTTTGTCATCACAAAGGAGTTCTTAAAACCTTCGCGTATCAAAGTGAGCCAGCTAAGGTGTGAAATTACGCTTTCTACAACTGAGTTCGTAAATTACTGTAGCAGTTCAAATTTTAATTAAACACTTACTGATAGTTTCCACTGCTCCGGAATGTGATCTGATAAATTTTATCAATTAATGTACAAACAAATATCTTGTATACAATGTGTGACTATATAGACAGCTTTTTAATCTACATCTTAAAAAAAAATTGTAAGAAAGAGTGTACAGTTTTGACTTTGAAAATTTAAACACGAACCTTTGGTGTTGGAGATTGCGTTTTGATTCATTATGAGCTAAAATCTTCTAAAATTAATGTATGTCCTTCCAATTGTAGTGCCTCATATGCCGTGACATATCGAATAGACTCGTAGTTTTTCAGTATGGCTAATTAAAAACCTCGGGTACAATCGCTGAATTGAAGCTACGTTTATGTGTGCTGCTTTGGTTAAGTTTGCAAAAGGAATATTTACTTATTATAATTACATATCTTATGCATAGTGCTCATCTTCATTGTATAGCAATTAAACATTTCTGATGACAGTTGTGTGATTCGATTCTCCCAAAATCTTATTGGAATTGTGTGCCGCATGTTATGATGATTAGAATTGTAGACTCCACCTTCGCGTCATTTGATAATAGATTCCTTTCAATATAGAATTGTCAACTGTCCAATAGTTTGAGAAAATATATACACTGTGCAATTTAATTCGTAAAATAAGCTTTCGGTGATCCTCTCTGTAAGCAAATATTGATGTAACATGCCTCTAAATTTCTATTATCGATTCTTCTACAATTCTTTCCTTCGGGCGTCGGTGTTGTATAGAGTGTGGTCGTGTAAAAATCTCTTTGATTGCCAGCGCTGATTCCATGCGAAGATCCTTGTACGTAGTGTCTCCTTAGCAATCTAATCAAAAGCTGCTTTCGTTGCGCTGTGTAGAATACATTACGATGATGACAAAGAATACAATTATTATTTCAATTATACACTTGTTTATTTTGATAAATTACAATTCTATTCCAAACTCTGAAGTTTGCGTTTGTTGTCTTGCTTGATGAATTCCGAAGACATCAGGTAGTTTATTCTGATTATTGGGCGCTTGAATCCAGCGTTGATTAAGGCAGGTGATATGTTGTCGCCGTGTTTGTATTGCTTCAACAACTTGCACTTTGTCGCGATGAACTTACACAATATCTTATTGATGTTTCCTTTCTTTGTATGAATGTTCTTGAATGGCGTACAAGAGAGTATTAGATGAAAATCGTCTGGTGGTCCACCGCAATTGATATGTTTGTTGAGTTTCAACAGGTGATAATACATCAGACCAGGTCCCCCAAACTCACCTCGGAAAAGCGTGCAACGAAGAAGGCCGCCACTAGATACCCCACTGTTGCCGTTCCGGATCACTTCAGCGCGCTAAGTTTAGCGGCAAAATGTTTTTGTTGTTTCTGCGAATGAATCTAGCCTTTATATGTCCAAATAAAACGCGTATAACAACTTTCGGTGTCGTGTTTCACTTTTTGGTCCCGTTTTTAAACGTGTTGAGCGATCGGAAGGATCTAGTGCACGGCTGCGTGCATCACATAGCGTACCTGTCGTACCAGGCGTCGCCACTGGCGCCGCAGGCGCAGTCTTCCGTTTCTCCTTCGGTGACTTGGCCTGGCTTGGACTGTGCTTCAACTGGATCTTTAGCGCGCTACAATCAAACGCAAGCCAACGTCTGGTAACAATGGGGTATCTAAGGGCGGCCTCCGGCATTGCACGCATCGGGATAAGAACAAATACATGGGAAAATGGCGACCTTGGGGGACCTGCATCAGACCTTGCACGACAATATTGAACTTCTGTTCATTTGACATCCTTGACTGGTAGAATAAAATAAATGTGTAGAGGTTCTAGAGTGGAATATACCACGTGATAAGATGTTTTTATGTACTTTCCATTTCAACCGTTAGGTGTAATTTCAACAAATCCGTAATGAATCATGCGATATAGACTGCTTGTATATGATAATTTGATCTGATTGCTTTCTTGATTAATGCAATGCCCATTGCAATGATTACAATTACGTTTGGTCTAGTGTATTTCAACTCTTCGTTAGCGAACCTCAAAAACTCCACCATCAGCCCAAGTGGTCCTTCCGACGATGACGTGCAAATATTTTTATAACTATTGTAGATTCGGCATACAAGTTCTCGCATCTTGAATTCCATAATTTGCACCATATCTCCGAATACGACCATGTCTAGGACGTATTGAAATGCAGCGATAAATGAATCGTTTCGCGGCTCCTCCTTTTCGAAGCAACTTTTTATCAGGTCCTCCCATGACGAATGGTAACGAGTACAAAATCTGTCCATCTCTTCAATGTATATCAGTTGTCTGTTCTGTTTTGTAGTGCGCCTCGACATTTAATTAAATCACATTGGTGCTAATTTTATTTATGAAAATTTTATTATCTGGTTCATAATGTTCCACCTGCCGTTAGAATTATGAAAGTCAATTTACAAAAAAGATGTGATGTGTAAAGGAAAAATGTTTGCTCTCAGTGATTCTATGTACAAGACAACGCTAGAGCCCCTCCTTCCCTCACTTGACTTGTAGGAGCGATTTTATGGCTTTGTATACCGAGACCATTGTTTGGATTCCCCTACTCCCTGCGGGCGTAACCTTAACCGAATGTGTACGGGAACTCTCTCACTTCGTTTCCACTAGTGGGTCCTGAATGAAAAAGACGTGTTTCTGTGATGTATATTTGCGCTGTGTGATTATGAAAAATGTTTGCCTAAATTAATTATTGCTTTTGACTTTGTTTCAGGTGATCACTCGATTGATATTAATAAAAATATTCTACTAGTTGGGAATGTTGTGTGCGTTGATTTCCGCTGTAGCAAACAATATAATTTGCATTTCAGATGAGTTGTTTGCGACTTCTGCGTGTATTGCAAAGTTAACATAAAACGATGTAATTAAATTTGTTTCTCGTTTTCGAATTAGTATTGTTTCTATCACTGAATAAACTTGACTTTCACTCGATTGATATTTTGTGAGTTGAGAATAATGATTGCCTAATAGTTGTGTCTGATCTGAAATACATTAAATGCGACGTTTCTCGTTGAGTATTGTTTGCACCGATAATATTTTCTCGTTTGCTTAGAAAGTCTATTCTTAGATTTTTTTTTTATAGAATTCTTATTGTGTTCTTTAGAATCGAATAATTCCAATGTCTATTTGCGATTAATGAAAAATTTCGCCTCTGTACACCAGTCCTAAGAATATTTCCATTTTGGAGGAAAGAATTTGAAAAAGAGAGAGGATTTCCCCACCTCGCAGATCGACAACAGGCTCCCCGCTTTTTAGGCTGTATAGATGGAGAGAGTGACCCCACCATGTCTCGAGTCTGGTTGTAATTATTGTAAAGCTGTGGTGCTTGTTTGGATACCTCTGTCAAGGTAAGTGTCTGAGTAGGATATTGTTAGCTCGCAAGGTTGACTTTATGATAGTTCAAAAGATATATTATTTCAAATTGTAATGTTTGCTATTATTTTCCTGTGTGTTGTTTACATGTCGGCAGATGCATCGTTCAAAGCCTTTCTCTGCTATTCATTCGTGCATGTTTATCGTTTTGATTGATTCTTTTGCAATTATTTTCCTGCATGTGTCTGTTGTTTACCGTTGGTAGATGCACCGTTTAGAGTGTTTCTCTGCTATTCATCCCTGCATGTTTCTTGCTTTGTTAGATTGTTCTTCAGCTATTTATCCTTTGTGTACCTCTTGTTTACGTGTTGGATTTTGACTCTCTATTATCTGTTTCAGTAATATTTTCCTGTGTGTTGTTTACACGTTGGTAGATGCGCCGTTTAGATTGTTTCTCTGCTATTCAGCGTTAGCTCTGTGCTGTATTAAATTATTCATCATGTGCTGTTCAAAGTGTTTCTCTGCCATTCATCCGTGCATGTTGATTGTTTTGATAGATTCTTTTTCATTTATTTTCCTGCATGTGTCTGTTGTTTATGTGATGTGTTTTGGTTCTCTATTAGCTGTTGATCGTTTTTCTCATTATTTCCGTATGTCTATGCTGTTTACTTAATAAGAAATTGATTAATTGTGTAATGTTGGAATAATCTTCCCTATTGCGCTCGAAAATGTTCATAATTGTCAGGTGTACGCCTCCCGTCTTCAACAAATCAGTGCAGATATTATTAGAGCTGATTGTTGGCTAGGAGCGTGCTACGCAGTGAAGTTAATTTTTTTAATATATTTTCTGTGTTGAATTCATAAAACAAAGTGTCTCTTAGAATGAAAATTGTATGGGGAAGTCACGAGGATGATTTTATGATATTTAAAATGATAGTCTCCTCCTCTGTTGTTTTGATTAACCAATGTATTGTTATAGATTTTATTTCCTCTTGTGTTCGTGTCCCATGGTCTTCCAGGTTCTCTGCTGTTCACGTACATCTGTCAGAACTTCCCGCTATTGCACTGATGGTTCTCACATATAGGAATATTAATTTTCTGATGAGTTTGATTTTTTCTTCTGATTTTTTGAATGATAGATTACTATGTTGTTTTGATTAAGAATAACTTCTTTGTAGTGGTGTAGATTTTATTTCCTCCTGTGTTCTTGTCGTTCGTATTCCGCGGTCTTCCATACATCTATCGGCACCCGTCTTCAACAAATCAGGGTAGATATCATTAGATCTGGTTGTTGGCTAGGAGCGTGCTATGTGGTGAAGTGGAATATCTTCTTTGTAGTGGTATAGATTTTATTTCCTCTTGTGTTCTTGTCATTCTTTATTCTGTTTGTTGGCTAGTAGTGTGCTATGTGGTGAAGTGGAATATCTTCTTTGTATTGGTATAGATTTTATTTCCTCTTGTGTTCGTGTCGTTCTTTGTTCTGGTTGTTGACTATGAGCGCGCTACGCAGTGAAGTTCATTTTTTAATGTATTTTCTGTATTGAATTCATAAACCAAAGTGTCTCTTAGAATGAAAATTGTATTGTGGAAGTCAGGATAATGATTTTATGATATTTAAAATGATAGTCTCCTCCTCTGTTGTTTTGATTAACCAATGTATTGTTATAGATTTTATTTCCTCTTGTGTTCGTGTCCCATGGTCTTCCATGTTCTCTGCTGTTCACATACATATATCGGCACTTGTAATTAAAGCTCCAGTATGGTGGTCACGTATAATAATGTTAGACTTTTTATAATAAAACTTTTAATTTTGGTTGTAATCATATTGATTAAAAATATATTCTTTGATTAAATGTGTCATAATGGAATACTAGCTGTTGCGCATGAAGCTACATATCAGAACATTGTAATTAAAACTCCGCTATGGTTGGTCATGTTAGACTTTTTATAATAAAACTTTTGATTGTAATCGTATTGATTAAAAATATTTTCTTTGAATAAAATGTGCTACTCCTTCTGCTTAATTGAAAACTTGCGTGATTATCACTAATAAAATACCCCTTCAATGCTATTGCATCAGATTTTTTGGCTGAGTTTTTCTCCTTCACACTGAGTCATAACCTAATTCCTGACACTAATGACTTTAATAAATATATTTTCACTTGTACTTTTGTGTATGGCTATCCTTTGCATGTAAATCGCCTACTGCACACCTGCTGTAGCTGGAAAAAAATTGCGAATCAATTCGGCACGGATTGAAAAATGATGAAAGAAGTCGGCCCAGGCTGAACGGGTAAGCGCGCACACAACCCTCCGGCCACGCTCCACCCACCGCAGCAGCCCTCCACCCGAGCGCCGCCTGCCGCGCACGGGAAAAAGTCGCGAAAAAAGTCGGCGCAGATTGAAAAATGACGAAAGAAGTTGGCCCAGGCTGAAAAATGTGAGAGGGTAAACGCGCACGCAGCCCTCCCCTCACCGATAAGCGCGCGGACAACCCTCCGCAAACGCGCCGCACGGGGAAAAATACGCGAGTGAAGTCGGCCCAGACGCGACGGTGGCGCTGCCCCGGCGGCAATGTCGTCAAATGGACAAGACCTATTACTACTGATGGGGCATTTTCCCTTTAACAAACATAAGAGCCAAAATTATCTGACACACTGTTTATCGCCATGCTTTGATGACACAGAAGTATATCGAAGAGTGATGCTAAACGGTAGGAGAAACTTATTTATTTACACATGGTAACAACCCAGTCGAAAAATGCGACAAGAGTAATACGACAGATGACAAGGCTGTCGTATTTTGGGACCCTGTCGTCTGTCGTGGCTTGTCGTCTGTATTTTGTCGTTCGTACTGTGTCGTGATTTGTCGTCTGTACTGTGTCGTGGTTTGTCGTCTTTCCGTTGTAACTGTGACTGTTGTGTGCTTCTGCATGGGCCCTGTCCAATCTTGTAAATTTGTAAAAATCATTGCTCGTTGTGTGTGTTTTCGCTGGTTGCGACTGCATTTGTGTTGTTTCAGATAACGTACGTATAGCGTGAGTCATGCACAGCGTACGCGGCAGAGCAGACACAAAAATGAGTTTTGGTATGCCGTTCTGCTATGCTTTATTATCCTTCAGCTCCAGGATCTTCATTCAGGAGTAGCTTCTTTACCTGAAAAAAGGAACAAAGAAGGCAAGTTAGAAATGAGGCCTGCCAGTAACCAGCATAAACCAAATAGCATTTGGTGAACCCCACTCAAGCAAAACCTTGTTAACTTGTTATATGCAGTCTACACTGGAAGGAAAAAGACGGCTCGGTGGTTCAATTTGTGGTTCATCAACATATTGTAACCATGCGTTAGAATTTTACGATCATGTGGTAAAATACATAAAAAAAACTCGCTTAAACCCGTGTTTTGATCCCTGACTCTTCATGGTGTGCAAATGTTTTCCACTTTAAGTGCCATGAATCCTGAATAGGTTTTTAAATTGCAAATTTTAACCCCCTGAATTGTAAAAAAAAAGTTCATGCTTCAGGGATTATCGAAACACTGACAAGCTATGGCACACAAGCACTAAACAGGAAAATGGGAGCAACAGCAAACACATAACATTTGCTGGGGCAACGTAGCAAAGTGCAATGCTTTCACAGTAACGAAAATGTGCGCAAGTTTTACATACTCCTTACCATTTTAACGTCGGAGATCCGCACACTTCTGTGCAAGGTAGCGTACCAGTTGTTTGTGCCGCTTTGGTGCTTCTTCTGTGCTGCACCCCTTTGACAGCAGGTAATGCCAAAAGGCAGCTAGAAGAAACAATGCAAAATTTGAATTTCAATTTCATTTCACTACTCAAATATAGTGAGAACAGTGCAACAGGAAATGCGATGTCCAACTCACTTTAAAAATCTCTGGCACACTCCAAAAGTAAATTAGCAAGCCATGCATAGCAAAGTGTAGACACAAGCGAACTGCATGTACTCACATGACATGCAGGTCACCTTTACTGGTGACAACTGTGGGTAGACTGCTGTCTTTCCTTTCGAAACATCTTTATTGGATTGCTTCCCTGTGACACTGCGTTGTGCAAGTGTCTCGTTTCCCCACAGTGCAACAGCGAGACGCTTGCAAAACGCTGCGTCTGCTGGCTGCTGCATCAGGTGTGTCCATGTGTCGGAGCTCACAAAGATGCCCTCGCCAAGTTGTACCTATGCCATATCAGATGAACAGGTATTACCAAAGTGATAAAAGAAGTTAAAACAAGAGACTCATGTGCTGGCAGAACAGCGAAAGAGTAGCATACGCGTACAAATAGAAGATGCTGAGATAACCATTAAGACAGTACAAACACATGCATCATAAATGTCCAAGCAAATTCATGATATTATTTAAAGTTGACAAAGACTCAGTGAGTGCTAGTAGGAGCTTGAATCCACAGATCACGTTTCTGGTCAAGTGTGTTACTGATTACAACATACTCATATTGTGCTCTCGTCAACCTGCCAACGCCTTTTTAACATAGTCATGCAAAGCCATTCCCATGTTGGTGTTGAGTAATTGGTAGCACACATGAACAGAAATAAGAGAGCTGTCAGTTCAAGTCTCCATCACAACTCAACCGCTCCCCCAATGCCCTAACTAATAGCAGTGCTGCTTGGGACAGAGGTTTACAAAACACCAGGTTGGCATATACCCTTATTGAACCGACGTCATACTAGTGAAACTAGGCAGACTCCATTACAAACGGCAGCCTGGGCTTCTTATGCACCCGCGGTTGTCAGCTGCCATCGGCCTCGTGGTTGTCGTACAGATGGAAAAATATGTCAACCTGAAGGTCCGCAAACTTTTGTCCCAAGCTGTACATAACCTTACCCATGACTGCAGTGTGCTGTAGGTACTGTAGATACAGTGAAAATTTGGAGTTAAAATAGATACATAAATAAATGATAAAATAGCGTAGATGCAGGGAAGCTGGTGGACAGAATCCACGAAGAACGAAGCCTGAGCATAAATAAGCATTCAGTAAGTAATTCTGTTATCAAAGCCGAGACACAATGAAAGGCACTGCATCCAATGGACTGAACGCATACCTGGCCATCCTCTGTGGTTGTCGGCTGAAATCGCTCCTGAGGGACGAAAAGACCTGAAAGAATAATGTGCAGCACTTTACGTTTGACTTGAAAACATACATGCATTTCACCAGAATATGGCCACATGCAAGTGCTTTGATTAAAAGGCATAATTATCACAATAGTGCACCTTTGGTGGGATGGATGCTTGTCTGTTGATCACGCACACCTGACAAAAAAGTTCTGTCATTGAAATTGAAAATATGTGCCAGCAACCTGCGGTTGTCAGTTGCCATCGGCCTCATGGTTGTCGCACAGATGGAAAAATATGTCAACCTGAAGCTCCGCAAACTTTTGTCCCAAGCTGTGCATAACCTTACCCATGACTGAAGTATAGCATATGAGACTAGTACGGTGAAAGTTGTGTTAGGCGTGCAGTCTTACCAGTTGTCACGGAGGGGACACTAATAACATGCGGAGCTGGGGCCGGTTGCACCTCTGTTGCACTGCGTACACTCTGGCTCACCCCATCCACTGTTGTTCACAAACGGATATTTTTAAACGTGTACAAGTCATTATCGCACTTAGTTATTCACTATCAAGCAGCTTAAAGCAAACTCAAAGTAGGCCATTCTTCATACTTTTCATTGTGCTTTGTGTACAATTCGTCATCCTGCCTAATAAACATATGGTAACAAAAAAAAAGAGGTTCGTATCTACAAGCTTACTAGTTATCACAGCTGGGCTGCTGTTGGAACCGGAAGCTGGGGCTGGCAGCGTCGCGGTCGCGTTGTGCCTGTCGTGACTAGCGTCTGGCACTGTTATTTGTAAAGGAACTTTTTAGATAAATAATTACAGTTTGCAGAGAAAGTTGACCAGTATGAATGTGGCCTTTGACTGCATGACTACACCCCTACTGGGTAATAAGTCTGGCATGAACCATTACCAGTCATTGCATTTGAAGCTCCTACGAGGGATATCGGGGCAGACTGTACCACTGCTGTCCGGCACGCTTGTTCACATGGAGGGGACACTGCTGATAATAAGGAAGCATTTTAAACATACGTATCAATACAATAACACGGAGCTACGAAGTTACATAATTTACTACTAATCAGAGCTAGGTGTACCAGCTTAAAAATGTTTTGGCACTGCTTTTGTCTGCATGCAAAAGCAACTTAGCAGACTTGTTCAAACATTAACAAGATCATCTTACTCTGTGCCACAGGATGTGGGGTTGTCGTGTATGGTTGCAACCATGCAGGGCTGACACAGCCCTTCTTCGAGTTCTTCACTGCTTCTTGCAAATTAAAATGTTATGTTAGGCGTAATTCCTTTACATTATGAACCAATATAGGTAGTAATTAATTATTTGTGATACTAATTAGTTGTATTCACGATGGACCACAAATTCTGAATTTTTACAGATCGTGAGTGTATGTAGTTTCACAAATAAAAACGTAGTTTTCCTCACCAGCTTCAAATATCTTTGAGCAGAGTGCCTTTTGTAGTTTCCTGTTGAGATCAGTCAATCTGGCGACTTCTCCCTGCAAGCGTTGCACTTCCTTTTCCAGTTCTTGGACTTTATTCTGCTTTGGGGGCCTGTTCTCCAGACCAGCAGAACAAAGCATGTGTGCTTCTGTTGTCTACCTTTTTGCGTGACTCCTCGCCTGTTTGTCAATCTTTGCCTGAACACGTGCAAACCTTCTGTTAGCGTACACAGCGCACGAACGCCGCGCGCACACAACAGCCACCGCTCCTAGCCAACTTAAATGTGCAAAAGCAGCGCAGCATACTTTTAAACAACAAAGAAAAAGTTTTTCACTCCTACCTTCTTCCTCACTTGGACGTCAACTGCCGAACGTGGCTTCTGAGGTGCTTTACACCTGTTCTTCTGCAAGGTGCTCATCTCCTCTTCTGTTTATGCAATTTACGTATTTCGAAACATGTACGCGATGATGTGTCTAACCAAAAAAAGTTCCGTAAACTCTACTGCTCTTACCTGTCCTATGTAAGATATAAGCCTTGTAGAAACCAGGACACGTCGAATCGTCCTCTTCCCAATAAGCATCATAAAGTTTACGCTTGTCAAAATCGTCGATGTCCACTGGATCGAAGTTGACAATTGCGTCATGCGTAACCACATGCTTCTTTTGTTCGTCTTCATATTGAATTAAAAGAAACATAGCGGCAGGTGAGAACAAAAAACCGAGAAAGAAGAAAAGCACGTGTAGCTCAGCCGGGCAGAACTATGGAGGAAGTGGAAACTGCCGCTATGGGACCGTCCAGGCTTGTCCACACTTGGCTAGAGCTGTTACTATAGAGGGCGCAAAATTTGAGCCGCGAAAAAAGTAGTAACTCAAAAGCCGCAGAAATAAATACACGTACCCATGGACAGTGGCGTAGCCACGGGGGGTCTACCACCTACCTGCCACGGACCGACCCACACAAATCGTGCAAATCCGAGAACATAATATATGTGTGTGGGGGGGGGGGGGACCAGTGTGACGATCGCGAAAGTTCTTACAGTTCATGGCGCCTATCTAAGAAGCACTCTTGAATGGTTTTCAAAGTATGAGCTTTTGTGTTGTCGACACAGGATCAGCGGGGGGGGGGGCGAGTTTTCGTATCGAGCCCCCCTACCTTGGAGGTCTGGCTGCGCCACTGCCCATGGAGTCTTGCGACCTTTTTATTAAATTGTGCAGTTACCCAGACGCCCGAGATGTTATGAACCGTCTCTTTCGCTAAATGCACAATGCTGTACAAGAACCAAGATCAGTGTACTGCGTAACACTTCCAAAAAAGAGAGAATAAAAAACTCAATTATATTAATTTCCAAATAACCTAACTCAGCTTCCGTTATCGTTCACAGCTTCGTTTCGCTATAGCCAAACAATTTCACATATTATCCTATGTATATGGCGACATTTTACTTCCCGTTCGTTGTTTCTGCATCGGCAAATTTCTTTGGTCTTCTACTTGGTCTACTCGGAACGTTTCTTTTTGTCAGTTCTCCTTTGTTATAGAAATTACTCGAAGTTTATGGCATGCAAATATATGGGGGCAAAGAACAGCTTTTTCGCTATTTTGCCATGAAAATGAACAAAGTTGTCGCACACGTCGATTTTCTTTTCTCGTCCACGCCGCCTTCCTTACAAGCCCAGGAGAGAACTGGCAACACTGGTGATTACCATCCATTGTGGGTGCACCAACAATCCATCCACCCATCCATCATCATTACAATCATAAGATCGTAGAGTTGTTGTAGTTGTGTGCATTTGGCCATCTATCCGAAGAATATGAGTCATCTTGCCACTCCGTCTGGTTATAATACATAGAGAAAATATCTGCTGGTACGACAGTACAGTGACTCGCTTGCTCTGCAACAGAGCGCTGGAACTGCAGCCCATATTTCTTTGTTCGACCTGTCACCTTCGCAAAACAATGACCACGCAACCAACCAAGCTGTACCGCCGGTATCTGGAACCCGGAGTGTCGTGTCATATTCCCAAGCAGACTCTGCACAACCAACGCGTCAGACAATCTGAGGAAAGGGGTACGAACAGTGGCAGCAGACCGTGCGACGAGAGCGAGCGTCAGATAGACGTGCTAAACGATGTCAACGAAAGTGATGTTCACCCATCGACTGACAGTGAAACGCGGCCAGGTAATGACAGCCAAGCGCGAGAAAGTGACGCAGCGAATGTTGAATATTCCGATTTTCAACCTTATGTGAGTGGCAATGACGGCGAGAATTTATCGCCCTCGGACGAGGAAAGCGAAGTTAGCTCTTCCTTAGATGACAGTGAGGTGAAAAGCTTTTTTGAAAAGTGCTCAAACGAAACCTTGCCAAACCAGGCAATAACGAAGGCCCAAGCACTGCTGCATATTCTGTCTTACGTTGTGCATGCTGGATTGTCATGGTCGCAAGTGGAAGGCCTTTTGAAGCTGATAAATACCCTGTGCGGTGCAGACGTGGTCCGAGACACGAAATACCTCTTTCGAAAGCTCTGGCAGGACCGCATGAAATCGCTGAACATGCATTTCTTCTGTCCCACTTGCATGGGCTACCTCGGCCTAAAAACAACGAACAGCAAGTCCCAAAGATTCACCTGCACTGAGTGTCAGACATCACACAGAATGCAGCAACTCATCAGCAAAGGGAACTTCTTCCTAATTTTTGACTTGAAACGTCAGTTGTATGATGTTATAGGACGTCACAGTCAGTATTTGTAGAGACACTCACGAAACTTCGGCCAACTGCCTACGGGGTGTACAGAGACATCACAGATGGACGCATGTACAAAAGCATCAGACATCGGCTGTGCATGAAGTGGTGTGATATTACACTCACTCTGAACACTGATGGGTCCCCAGTGTTTCAGTCCGGGAAATCCAGCATGTGGCCAATCCAGCTGCTTCTTAACGAACTGCCCTTTGACATACGCTTTCACGAACTCATCGTTGGAGCACTGTGGTTTGGGAGACAGCACCCTCCAGCACACCTGTTCATAAAGACTTTTATCGACGCAATCAACATCATCGGCAGCATACCACTAGTATTGGATAAACACAACTTAACGAGCAACATGACACCTTCCTCCTCTCTCACCCCCCTGCCACCCCCAATTTTGCAATTTCCACCCCCACCAAATTTTTTTTTTGAATTTTTTTCGATTTTTCACTTAAAATCGCTCATACACGCATAATAATGCGATAATAGAGCGTAGAATATAATTTTCAATTAATAAATTCAATTACTATTCATTCCAACGAGAGAGAGAGAGGAGCAAAATATCAAATTATCGTTAAGTTGTGTTATTCTATAATGAGACACACGAAAAGAAGCGCACATACGCATAAATTCACTTTCTAAACTTATTTAATAATTCAAGTCATTACTATACACATTCAATTCATTAATGTGTCAGTCCAGGTTCGGTAACAGCATCAGCCCATGGGCGCCGCCATTTGCAAAGCGTCACACCAGACAGGCCGGAAAGCATCACGTCAGGTGGCAGCACCGCTGTCATCATGGGGACTTCTGTGGAATGCAGAAAGAAACAAAACAAAAAAAGTGCTAACGAGGGGAAAACACGCGCGAAAACAGGTACACGCACACACACAAAATTTTCACCATCGCGAATATGTGCTGGCATGCACCGACGAGAATAGCAACAAGGGTCATTGACAGAATGGCGTACAAGGGAATTGCGAACATGTTTGGGCATGCACGGACAAGAATAATAACAACAAGGGGAAGACTTTCTGCTAATCGCAACAAGGTAAATCGACAAACATACACTACTCCAATACACGCTGACAAGTAATCGCAGTTAGGGGGTAGGTAAACGCGACAACAGAAGAAGAAGAAGTATTAAAACGACAACTCACGGACATCCAAGCATATCTGTGTGCACACACACCGCCCTCCATCTTCTTTACATGACTAAAGAGTTCACCAGCACATCAACGGTCACGATACGAGCGACGCGCCAGACGTCCGCACCCGACGAGAGGCAAACAGAAAACTGAATCTGGCGCCCTCTCCGCGGAGCATACGTCACACGCGCGCGCGCGCTCGCAGCGCCACCACGTCTGCCGTCGGACGTTTCGGTTTTGGTCTCGTCACCCTTCACGTCTCGCGCGCTCGCAGCGCCACCACGTCTGCCGTCGGACGTTTCGGTTTTGGTCTCGTCGCCCTTCACGTCTCGCGCATGCGCTTCGAGCACGGTGGTGGTGGTGGTGGTGGATTCGCTTTCATTCTGACGCCCATTGCTTTACGTTTTTTATTTGGAAGCGCCGTATAAAGGGAGAGCGCGCTATCCGCGCGTTATCATTCAGACCAATACTTGGAAAACACCATGTGTGGTTTATTCTCCTGCGTTTCTCGCCGTCGCCAGGAAAAGACAAAAAACGAAGAACTTCGCGAATTTATTCGCGGCATCGTGGAGGAAGCTTTTCAAGTCCACCGCCTGGAATGGTTGCAAGCACGTCAAGAAATGTGTCTGGACAAGATAAAGACGCTCGACCGCATCTTAGCGGCGGACAGACTGACGAGAAAAAGTCCACCTTTAGTCTGGATAATCTGTATTGGGAACGCAGTTCGGACCTAGAGGACGACAACGACGTGTAAATAAAAGAGATGTATTTCTCTACGAGTCTCAGTCTCTTCTTTTTCTTCGCGCAACGTGTGCACACACGTCATGTCTAACCCCGAACCTTTTCGTTTCCGCCATCCTTTTCGTTGTATTTTAAGTGGCCCCTCCATGTGCGGTAAATCCACATTCGTAACGAACGTGTTGAGGAACCTGAACAACGTCGTGGACAAGCCTCCCTCGCAAATATTCTACGTGCAGAAATATGCGTCGCCGAGCATGCAGGACGAATTTGGGGACTCCGTAAAATTTACCAAGGAGCTACCTTGCGAGTGGGATACGTCGCGCGCCACGCTCATCATCGTCGACGATCATATGACCGACGCCAATTCCTTGAAGGAGGTGACCGATCTTTTCATTCGGGGTTCTCACCACGCCAACGCGTCGATCTTCTTACTCGTACAAAACATCTTTTTCAACAGTAGCCATTTTAGAACTATATCCTACAACGCCAGTTACGTCGTCCTGTGGCGCACCGTGCGCAGCGTGCACCAGATGGAACATTTCGGCCAACAGCTATTCGGTAGAAAAAGATTAGAGTATGTTCTGGACGCATATAAACAAGCGATGTCGTCACCCCACGCTTATTTACTCGTGGATCTTCACAACTATACGCACGAGGACCACAGGTTGCGTAGCAATATTTTTCTGGGTGAACGTCAATATATCTACGCTCCGAAATGAATATCCGTCCTCATCTCACTTTACTCAAAGTACTTTCCACTTTACCCCCTCCGCGCCGTCGCCACGTCTTGAGACGTTCTTCCTCCTCCGACATGAAACACCTCTCCGAAATTTGTCTCAATGTATTGAACGGAAAAGTGTCGTTGGCTCCAGATACGTTCGCGCGTTTGAAGAAGTACAAACGCTTCTTACGCCGGCTCGCATACAAAAAGATTCACAAGAATCCGCAACGTTTGAAGCACTATCTGTCTCAGCAGCGAGGGCAGGGCGTTCTTTCGTCGGTGGTTCCTCTCCTGCTTTCCGCCGTGTTGAACCTTTTCGTCAATGGCCAAGTGAATTGAAGTGACCAGTTCTATCGGAAATATTTTTTCTTCTAAGGAGAGTGACGACGTCAAAGTGAAACTCATACTGCAGGCACTGTACCGCATACTCAAGCAGTACGGATTCGATCCCTACGACAATAAAAACAAGACGTCCGACGCTACAAATGACTTTGACTATTCGCTCCTCTCTCCAGAGGTTGACGAAGAGGAAGCGGAAAGAGTCGTCTCGGAATTAAAAAAAGTTATTTCCTGGGATCGCGAGGGTTGTGTCTCCGTGTCGGGCAAGCCCATCAGGCACTCCTCCGTTTACGAACTCGTTAATTATTTGTTAGAACGTAAGACGGGGAAGAAACCTTCCTGGTTCCCCAAAGTCTCGAAACTATTGCGCCTGATTTCCCTGCCCAAACCTCGCGAGTCTCAGCAGCAGCAGCAAGCCTCAATTGCGTGGACGACTTATGGAGGGATATGAGAAACCAGAGGGTGGTTTGGGGGGCGTGGACCGCTATAGAAAAGCGCATCACTTGAGCAAAAAGAAGGCTCTTGCCATTCTCAGAAAGCTGGACGCCTACACCCTTCACCATCCGGTGAGAAGAAAGTTTAATAGGAGACGCATCATCGCGCTCAAAATCAACGACGTGTGGCAAATGGATCTTGCTGACTTTTCAAAATACAAGAGATTCAACGGTGGCTACCGCTACATTCTCGTGGCAATCGATTCCCTCTCCCGCTTTCTGCGCACCCTCCCGCTAAAAACGAAACGCCCCGCCGAAATGAAAACGGCCATGATGCGACTTTTTCGGGGTGGTAACGTGCCTACACACATCTTTTGCGACAGAGGAGGGGAATTCTACAACAAGACCGTCAAGGAGTATCTCTCACGAAAGAAGGTACACATGTATTCGACCTTCTCTCCAGTAATCAAAGCATCGCAGGCAGAACGCGTCATACGCACTTTACGCGACAGAATATTCCGTTATTTTAGAGTAACGGGAAAATACCACTTCGTTTCCGCGCTTCCCAAGATCGTGCGCGACTACAACAACACCAAACACAGGACTTTGGGCATCAGCCCGTCCGAAGTCACACCCGAAAACGAATTGGAGGTGTTCAATAAGATAAATGGGAAGCTCGTCGTACCCTCCGTGAAAAAGAAGCTCAAAGTGGGGGATAAAGTAAGGGTCCTACTACACAGAAAAGGTTTTCATAAGAGCTCGGAAGGGAGTTGGTCGCCTCAGATTTTCACCGTCTCCCGCCTGAGAGACACCTCACCTCCCGTCGTACACCTGGAAGATTACCGGGGTAAGGAAGTAGATGGATCTTTCTACCCGGAAGAGGTACTCGTCGTAACCCGCGACGCCAATCAGCCTTGGCCAGTATTGAAAGTGCTGAGAAAGAAGCAAGTGAACGGTCAGAGCTTCTCCTTGGTTCGCTGGTTCGGTTACGACAAAGAACACGACAGTTGGGTTCCGAGCAGCGACGTGGTCAAGATTGGGAAATGACGTCAGACATCTACGTCCACCTCCTCTCGAACGCCAGCATGGATAAGTTTCCTTCGAATAAACTCAATGCCTTCACGGTAGCTTTCGATACTCCCCTTCAACTCTCGGATCGCTATAAAGTCGGCCTGATGGATCTCAGCATAAGTAACGATTTTTTAAATATCGGATACGAAAGGCAAGATGCAAAAATCGAGGTTTCTTTAGAGGACACGGTCGAAGCCGGGAGAACTTTTCGCGTCACCTCGGATCTCGAGAGGGATTTGGGAAAAGCCCTTTCGGAATTTAACGCTTCTTTCGTGTACAATAAATCGCGATACGACTTTGTATTACCCGAAGACGTGAAAGCCGTGGAATTGGACCCTCGGCTCGCACAGGCGCTCGACTCGTTACTGGCATCACGTGAATCAGGTCGTGCGGTGAAGCCTCTCAAAACGAGCGAGCGCGAAGCCACCTCAGTCTTATTGGAGCACGCTGCACCCGTTGCTTCCAGCGACGTCACTTTGAATTCGCAAACCACGTCCCTTCGTAACACACTCAACAAGTATTTCCAATCACACAAGATGGAAGCAACGCTAGAATTCGCGGATAACGTCTACTCACTGAAAACACCGAAAGAGTTCAACATTCCAGAACCTTTTTTAAAGCTGCAACAGTTCACACCCGTCGAGGGGCAAGAAGGAACTCTGCGCACCTCGCTCCCTGTAACGCGTCAATTTTCTTCGTGATCAAGACGAAAATTCCTCGATCATTGCAAGTACATCTACCTCCCGGCTATTATGCTACGCCCCAAGCACTTCTGGATGCGATTAAACAACGCGTTGGTGAACGCGTGCACTTCAGCTTCGATCGAACCGAACAGAAATGTAAAATTTGGCTTTCCGAGGGAACCACCACATTGAGACTTTCCGAGTACCTGGCCGTGCTTTTGGGTTTCGAATCGCGTACCCTGTTCACAGGGGAGGAGGAGGAGGAGGATGCCACGAGCTCAGTCGAGGTACTCCTGGAACCCCCATTTCACAACATAATCGTCTACACGGATATCGTAGAACCCACCTACGTGGGGAGCGGAAAAAAACCGATATTAAAAATACTACCCTTTTATTACGAGAATGACAAGCACGTCGTTACCTACACGTTAGATAACATCCAGTATTTTAACCTGTCTCAATTCGAAATTCCCTCAGTGACGATCGTTCTCGCAGACGAAACGGGAAGACGTTTACCGTTGCGATCTAAAGGTAGAACCAATCTAACGTTGCATTTCAAATATGTACCGTAATTCTTCAAAAATAATCCCCGTGTATACGGGTCCCCTTTTTCAACGCGGTGGTGGTGTGTTGAGCAACATATCCAAATTTATTGTACCCATCTGGCAACAAATAAAACCTATCGCCAAGAAAACGTTGAAGCGCTTGGCGCGGAATTTGGCCGACGGCGAAGGAATATCGCGAGCAGTAAAAAAAAACGGCAATTGCGACGGGGAGAGACGTGTTAGATTCCATGCAGGGCTCGGAGAAGAACAATGGGAGGCTACGCCGCAAAAGACAACAAAAAGCCACACCTGTCGTAGCACCTGCAGACATCTTTGGTTCTTTTTGAGCGAGAGGGTCACATATCCACTTCGCTCCCGTCATGACGTCAACCAAAGGAAAAATACAGACGCAACGGTCACCGCATTGTCTTACGAGTGACGTGATGATATTCGACCCCCCTTCTGTTCAATACGGAGTGGAAGATACTTCATACCAACTTTTTTATCCGGTCAACGGAGTAAATAATTCCGTGATCGAGTTTTGTATTCAAAATTTACAAAGGGCACACTTGGATCTCTACGGTAGCTTTGTGTCTTTGACCGCGCGCATTGTTCGCGACGACGGGGAAGAAATGGACGAGAAAGATGTCGTTTTCCCAATAAACCATCTGTTGAGCGGCATGTTTAAGACGGTCACCGCTTATGCGAACAACAAGCTCGTCAGTTCCAACGAGTTGTACGCCTACAAGAGTATTTTGGACGTCGTGCTACATTCCACGCCTATGGCTCAAGAAACAGTGCACGCGGCTGGACTCTATGTCGAGGACGACGAACATTTAAAGAACGATTACGACGTCTCGTCTCGCGGTCCGAAACAACGTTACGAAGCGACGAAGGGTGGAAAATACTTTAACCTGGTCGGTCAGATCAATACCGACCTGTTCCAACAGCCGCGACTGATGCTACCTGCCGTCGAAATTCGCATCATTTTCCTGTTAAACAACGACGAATTTAAACTCATATCGGCGCCCAACGACAAGAAGACGTACAATTACGAGGTGGACATCAAAGAGATGACGTTACACTTGAAAAAGGTGACGCTGGCACCATCCCTCTTTTTGGAATACGAGCGGCGCCTTCAGAGCACACCTGCTATCTATGTCTTACGCGGATTGGAAACCAAAGTGCGGAGTTTGAGTGCCGGGAACTTGGACGCTCACTTTGAAAACGTTTATCCCGAAAGGGTGCCTTCCAAATTATGCGTCGTCCTGCTCGCCCGACTACCGATGTCCGACTTTCTCAGAGACATCCAGTCGAACCCCTACAAATTCCGCCATTACGACCTGTCTCATTCGATGCTCTCCGTGGACGGTCAGCAAGTGCAAGCCGAGTACGACTTTAAGAACGACCCCGTCAAAATTCCCTACTTTAACTTCTTGCAAGAACTGGGAGAGAAACATTTCAAGTATAGCTACGACCGATTTAAAACGAACGGGTTCCTTCTCTACTTCAACTTGGACGTGGACAAGTGTTCTTCTCCTTCGCATTTGAACGAGTGGCGAAAAGGAAACGTTCGCCTGCAATTACGCTTCGCTAAAGCCCTTCCACACGCGGTCACCGTCCTCATGATTTCCGAGTGTCCCAAGCTCATGTGCGTCGACAAGGACCGCACGGTCACCTTCCCATAGAACAAATGTACGAGAGCGAAATCTTGGAACTCGTGTCCCTGAACCCCCTCGCTTCCTCCATGCTGAGAGGCATTTGCGCTTCCGACGAAGCCTTCGTTTTACGCAAGCCCGGCTATTTAATCATCAATACCGAAGAGCGAAGAAATCGCGGGCAGCACTGGGTGCTCTACATGGAAAACTACGACGGGTCTGCAGTGTTTTTCGACAGCTACGGACTTCCCCCCATCGAAGCAAACCTTCGAAGGACTTTACTAGTGGACGAGTATAACGACCAGTGTATTAAATCACCCTTTTCGCCTTACTGCGGGGTTTTTTGTATCTACGTAGCCACGCGCATGTCGAAACGCTACAGCTTGAAAAATTGTGTATCCATATTTTCCTGTAACCTCGAAGAGAATGACGAAACAATAAAACGTCTCCTCGTGAGCGAACTCGTTTCGTAAAATAGTCTTTTTTTTTCACGACATACACAAGACACTTGCAAGACGATCTTCCAACGTGCTGACCCGACGCTCGTCGTCGCCGGTCACCGTGACGTCGAGGGATGTGTGGAGAAGCTAGTAGCGACGGACGATAGGTCGGTTGAAACCCCCGTTGATGAGACACGGGTCAATTGACAGTCCTCGTTTATACTTTTCCAACAGCTCGAGCTTGTAATCTACGAATCGCTTCATTTTCTTTGTAATCCTCCCACTGGTGCTGAACAGACGTACCCAGTAAACCATAGATGTACAAGTGACGGCCGGGTAATATCCCAACCTGGATGTTTGGATATCCCAGGGATTTTCGTAGAGAGCCTGTAGACGTCACATGTACGTCCAGGAGACTTAATTTGTTCCACGGTTTTCCACATTTGAGGAACGTCCCACAGATGTCACCACAAGATATTTGGATATCCCAGGGATTATTTCAGAGAGCTTGTAGATGTCACATGTACATCCAGGAGACTTGATTTCTTCACATTTTTCCACATTGCAGAAATGTTGCACAGATGTCACCGCAGGATGTTCCCAGGATATTGTTTAAATCCCTGCATTGTGTTAATGTTGTACTTGTTTTCATCACCATGATAGCAGCTTCTGCAGAGGCAATGCACTATACTAACCAGCAACATCTCAAGTGTTCTAGTAAGGTATATAATCTTGTTTATTTACGACTATGGTATACAATTTATCGCAAAATGTATTGCAGATTGTGGCATTACAAAGTTTACCACGTGCAGCATAGAAAAACATATCACAACACACTACACAAGTGTTTTTATCACAGTTTCACATGACTAAATTTATGGCAGTGTAATGTTTATCACAGTGCAATGTAACACTTTACTGAACAAGAGCATGTCAAAACTTCTCAGTATCAAAATGTACTACTGTGCGGCATTGCAAAATGTACACAGTACAGCGTAGAAAAGTGTATCATGGTACGGTAAAACGAAGTTCTTAACACAATACAGTTTAAGTAAAAGCAAGCATTACAACAAATTCTATCTGTCCATGAGATTCCCAGTCGAAAAAAAAAGGAATTGGTCCAATTGGACATTTTCGCATTCGAATCAATTGGTATTCCAGTTGTGTTTTTGTCACCCATTGGACTGAAACTAGTTGAAATCAATTGTTCCCCCAAATGGTCCAGGTGGACTCAGTAGGGTCTGCCACATAGGGCTACAGCTACGGTTTCATCAGTGAATATCACACACGAACATATGCAGGAGGTAACAACTTGTTTATTGTACGTTGGGACTAGTCTTGTTGACTAGAACTGCTCAGAACAAAGTACTTTACAATGGTCATTTCGAAACGAAAACAGTACACCAGGTTTTTATTAAAAAGCTATTAGCTATCTGGCGCAAGGCGATGACACGTCATAAGGGAGGTTCAGATAAACATACATATCTATCGAGTTACTATCACCCACCTTAGTTCGGATTTGAGAGTTCAGGAAATTCACAACTGTCATACACGGGCCGCTTGTCCTTTCTCGTAACTCAGCTGGTGCACGGGTGCGAAGAGAAAATTCTACGCATAACACAGCAGCTCACGACACAGATACAATTATGTTCGCGTTCTTACACAGTTTGAAAAACCAGACGAAACGCTTCATTCACGGAGCTACACAATCGACGCGACCGACGCCAACGGAAACTTGTTCAAACAGATTCTGGGGTGATGCCGATGCGCTGCGTCAGACATGACGATGAGAGCATCAAAGTTTCGATTTCAAACTGAAGTGAAGACAGCGGAAGCTTTACTCGTGCGATGTAGAACCACGAACTTTCTTTGAAACCTAATTTACGCATTTTCTGCTGTATCGAAAAATCTCGCTCTCTCGTTGTACTGTAAACTGTATATGCTGTAATAAATTACTGTTGCTTATTGATAGCATTAATAGTTTAGGTACACATGCACTGACTAATTGTATTGAGAATACTGAGTAACATCACTTACTTTACAACTCTACATTGGAATCAGTTGCCAGTTGGGCCAACAGTTGCTAATTGTCTGCTAATTGGGCGGACCAGTTGGAGACCGAGATACCAAATGGAACTGGAGTTCCCTATCAGAACGACCTATTGGACCCATTATGTCCAATTGAGTGTCCAGTTGGAGTGCATGAAACCAAATGGACCTTTCCAATTGGTGCTCAACTACCAACTGGATAGTCCAATTGGAACTGAACGACCCAACAGGTTTTGACATGGGACCTGTTGGGTCCCATTCGAACCAATTAGAAATTCCTACTGGACCATTTCCTTTTTTTCGACTGGGTTGGCCACACATGACGACCATTAGGAACATGGTCCTTCCTATTTACTAAATTTACTAAACTGAAGCACGACATCCATATGCTTTAGTCACAGGCTGTGATAAGCAACTGCCGTCCTTGTCCTTGCCAGAGGCCTTAATTGCCTCTACAACCTATTCCAAAATCAAGACCAGGAAGACCAAGAGAGACAACAGGAACCTCCAAATGTGTGTGCTTGCGTCACATCACAGTAAATGACTATTATAAAAAAAGGTTTACACTCCGACTTAACTGAACAACACAAAGTAATTTACTCAAACATGTAATTTCTGGGGGGACATCATCAGTGTCCGCCAAGAAAGAGGAATGCCCAGTTGCCTCAGTTAAGGTCAGTGTATACCTCGGGAAGTGGGCTACGGTTAACATTGCATAGGGTCTAGTCTTTCTGAATGTGCGGGGACCCCACCTTTGTTAGCAAACACTGACGCTTAAGTTCATTCATGTAGTTGAAGCTGTTACCTGTTGTCCAACAATGATAAAAAAAAATTGTCTCTGACCTTGTCGACTTTGTGGTTCTCTCTAAACCACGTGCCACAAATGCAACAAGGTCAAAGACAAAATTGCCTGATTATTGTTGGACAACTAGCCACAGCTTCAGCTACATGAATGCACTTAGTCTGGGTCGCGAACAAAGGTGGGGTACCCGCAGATTCCTCGAGTTGTGACACATTAGGAAAGATAAGGCTGTATGAAATGTTAACCGTGGCCCACTTAGCGAGGTATACGCTGATCTCAAATGCGACAACTGGTTGGGCATTCCTCACTCAGTCTTTCTTGGCAGACATTAATGATGTCTCTCGTATGGGAAATGAAATGATGACCAAGGGCTTTGCACAGTACCAATCATTATGCTTCTTTGCTTATCTGGGGGGAGAAACAAAAATAAGAAAAAGAAGCAAAAAGGAATGATGAACATAAAAGGATTATGCTAATAATGCCATCAGATATCCTACAACAGCGAGGAAGTCACTGCAGTACGTCTAGCAGTGGCAAAAATACAAAAAGTGCTGTTTGTCTTTCTCAGATTAGCTGCAACTTTGAAATAGCCTCTGAAGGCACTTTAATGCCCGTACTGCAAACATATCTTGAAAAAAAAAAAAGGAAGAAGCACACAATTTTGTTTTTTCTTCTGTTCCAATTCAGCCAAAATTAGTTGTTGTTTTTTTGTTCGCTCGGGAACCCTGATAGTACTCGAATGGCATATATTAAGCTTCAATTATAAAAAAAATGAAAATGCAACTTTTTTAGTCACATTTTGCACACACTTAAGTACGTCCACCGTGTTACGTCTATGAGACATTGAAAACACGACATTCGGAAATGTCACATCAAGGATATCCATGGGACGTCTATGAGGCATAAAGAAAAAGTCATTCACGAACGTAAAATTCTGGATGTCCATGAGACGTCCATGTGACAGGTGTGATATCTGTGACATATCCGACATTTCTGGGATATCTTTTGGATGTTGGTGGTTTGCTGGGTAAGGGTATCGTCTTGAGAATCGAGCGAAAGTCACCCTCGCAGCCATCACCGTGAATATAATCGCGTAATCGTAGCAAGTCCCGATACATTCGCATTTGCACAAAGGTTGCAAACCGCTGCTCGGGCGTCATGACTGAGACATGAATGAGAGTAGACAACCGTTTTTTTATTTATCGTGAGAGGTTACATGAGAGAGAGAGAGAGAGAGTTAGCCTCCAGCTTTGGTTTCGTAGCCGGGAAGACAGCCCAAATACGGGCGAAGGCTCGAGTCTAACCAATGGCTGGGGTTTCTCGACCAAAGTCCACCGCAACGACAGGTTCTCAGCTGATCACCAATCCGCAAAAAGAACGTCTTCGGAGGAGGCTTGAAGGTTAGGACCAAGGGCAGATCTCCCGTCAGTAGCCATTCGTAATCTGCACGAAATGAGTGTAAGAAGCACGTGTTTAAAAAAAAAAGCACAGATACACGCACAGTCTTCTTCAGTCACAGAGTGACACTGATGATCCATCTCCTCCATCTTCTTCTTCTTCTTCTTGTTCTTGTTGCTTTACGAGACGAATTCCTTTACAATGCACGTCGAACGGTACCGTTCGACAGCCGAGAAACGGTCGAATCAATCGGTCCGTCCAATGCTTTTGCTCTGAAAAAGTGCTTGAATATAAAACAAATAACACAGAAAAAAAAATATAATGTACCTTTGGACCACAAACCACCGCAGCTGGTGCAGAAGAAGCGTGCGCTGCCAATCTCCCGAAACACGTTGCCCACATACGTGAGGCCGACAACGGCAAGCCCTTTCACCACCACCACCACCCGAAACACGTGAGGTGGGAAGAAACCGACTTCACGAGCCGCAAAGTTGTTGAAAACTGAAAACGAAACACTTCAAACAAACTTTTTTCTCAAAACGGGCATCACTTACGAGGATCTTCCAAGCTGAGCATGGTTTTCTATACGATTGCTCAAACTGTCGCTACTGCTTCGAAATTTATACTAACGTTTATTCCCTCTCTCTCTCTATCGTCCTTGAACGTGTTGGGACATGTTTGGAAACAGCGGTCAGAACCATTATTTGGAAGCAACGATAACAACTGTCTTATTAACATTTGAATTCGCGCGCGCGCGCGCGTCATATTGAACGAGAAAATGGCGGTTTCCCGTAAGCGATACTATTACGCCGGATGCATGCGAGCGTGAGAAAGCACGGTTATAAGGTGGACCGTTCCTCTTGCCACCTCATCCTCTATTCCCTGCCTATCATCAACCAACCAAGCGATATGGCTCGTCGTTTCCAATCCATCTTTGACCTCCTGGTCCACATCCGTCCCCTCTTCGGTAAGTCTGTTCGACATTGTATAGCGTCTTGTTTATTTATTTATTTATTTTATTTCATGCATTTCTGTAGGGTTTACAGTAATCGCAGTGGTAGAAGTGCTCTTCCAACTGATACCGGCGACGGGGTGCGACGTTCCCCGCATGGACGTGGAGGCCTTCTTTCAGTGCTTCACGTTCAGTGAGGACGTTGAAATTCAGGACGCAACGGTGGCAGTGTTCATGGGGTACTACGTGACTGAGTGGACGCAGATTGCTATGCATCGGGGACTGGACGGAGAGCTATTTTTTAGACTCCCCCGAAACTTAGAGGGAGAGCTCTGTCTTGAAGGTAATCTTCCCCTTAGTTTTGAGGCCGCAGAGCGCCTCCTCCGGTTCCTCACCACTCAGTGGAACCAAGTGAGCAGTGCGGGATGGAGAGACATCCTCGAACGGTGGATGCGCACACAAATCCCGTAAGTTTTCCGAGAGATCTTTCTTGTTCGATGTTCATTCTTTTTGTTTATTTCTATAGGCACGACCCTTGGATCCTCGATGAACATGAGGAGGAGGAGGAAGGAGGAGACGTCGACCAGGTCGAATAACTGTATATACCGAATAAAAATTTTCCCTGTCTTCATTCTCTCTCTCTCTCTCGCGCGCGCGCTAGCTAATCGTTCGTGAGAACCCAGCTCAATAGAGGAATACGAAACCGTGCAACCTGAGCATGACAAGTGAATATGGGGGAGCAACCTACAACATGCACTCAGTCAGTCAACCAGTTAGTCTTCCTTCTAAACGTCCATCCAAAATTCGCGATGAGGCGTTTTGAAAGCGTGACGCAATTGTTGCAGGACATGGAGCCGTCGAGTGGTGAGTGCTCATCATCATAGAAAGTGTTATTTATTTATTTATTTATTTAACATTTGCATAGGGTACACCATCCTGGGTATCGTGTCGCTGTTTTTTCAACTCATGTATTACAACGACGTCCCCAGGGTGGTCTTCGAGGACTTTTTAGAGTTTCTCGTTTTCCCCCTGGACGACGTCGTTAAGGAGGCCCTCAACGCCATCCTCCTCGCCTATTACAGGGCGGAATGGGAGGGCAGGGGTCTACATCGCCACCCTTTATACCAGAACCTTTTGTCAGTGCCCAGAAGCCTGGTGGATGACCTCATCGACCTCCATGTCGATGAGGGCATCCCCCTATCCACTGGAATGATCGAGGAGATTATGCACTCACTGATCTTCCAGTGGAATACCTGCGCGCACAGGCGAAGCGGACCCCAATTCGTAATCCAGTAAGCTCTTTATTATTTTATTTTTGACAAGATAATCACTCTCGTGATTCTATATTAGCAGGTTGATGGTGCACGACCCGGAGGATGATGCGGAGGACGTAGGGCGAGGACGCTAGGTTAGGATACTCGTTAAAGAAAAGTTGTCTTCCTAACGGTGCTTTTGATTTCATCCTAGACCCTCCTTTTTTTTTTTTTTTGCACGTGGTAGCGTGCTTCGAAACAACGGTTACAACAAACAGAAGCAACGTGATGAAAACAGGAGGCTGGACACGAACCCTCATCTTCGGTGTTCCAGCCTGAGAACATCAATTGCCATCATGTACAAGCAACGAGCTTCGAAACAATGGTTACGGTGACAACAACAACAACAACAACAAAAATCAAGGAGCATCGAAACGACGGTTACGACAGAAAAAAAGGTGGAGCTTGGAACGCAAGTGTCGATTTCACTCCGGTAAGACTGAGAGGGGGAGAGAAAGAGGAGAGCGGTGTCAACTATAAAAAGACAGTCTTCGTAGGAATTATTGCAAGCCCGCAAGGGCCATCCCTCAACGACGTGGACCGTTTCGTGGAAAACAAACATGTAAGCCGAATGTGTTTGATGATTGCTCTGTTTGTTCTAAATTGTGTACTTTTAGGGGATGATAGTCGCTGACACAATCTTTCATCACGCACAAGTTCTACAGGGGCACCGTTAACTGTGTCCATCCTTTCCCCAACAACCACAACATCAACAGAAACAACTACTACCTCAAGTGTTTCCTATCAAGAAGGAAGAGTGAGTTTTTTTTTTTTTCTTTAGAGGGGGAATCTCGTATTGATTGTGCTTGGTCGCAGTGCCACGCTGCCTCGTATGCCAGTACGACCCCATCGACGCCATGCTCGTGGCCGTAGAAAGAGAACACGAGGATAGAATAGAGAATCTCGGTAACAGCCCGATAGTCATTTCAGATGATAATGATGATGATGATGATGATGATAACGAAACACTTATCAGTCCGTCTTTTGTAATGAATCGAACAGATGATGAAAACGACGACGACGAGCCCCTAGATGGGCACGACAATGCAGACGAACTACTGATGTGGGAAGGGGATCAGTCGCATGCAGATTTCATTCCTCTGTCTGGGTGGGTAGGAGTTGAAACACCAGATGCAAGCCCAGAATTTCGATGGGAAGATGTCCCCGTGGAGGGTCGCAGAATCGTAGAATTACGAGAACACGTCGTAAAGAATCATCCCTCCGTCACGGAGAGACGATTCCTTCCTTTTTTTGTCACAGATGAGGCATTTGACGGAACGGCTACTAGGTACACGCTTCTCTGTTCCCCGCACGACGACAACGTTGACGATTTGCGACTCTATCTACCGAGCATAGCTCCTGTAATCATGCGCGTGCTGGAAGCTTATCCCATGCCTTTCAAATTTTGTCTGTGCTCGAAGGCGCTCATGGTTAAGGACGGAGCCGACGGGATAACTTCGCACCTCCTTCACGTAAATCTTCACATGAGAGTGGTTTATAACCGTCAAGAAATCGAAGGCGCGTTAAATGCTGCCATCGCAGAGTCCTCGCAACGCGTCGAAAACTATTCGAGAGAAGAGTCCGGCTTCACTTCCAGAGACGTTCAATGTGTCGACCTAAAAATAATACGTTTGAAACCGAAGCGGATTTTGTGCACTATCGAACTTCCCGCGAAAATAAGGATCCTGACAAACGTCAAGCTACCGTGGAACCACGAAAATGAGCGTTTCAAGTATAGCGTGCTGGCGCTCTTACATCCGCTAAAAAATAACCCCAACGATTTCGTCAGATACAGAAAATACATGGATCCTACCAATCCGGAGACGCGCGTAACGTACTGGCAGCCCTGCTTCCCAGTCACTTACGAAGACATTTCCCTGTGGGAGAGAAAAAACAAAATCTCCGTGTACATCTACATGTTCGACGAGCAAACGTCGACGGTGAGCACGGGGAGGGTTCCCTCTATGCTGTATACGGATAAAGTACATTTGCTCGAGGTTAGGGGTCATTTCTATGGAATCAGAAAATTTAGCACTTTCATGGGACGAAGTGACTATTTTTATTGCGAGAAATGCACCAAGGGGCATCTAACGAGAGAGGCGTTGGAGCGCCACGAACGCCTATGCCGGGACGTAAATGAAACGATTTTCGAAATGCCAAAAGCGGGAGAAAGCGTCTCCTTCACCAAGATACAGCACATGCATCCCTACCCCTATTTCGCGGTACTGGACACGGAAAGCGTTTTGGAAAAGGATGCGCTCGTTAAGGACGCAGTGAGTGTGCACAGGATGAGCTCGTACTGCATCGTTCTAGTGCGAAGTTGCGATGGAAAAATAATGGACGCAGATGGGTATTTGGGACCTAACGCGCCAGAAAAGTGCTTGCTCGCACTCAAGGGATTTAGCGAACAAATCGATAGGTTGAACCGCCTCCCCTCTCCGTTGGTCATGAGTCTGGAAGACCACCTTTGTCACCAATGTGCAACACACTGTAAATATTGTGGGGTAGAATTTAACCGTGACACGCGGAAGGTGTCGCATCACGACCACACCCGTTTCGTAGAGCCCGGATCCTCGAATTTTGTCGCGACGCTGTGTGATACGTGTAACATTACGTGTCGTAACACCAAAGAACTCGTCGTGTTAGTGCACAACCTGCAATACGATTTGAGCTCCCTTCTCCGCCACATGCACGTTCTAAATCTGGGTGAACCGTGGATCTTAGCGTCTACCACAGAAAAAATACGAGGGTTCAGCATTGGCGATCTCCATTTCCGCGATACCACACAGTTTTTCAACCTGTCCTTGTCGAACCTGGTGGAAACGCTACTTACCAGCGGTGGCGAATGCGCCTTCCTTTGTACGCGTCAAATGTTTGATGACCGTTTCCGCTGTCTCCTAAGGAAAGGCGTTTATCCGTACACCTTCTTCGACAGTTTCGAAGCGTACGATTTGCCCGCGCTACCGCCAAAGGAAGCTTTCAAAAATGACCTGAACGATGAAGATATCTCGGACGAGGACTATCAGTACGCCCGTGATATTTTTGAATATTTTGAATGTAGCAACCTTGGCGATTACACGCGTCTCTACGTCACGCCTGACACCTGTCAGCTCTGCGACGTCGTGCTGTATTTCAGGAAGATTACGCTAGAGACGGATGGGATAGATATCTTACGCACCGTATCCCTCGCCAGTTACGCGTGGAGCAGCGCACTGAAGCTCACCAAAGTCAAACTCGAGCTCATGAGCGATCGTGAGATGTACGAAACGATCGAGAAGGGAATCAGGGGAGGCATTTGTAACAGCTTCCACAGATATTGTCGGGCTAATCACGAGGGATGCGACGATTACGACCCTCAACAAGAGAAAAAATTTATTCAGTACTTAGATGTAAACAGTTTGTACGCTTATGCCATGACTTTCCATCTTCCGACAGGAGGTTTTGAGTGGGTCGATCCTTCCAGCTGAGGCGATATCGATTTTCTCAAAATTCCTCACGATTCAGAAGTGGGATACGTGTACGTGGTAGACCTGTCCTATCCCGAAGAACTGCACGCGCTCACGAGGGACTTCCCTCTGGCACCCGAACACAGAACCGTGGACGAGGGTCAACTATCCCCCTACCAAAGGAACTTGAAGGAGGCATTGGCACTGAACGCGCCACCCACGAGGAAATTGTTACTGACATGTTACGACAAAGAAAGTTACGTCGTGCAGTATTACCTGCTCGCTCTCTACGTGAGGTTGGGCATGAAAATAAAACACATTCACGCCATCCTCTCGTTCCGCCAAGACAATTTTTTGTCCGCCTTCGTGCATAGAAACCTCGCATTGAGGAATGCCTCAACCACGAAATTCGAGCGTTTACTGTATAGGACCATAACAAATAGCACGTTCGGGAAAACGATTCAAAATGTGAGACGCATGAAGAGGTACACCATAGCCTACGACAAAGAAAGCGCGCTCAGAAAAGCTAGTTCCGTCGACTTCCAGCATTTCCACATCCTGAGTGACAAGTGCATCTTGTACGAGATGAAACAGCGTCGTGTCAAATGCACGCACCCCCTTTACGTGGGCTTTGCCATTTTAGAGATATCCAAAGTCCGAATGTACAGCTTCATTTACGAGTGGCTCTTTTCTCGCTTAACCTGTCCAGTGCAGTTGATCTATGGAGATACGGACAGTATAATTTTTGCTCTCACGTGCGAGAGCCTCGTAGAGCAGCTGATGAAAATTCAGCACGATCTAGATCTCTCCTCCTATCCACCGAACCATCCACTTTTCAACGCCGAGCACGCGAACCAGATGGGGTACTTCAAAGACGAAACGGGAGGAGGAGTTATTCAGGAAGTCGTAGCCATCCGAGTCAAAATGTACAGCATTCTCTTGGCCGGAACACACAAACAGATTGCGAGAGCGAAAGGAGTTAAGAAAGACGTGGTGAGGAGACACTTATTGCACGAAGTGTACCGAGATTCTCTATTCAATGAAAGGACAGTCTCTCAGAAGCAGTGCACCATCCAGAGCATAAAGCAAACAATGTACACCATTTCGAGAGTGAAGAAGAGCTTGGTCCCCTACGATGACAAGCGCTATCTGGTCGACGCCGTACGTTCCTTTCCTTACGGCAGCTGCGAATACGAGGGTAATTTCCGCTCTGTGTCTCTCAATGCATTGTAACAGAACACTCTCGTTTTTGCAGCACCGGAAAACCCGGAAGAGAGCCCTCGAACGTCATCGGGGATTGAGTAATACAACAAAGGACCAAGTCTGTGCACGCGTTGTCATAATAATCGAGAGAGTCAAAAAAATAATAAAATTGTAGCTCAGAAATATAGCTTCTGTCTCTCGCGCGCGCGAACGCAGGAAGAGGAGGTGGTTGGTCATCGTGCTAGCACGATGGTGAAATTGACGTATAAACGACTGTCTATTGCACCATCACTCTAGCCCGGTAGTCAAGCGTAAAGTCGACACTGCGATAAAAAGACGAAGACAGGAGGAGCACGGGTCATCGTGGCAGTGTGGTGGCGGAATGGATGTATAAAAAGAATGACCATTCCGACATCGTGCTGGTTCAGTGACACGCGCAATGACGTCGCTGCGATGAAGATTAGCCGTACCTTTTTTGGCATGTCCGATCTTCTCGTAATGTTCTGCTCGTGTGAGATCGAGCAAGTCAGGGAGAGTGCGAGCATCTATCGACCTGCTCAAGGGAAGATTATATGTTTAGATTCAATAAAGATGTTTCCATGAAACAAAAAAAAAACAAAAAACACAGAGTCTCGTCAAAGTTATTCACACTGTTTAATGCGTTCCATTTCGATGACTAAACGGTATTTCAATAAATCAGTGACAAAAATCACAACGTAGACTGCTTGCAGATGATGTTGGCTCCGCAGTGAATACTTAATATGAGCAACGACGCGAGCGAGGAGGTCCACGATGTCTGCAGACACGTAGTTGAATTCGGTGTTCGTCGACTTCAAAAATTCACTGATCACTCCGAAGGGTCCATCCAGAACGCTTATAGATACGTTCTTGTAACGGGCGTATATCCGACGCACCATTTCCTGTAGGGGGCCTGGGGATATCTTTCCTATATTGCCAAAAGCCACCATGTCTATGACGTACCGAAAAGCAGAGATGACAAGCTCGTTTCGGGGACTCTCCCTGCTGAAACAGTCATTCTCCAGCTCTTCCCAAGAAGCGTGGATACGAGGACAAGTTTGCAAAGCGTGGTAAGTGAACATTTCCAAGTATTGGTCTGAATGATAACGCGCGGATAGCGCGCTCTCCCTTTATACGGTGCTTCCAAATAAAAAAACGTAAAGAAATGGGCGTCAGAACGAAAGCGAATCTGTGGAGCGAAGTAAACAAGGTGTTCACACCACAATTTGCGGGAAAGAACTGAGGGTTTATTCCAGTGGCGGTTGCCACCAAAAACGAAAGTGGAAAAACGTGCAGCGTGCAGGCCGCGGCTTAACGATGGCGATGCGGGCTGCTACACTGCCTCCCCCCCAGACTCCGAGAGGAGCGGTCAGCCCAAGTGACATGTCTGGTGGCGCTCAGAGAAGGCTGAGTGGGGAAGGGAGGCGGGAGGGGTACTGGGGGCTCGGGTGGCTCCACAAAGGCTGGCTTGAGTCTGTCCAGGCTGACGGTTTCTGTTTTGCCATCAACCGAGATGGTAAAAAACTTGTCCGAACGCCGGAGAACGGGGTGAGGGCCGGTGTAAGGTTGCTCAAGCGGGCGGCGGACCCTGTCACGGCGCATGAAGACATGCGAGGCAGAAGACAGCTGCTGGGGGACAAAGGAGGATCTGGGCGAGGGAACACGAGGTGAGGCAGGACGGACGTTTGCGAAAGCGCGACGAAGCGTGTCGACGTAAGTTCCGGGGGGAGTGGAGACCTCTGTTACGTCAAAGAAGTCAGCCGGGAGCCTGAGGGTAGTGCCGTACACCAGTTCGGCCGCGCTGCAGCCGAGGTCGGCCTTGACGGATGCGCGGATGCCGAGGAGGACGACGGGCAAGACAGATGACCAGTGGGCGGTGTCCCCGTCCGGCGGTGTCCTCGTCGGCGGTGGCACCGTCCTAGCGTGAGGCCACGTCCATCTGCCCGCTGGGACATTCTATCATCGCCGGTCAGGACTCATGTAGAGGAACACCACCTCCTCTTCAAATCCACCACCACCACCACCACCGCGCTCGAAGCGCATGCGCGAGACGTGAAGGGCGACGAGACCAAAACCGAAACGTCCGGCGGCAGACGTGGTGGCGCTGCGAGCGCGCGAGACGTGAAGGGCGACGAGACCCCCTAACTGCGATTACTTGTCAGCGTGTATTGGAGTAGGGTATGTTTGTCGATTTACCTTGTTGCGATTAGCAGAAAGTCTTCCCCTTGTTGTTATTATTCTTGTCCGTGCATGCCCAAATATGTTCGCAATTCCCTTGTACGCCATTCTGTCAATGACCCTTGTTGCTATTCTCGTCGGTGCATGCCCGCACATATTCGCGATGGTGAAAATTTTGTGTGTGTGTGTGTGTGTGTGTGTGCCTGTTTTCGCGCGTGTTTTCCCCTCGTTAGTACTTTTTTTGTTTTGTTTCTTCCTGCATTCCACGGAAGTCCCCATGATGACAGGGGTGCTGCCACCTGACGTGATGCTTTCCGACCTGCCTGGGGTGACGCTTTGCAAATGGCGGCGCCCATGGGCTGATGCTGTTACCGAACCTGGACTGACACATTAATGAATTGAATGTGTATAGTAATGACTTGAATTATAAATGAGTTTAGAAAGTGCATTTATGCGTATGTGCGCTTCTTTTCGTGTGTCTCATTATAGAATAACACAACTTAACGATAATTTGATATTTTCCTCCTCTCTCTCTCTCGTTGGAATGAATAGTAATTGAATTTATTAATTGAAAATTATATTCTACGCTCTATTATCGCATTCTTATGCGTGTATGAGCGATTTTAAGTGAAAAAATTAAAAAAAAGAAATTGGGTGGGGGTGGAAATTGCAAAATTGGGGGTAACAGGGCGGTGAGAGAGAAGGAAGGTGTCATGTTGCTCGTTAAGTTGTGTTTATCCAATATTACTGGCTAGTGAACCAAACGGTGTGTAAAGGCAAGAAGACTCTTAATTTACTCCGAAGCATCTGCGGCAAGTCATGGGGCTGCAGTTGGGGCTGCTCACGCTGCACAGAGCCCTTATTTTCTCGCGTATCCTGTACGTGTCACCGTACGTAGATCTGGAACCTTCACAATGGAAGGCTCTTGAGCGGCTCCATCGGGCAGAAATAAGAATGGCGCTTGGAATACCCAGCTTCTTTGAAATTACCCAGACTTACCACGGCAGTTCTACTGACAGAGTCGAGAAGCGCTCTATGGGACGTGATGGACCCCGACCTGGGCTGCAGCAATATTTTGCCAACTCCACACGACACTGACAGGCAAATGGCCGTTCAGTAGCTTGTTGAACTGCACCACCCTGGGATACGGGACATCATGCACCATCACCGCCCCCTTCGTCCCATGAAAAACCTTCCTCGAGGCTTACAGACCATGCCCTATAGGCAGGGTTTGTGGTTTTCGGCATTTATTTTCAACCCAATTCGGGGGGTGTTTATCGGCATTTATATGGGGGACTATAAATCGGATGTTTTCGGCATCTATATTCCGCCCAAAAAATAAATGCCCGAATACGGGCATCTATTTATTTCGCATGAAGGAAAGCCTATTTTGCGCGCGAAGTAACAACGAACCGAAAAGAACTGAATCCATTCATGGTTTCATTAACAATGTCTTTTATTGCCTGTGCCAAACCAGCAAACAAGGAGACTACCTCTTGTTGTAATAGATGCAAGCGTACATCATCATGCTCGCATCTGTCATAGCGGCTCGCTCCTTGCGATTAATAACACGCGGTTTAGAGAACGCGCGCTCAACATTAGCGCTAGAAACAGGAATAGCCAGTATGCTTAAGGCGCACTGCGATAACAAAGGCCATGTGCTGGAAGGGGTCGTCCAAAACTGAACAGGAGATATATCCACCTGAGGGGCAGGGCATGCAGCATATTCGAAAAACACGCGCTTTATATCATCCATACGAGATTCATCTCGTAGAACAAATAAGGATAAGTCCTCATACAGTGAAGTGCCTCGAAGTGCCTTGAAGTGCCTCAGGAACGGAAACAAGGGTCACTCCAGGTGGTAACTGGAGCGGAGTAGATAGAGGAATACAAAGAACACACAAATGAACTAGAAGGCTAAGACAGGGGATCAGCGATCGGGTTTTGAAACCGTTTGGGAGCTCCGTACACTCGTGATCTCTTTTTAACCCGACAACAACAGACCACAAAGGTTCTGAATAGTAAATTCACTAAAGATAGGTGTGTCACTAAGTACGTGTGCTGCCAAAGCTGAGGTCATTCTCCTATAAGCGCTTAAGCACAACGAAACAAGGGCACAGCCCGAAGATAATGCCACGCTCGAGAAATAGTCGACAACGGGAGATTCCAAGGGGATTTCCCTTTGCGGTTCCAGGAATGGCAGCTGTCAAGATACGAGAAATTCGGATTTTTTCGGAATATTCCGAATCTGAAAAAAATCATTCGGGGGGTGTTTTCCGGCATTTTTCGGAAAATGCCGAAAACCACGAACCCTACCTATAGGCTAACAAGTGGACAACTGTCAACAACCTGGAACAATCGAACACATGCTGCGAGACTATCGAGCATACGATTCTGCGCGCGAAACTATCTCCCTCGCTGTAGCTCGGGAACGCTAGCGGACATCCTCTATCCCGGTGGTTCTGCCGAAGGTTCCGCTAAAGCAAGAAACTTTATTCTGCTTCTGCAGAACGCAGGTCTTGCTCAACGACCCATCTAACACTTTTGCTCTCCCCGACCAACTCATACACAATCTACGCATCTCCACCCTTCATCCTCTATCCTCCATCCGTCTTCCTATGCTTTCTTTCCTTGCTTTTTTTTTTCTTTTTCGTGACGACGCCCACTTCTGTGTGGCAAACGGCGAGCAGACTTCCTCCTGACTTGCTCCTGTGTTGCTCTTCGTGCAAGACTGATATTCTTGTCATCTGTAATGTGAATTCCTAGATACCTCTACGTGCTTGTCCTTGATATTTCTTGTCCATTTAAAAAAAAATTGGGGTTGTGGTCTTTGTTTAAGTTGAAACCAATCCAGTTTGTTTTGCTTGTGCTGGAGGACATTTGGTCCTCACCTGCGATAACTGTGCTCAGCGAAAGGAGGTCTTGTATGTCACCTGCTGTCTCTGCAAAGAGAACTGCATCATCCGCAAAAGCTAGGCTTGAGGTCTTTTTGTATCCCATTTCCCCTTTCGTAGTGAGGGCGCTTTCCTAAGGCGCGGTCCGGGTGTGGGCGATGCGTACAAATTTACAAATAGCCGCCGTCGGCGTCCGTACTGCAAACGCATCGGGTTTTCGGGGTTTTCTGCCGCTCTTCTGTATCGGGCAGGGCTTCGAAATACGCGTCCGGGTCCCTCTTCGTGTATCATCTCAGGAGATCGTTCAGTTACACATTGAACAGGTTTGGTGATAGCGGACAGCCCCGTCTTAGCCCTGTAGTAGCTTTGGTCCAAGTCTAGCTTAGCGCGCCACTCGATTTGGGCCTAGAAATTTACATACCTGAATAAGTTATCCAAGGTGCATCTAATCCATAACACGGTCTTTCAATACTCTTTCTGGTCTGGAAACTCCGCCGGAGTACAATAGAACAGTTTCCGTAGGGTCCGGAGCCGTCGCGAGGGGGCGGCCGTGTCGATCTGAGGGCGTCTTCCTCGCCTTGCAGACGACGCGGCCATAGCGTTACACGTGTTCAGTTGACAAGCGGAACATCTGTTCGACAGCATCGACAGTTCATTTGCGTTATTGTGTGTTCGCATTTGCGTGCGAGAATGCCGATGACATGTTGTGTCACCGGTTGTGATATAGGAAAGCGCACCTGCAAGGTTAAAACATCGCTTTTTAGCTTCACGGCGGACTCAGCTGAGCGCGAAAGATGGAAACGTGCGATCCTACGTGTGGAGACTGAAACCTTCAGGTTTGACTCGCCGCATACAAGAGTGTGCGCCCTGCACTTTGACCAGACGGCTTCGTCATAAACTCCTAGGTGGTGTCCCACGACCGCGTCGTGCCAAAAACTGCGTCCCGGGGCCGTTCCACGGAACTTTCCGAATTGCCCGTCGTACTTGACGACGCCGAAGCCACGGAGCCGCGTGTGTCAGGCGCGCGTGCCGGAGTGCTCGCCCAACGGGGAAAGAAGTGGGACAAAGCGGAAACTGCCTACAACCACCCCCACCCAGGAGGACCAGTGCTCGAAATCTACGCCCCTCCGCAAAATTCTGAGGCTGCATGTGAATGAGAACGTTTGTCCTCTAGGTGATCATGGCGACGAAAAGGAGAACGAGGACCCCGCGTACAACGCTGACGGGGCTCAGTCTTCAGTGGCTGACATGTCCTGCCAAACACAAGAAGTAGACGCCACAAAAACTGAGTTGCAAAGGACAAAATGCAAGCTCAGGCATGCACAAAATGCACTACGCAGTCTCCAGCGGAAGCTTGCTCAGAGGACAGCACAGTGCCGTACGTCCGATGTAAACAGAAAGGAACCCTCGAAGCAGAAGATGCTGCCAGAGCGCCAGAAACTAATACTGGACTAATGTGTCATGAGGGTTGCTGCAAAGTCCTCGAAAAAAATGAGGTATGGTTCAGATTCCCCAGGTATGCACTAAAACGTGACTGAAATCACAGTTGGCCAGTGATAATGCACTCTTACAATAGTAAAACATGGCTTTGTGACTAATAATCTCTATACTAATTTCTGCTACAGATACAGCTCGGAGTGGATATACGATGCACTGCTCCTGAAAATAAAGTCCACAGCCGTGTATACCTTCCTCATTGAAAATGATTACCTGCCTGTCCCGGATCCACGGACACTTCGCACATACATTGGGAAACTGGATGCGAACTTTGGGTCCGGTCCTAATATATTCGGACTTTTAATGGAAAAGCTGAAGGATACGCCGGAAAGGGAGCGTAAAGGTATGTGCCGACATATTTCGAACTTTGTGTAGCTAACCTGTCGCCATCCATAGTGAGCATATCTAACCAGCACTGATACAATTTCAGGAGTTCTTATGTTCGACGAGATGAGCGTGAGAAAAGGGCTACATCTGCGGCAGTCGGACATGGTTCTACTTGGCAAGGTGGATCACGGTGACCAAACGACCCCAAAGTTAAAAGCTAAAGATGCAGACCACGTATTGGTTTTCCTATACAGACCGTTCCTTGGTGGATGGTCCCAAACCATTGGTACCTTCTGTACTGCGGGAGCGACACCTGGCCATGTTCTCGCAAAACTCATTCTGCAGTGCATCGTCCACCCACCTTTCGAATGCATCAGTCCTGGTAGAGAGTATCACATGCGACAATTCGACTACAAACCAGGCTGCACTAAGGAGTGATGGCCGCTAACTACTTCTACAGTAGTTTAACTATAACTATTAACTATTAGCGATGGAGTAGTTTAACTAGTAGTTCAACTACTTTTCAGTGGAGGTAGTTAAAACTACTTCTTTACTACTGCAATGTATTTTAACTACATCTATAACTACTTAACATTGTCCATCAACGCGAATCTCATTCTATGTGTTCTTGGACACCTAAATATGAATCACAAGCAGTGATATAAGTGAAGATTTAGTACACATGCACGGCACAATTGCTCTGCACCTCCGTTCTCATCAAACAAGTAGCTCGAGGTAAAAGTCGGAAGCACAATCGTGCCGTAAAGCTTGCGGTAAAATCGGAAGTAGTTGGTGCCTGCAGTAACCTAACTACTCTAGTTAACTACCCGAAATAGTAGTTTAACTAGTAGTTTCCACTACATTTCTGCAAGTAGTTGATAACTCCTTTTACCTACAATCAGGTAGTTTAACTAGTAGTTTAACTACATGTAGTTAACTACTGGCCATCACTGGCACTAAGGAATCTTGGTATACATAACACTCAACTTTACTCTCATTTTAAAAGTTGTTGTGAATAGAAGCAGGGAAGGAACTTGCTATGGGATTTTTATTAAGTAACTCCTGTATATTAAGGCTATTGTTTTGCATTCATTGTTTAATACTTTGGACATTACTGCACCAGAGACCCATCCTGAACGCCTTGCTGAAGATGATGTTGCACTGAAACTTTTTCTTAAGGGATATCAGGAGAAGGTGACCCCGGTACATCATTTGAGCATCCCAGTATTCCAGACAGGCGAATTTTCTGCATCATCGATGTTCCGCACATCTTTAAGTGCATTCGGAATAACCTGCTGAAAGTTGGGAAATTCATGTTGGGAAAAGTTGGGAAAATTGGGTAAGTTCATGCGCTACATATAGCTACATAACACGAATTCCAACTGATACTTTATCTGCAATTCTAGCTTCCTGGTGGAAAAGAAGTGTATCACCGTCATTACCACGCCCTACTCGAAGAGCAGCAAGCTGGTCTCCGCTCAGTGGCAAAACTTACGAAGCACTTACACGTGTTCCCAAATGCGTTCCAAAAGATGAACGTAAAGCTTGCTGTCCAGGTGAGCCTTTTCTTTTCTTAGACTCTCATCCATTCATACTTGCTGCTAAACGTTTAATATTTGTATGATATCAGCATAGGGCATCATTATGCTCAAATGGGTTTCACTTCAAGGAAGAATACAAATTCGTTTTCTTTTTAAGCTTTTCAGTGAATCGGTTGCTCCATCCATGGAGTTCTACAGCACTAGACAAGAGTGCAACAAGCTGCATGACTGTGAAGTGACAGTGCCTTTCACGCGGAGGCTCAGTACCCTGTATGGCTGCTTGAACCTACAGCGACAGGAAGATGTTGCTAAGGCTGGGCCGGGACAGCTGAATGTAGCTTTTGGAAACGCAGTGGACACTCAGTGTTGCAGTTTCAATGCATTTGCTTACAGCAAACTGAATACCTGTTATTTAGGTCATCAAAGAGAGCATCACGTGGCTGGAGGACTGGTGCAATTATAGGAAAACGCTGAACCAACAGCAGCAAGCTTGCTTTCTCAGCAGGCAAACCTGTGCAGCCTTAAGGATAACTCTGAAGAGCACTGTTGACTTAGTCGAATCACTAAGGGGCTCTGGGTACAAGTATGCGCTCACTGGAAACCTCGGTCAAGAACCCCTTGAGGTAAAAACAGTGTTCTGTGTTACTGGCCATGACCAGAACCTTATGTTGAAAGCCGGCAAAGCACAGCTAACCCTAAAATATATGTCTTGCAGACATTTTTGGCATCATCCAACACGTCACTGGAGATGGTGGGCGCCCGACAGCTGTACAGTTCTTGTATATCTACCGTATGCTGTCCTTGAAGAATATTGTGAAACCTCCACAACGCATGAACGTCCAAGCCCAGGAACCACAACTCCTACTGACGCTCCAGAGCCTGTTTGATCAGAAGTCGCCTTCAAGTAACCACGTAAGGGAAACTACAGCACTGGAACTACAGGAACTAATTGTACAACATCGCATGCGAAGTACAATATTCCATGCTGATATGACGCTAGTATTTGAACATGTACGTTATGGGCCAAGGTAAACTTCCAGGTCATTTTACCTATTTTTGCACTTCTAGGTCAGTGCCCTGGTGGAACAGCTAGACAATGTCCTGCTAGATCCAGAATGTGCAAGGGATGCGGATCTGCACCAGGAGGCTGAAAGTGGAACCAGGGATGCCATTTTGAAGTACCTCGGCGGATACCTTGTGCACAAATTTCGTGGAGGAGATGGCGTACCATGCCTTGCACCGTTGGAAAGCCAAGAGCAAGAAACTGCGCAGGACCTGATTGCCTTAAAGACCCATGGAGGCCTTAAGAGGCCATCACCAGGGCTTATGAAGTTGCTCAAGTTCACGGAATTGCATGTGGAATAATCCACGCAAGGACACGTCAAATTTTCCATGTGTGCAGACATCATCGAGGCTGTTCTTATCGATGACGACTTACCAAGTGCTGCAGATGGGTGCAGCGAACACTATGTTGCGAAAACGGCAGAGGTGTTGAACTTCTTCCTGCGATGCCGTCTGCATTTCTTCACACGAGAGAAGAACAAGAAATTCAACGAGGAAGTACGAAGGACTGCACCTGCTGGCGGAAGGAAGAAATAAAGCAAAGAAACCTCATGAAGGATCAAACTGAATGGTTGAAGACATCGTTGCTCTGATACAAGCGCAAGCCAAAGACCATAAAGGCCATTTTCAGGGCCAACCCCTATGGTTTCCACAAGGGCATACACCTCTGTCAGTGATGAGTAAGGTACATTAAAAAATGTACTTAAGTAAAGCACCAAGTACACACCACAAACTCCACTTAAAATACTGTACAAGGTACCCCTCTCCACTTAATTTGTAACTCACTTGTCTTCTTGCAGAAGTGTCTCTTTTCAACAAGTTCACCCATGCGATTTACGGCACACAAGTTAAGCAGTCCTCCCGTCGAACACATCACAATATCCGAGGCTCCACTATAATTACGCAGCTCATGTACGGGTCAGAAATCTAAAATATAAGCGCTGCGTTAGCACCGAACATTGTCCGCCAATGGGGGAAGTTTTGCTTACCACCCCCTGTCCGTCGTTGTCAGAGTTCGATCACCGCAATATGACAGGCTGCTAGCTCGGTTCGTGGTCGGCGCGACCATGATTGCAATGCCTTGTCCAAGCTATATGACCGCAATCATGAGTGGGGATCACGAAACACTGGTAAGACTGCCGCGATCATGATCGCGCCCAGCCTGAGTAAAGGGTGCGATATGATCCCCAAGCAGCATAGCTGGGCGGCCTCACTCATGAGGACCCTCATGAGGGCGCCTCACCCTCACCTCACGACGATGAGGTGAGGGTGAGTGAGGCCAGACCACGCTGAAAGTTCCTCATGACGACAGTCGTGAGGCATTGTCCCTCATGAGGCCCACTGTGAGGGCCCTCATGAGGCCAGTCGTCGTGAGGCCATCAACAGATGAGGCCGTGAGGCCCTTTGTGAGGAACCTCACGGTTGAGGCCGTGATGCCCTTTGTGAGGAACCTCACGGTTGAGGCCGTGAGGCCTTTCGTGAGGAACCTCACGGATGAGGTCATGGGTCCATTCGTGAAGAGCCTCACTGATGAAGGGGAAGCCACTGTATCCCCTCGCTTGGAGAAGGTGTGCGTCAGATGACATCACTCTGCGCGAAGGGCCAATGGAAATTCGAAGATCTTCGAGGATCGCCATGTTCCGTTCTTATGTTTCATTCTTCCATTTACAGGGTGGTTCACCAACCATGATAGAAATTTATGGTAAAACACGTTGGCCCTGGAGAGACATGTGGTCAAGGGATTTTTTTTCTGCCAATAACTTTTGCCACATATTGGTAACATTTTTATTTCATGTTAATTGATGGAAAGTTAATTTCTTGAATTGAACTCCGAAATTTTCCAAGGCAACCTTACGTTTTCTTTGCGGAAATGGGTTCCTCGTGGTAATTTTTCTCAGTGTAGCACATAATCCCACTCGTAATGCAATGGCAATTGCCGAAATAAATTCGTCGAAAAGTCGTGGAGATGAGCCCTTGGCTCTGCCTCTTTTTTGACGGCTGTAAGTTTGAGCGCAAAGCTGCGAAGAAATGAGGTTCCATTGACACGCCACACGAGAGGGGAAGGGGCTACAAGCCTTACCCACGGAACAAACACCCGCGGCGAGTGCGGGAATCAGAGCTATTTTATCATAAATGAAGTCACCCGACATGTTGACAGGTAGGGAAGGAAAGACATTTTTCAACCGTTTTGCACTCCGGTCTCAGTGAATGCAGTGAACAAGTAAACGGCAGCGATGGCAAGCACCGTGTATTCCAACCAAGGATAAACAAGGATGATCATTGCTCTGGGGGCTGCAGGTATGGACTATGACAGAGCAGTCCTCAAATACAGTGAAATGCTTCCAGGAACTAGGGTAGTGAGCTCTTGTACCATAAGGTGTGCATTTGTGAGACTGTCCACAACAGGAAGTTTCCATTCCGGTACCCAGAGCCGGTCACACCGAATCTCTGCCAGTGAGTCGACACAAACAGACCAGGCCCTGAAAGAAGTAGGAGATGATCTCCACGTAAAGTCTGCGCACCCTGGCAAAGTGAGTACAGACATCAAAGCCAAGTGTGCTGAGCATACTACACAAGCACAAACTCCACCCATACCACGTGAGCCTTCATCAACATTTCCAGCCGGGCGACAACGAGAAACGGCTGGATTTCTGTAACTGGATCCGATGTCAGACCCAGGAAAACAGAAACTTTGTGAACAGGGTCATTTGGGCTCATGAGTCCCACTTCTGTCATAGCGCTCAAGTGAATCGACACAACGCGTATTATTGGAGCCAAACAAACCCACACTGGCTACGGGACTGCAAGCATCAGTACGAGTGGGGATTGAATGTATGGGTCGGGGTTTATAACGGAGCCATTATTGGGCCAATATTTTTCACGGGACCCCTAAATTCCAACCGCTACTGTAGCGAAATTTTAGATGCCGTGTTCAGCTTTATTGATGAGCTGCCTCTTGCTGAACAGACCCGTGTGTGGTTTCAGCACGATGGGGCTCCACCTCACAGCGCGCGGCGTGCAGTACAGCTGCTCCGTCACATGTTCCGGGAGAAGTGGGCTGGCCGATTTGGTCCAGTGTGATGGCCCGCCAGGTCTCCTGACTTAGCGCCGATGGACTTTTACCTCTGGGGTCGCATCAAAGACGAAGTATATAAAAGCGAACCGCGATCGCCGGCTGACCAGCAGGGGAAAATCACTGCTTTCTGCTCGTCGCTTTCCAGATCCGAAATAAAAAGGGCCGTGGAAGCTACGATTCGGAGAGCCCACCTGTGCATTGCAGCAGATGACGAACGCTTTTACGCTAATGATAACCTGATCAAAGTACACAGGAAGTGTGTTGAATGTGAGGAAATCCGTAGCATGTTGAAACAAACGAATTGAAAAAAGAAGAGAGCTGACAGGCGTTCGGCGCATACAACTCTCTCTCTCACACACACATAGACAGGTTCATGACAATAAAGTGGTGCAGAAAAACTACGAGACCGCTATCAGCGGTCATAGTGAAAACAGCCGCGCACGCACCCAAAAGCAAATAAACACACTGAGCAAAACACGAATTAAGGAAAAAGAGCGCGACCCTAAAACCGACGTGGGCATAGCTGATACCTGGCAGCGGAACTCTTCTGTGGGTTGGATTTGTAACCCTTTCCCCCTCGTGTGGGGTGTCAATGTAACCTCCTTTCTTCGCAACTTTGCGCTCAAACTTAGAGCCGTCAAAAAAGAAGCGGTGCCAAGGGCTCTCATTTCCACGATTTTCGGCGAATTTATTTCGGCAATTGCCATTGCATTACGAGTGGGGTTATGCGCTATATTGAGTAAAATGACGACGGGGAACCCATTTCCGCAAAGAATACGTTAGATTGCCTTGGGAAATTTCGGAGTTCAATTCAAGAAATTAACTTTCCGTCAATTGAAATGAAATAAAAATATTACAAATACGTGACAAAAGTTACTGGCATAAAAAAATCCCTGCACCGCATGTCTCTCCAGGGCCTACGTTTTTTACTATGAATTTCTATCAGGGTTGGTGGACCACCCTGTACGAAGGCTACCATGAAGAATCTCACTTCAAAGGGGCATGCGACTGTTTCATTAGTGACCTTACAGATAAGTCATGACTCTCTTAGGCGGTCACGTTATGTTGTTGCATAAGATAAAACCAAGAGAATAGGGAACACGATTTTGAAGTCGTGTTCTGAGCGCCACACTACCTCTTGTGGATTCGTTTTTCTGCCTGTTTACTGGAATAGCAGCCTCGTTTGGAGAGGCCCTGTACCGCGTTTTCGAAAGCGCGTGCAGCTGCTTCCCCCCGCTAATTTCAAATGATTGCAACTGGACACACGCGTGCTGTGTCGTGCCAAAGGTGCCATGTGCGGTGTTTTTGTATTTTTTTTAAAACAAATGTTACCGCTGCTGGCAATGTAAAGAGGCTTTCTTTTTGTTTTGACATCTCTTGTTCTTAACAGCATCAAGCTCAATATAAAGCAGCCTTTACCGGGCTCCCCAAAGTCTGTGCGACAGCAATAATAAAGGAAGTACTAAGGAAGGAACTAACAAAGCAGAACAAACAAATAACAATCAAAAAGATACATGATGAAAAACCCGAGACAGGGGAAGAGACGAAAAACAGACGTTGAAATTGAGAGTTTGTGTGCGTCGTCTGTTTTTCGTCTTTTCCTCAGTCTCGGGTTTTTCATCATGGAGTTGTAAGAATTTTCAAAATCTTTCTTTGTCTCCGCAAAACGAAACTGGAATCCCCGTGACTGTAGCGCGCCTTTGAAATGCAAAAGAAGGAGAAAAAAAAAAACAATAAAAAGGCACGGCCTGATTGCAGGTGCGATTAAGTACCATCGTTGTGCCCAAACACTTCAGCTGTGAGCGTATCCTCCGATTTTGGCAGCAGCGTCATACGGTTCTGAGAATTGAGTACAGAATCTCTTTAAGCACCATTCCCCGCCACCACCCGATCATTTCCATAACGGTACATCTGCACTGTAATATTTCGGGCTCCACTTTACTCATGCCAAACACTAACGTGAAACCTCACTGTGACAGTAACAACTGTCAGCACATTTATCCAACCACAGCACGAAACCCTATAAACAGTTTAATGCCGCGCAGTATCATTAGTACCAACTACCAACACAGTAGACAAACGCCGACGTCCCATGTGAACATAACGGAAAGTTCTTTTGAGGCTCACGTACGTGTCTCCTAGTGACTTGAAGACACATGAGGCCATGAGGGCCCTCATGAGGTGAGGGCACGTGAGGATGAGGACACGTGAGGCCATGTGGGTCCTCATTAGGCGAAAGTACGTGAGGCGCCGTGAGGACATGAGGGCCCTCATGAGGTGAGGACACGTGAGGATGAGGACTCCTGAGGCCATGAGAGCCCTCATGAGGTGAGGACAATTGAGGATGGGGACCCTCATGAGGTGAAGTTACGTGAGGCCATGAGGGTCGTGAATAGCCTCATGAGGTGAAGGCATGTGAGGATGAGGATGGTGAGGCACTTCGGGATCCCGATGCCCTGAAGTGAGGTTCGTGAGGGAAAACTTTGAAATAGAATGTGAGGGTGAGGACGACTGAGGTTAAGTTACTGGTGAGGAAAATTTGATGAGGGTGAGTGAGGCTGATAAAGTTCGTGCTTCGTGAGGTGAGGATGAGTGAGGCCGCGGGAAAATGCCCACCTATGCCAAGCAGTGCTCTCTGGAACGCGAGTGTGCTTCTACTTACCTCGCAGAGTGCCAGCGGGCATACGACGAAATCGCTGTAAAATCATTCGTGATTAACGCAAAGGAGGCTTTATCAGCGCGGCGCCCTACGGAAACTTTTCGCGGAGTTTCCAGACCAGAGAGAGTATTGAAAGACCGTGTCCATAACAAATAAGCGGCGGTCGGTTTCAGAAATTCTTCCACAGAGCATTCCCCAACGGAAACTTTCGGCGTCGGAGCCCACGACCATGTACATACGCCCATTGTTTACAAATGTGTACCTTCGCACTCGTTCTGTTGTCTCCCTCTCCTGTACCCCCTTGCCCTTTTTCAGGGAATTCGTTTGTCTACCGGCTAGGGAAGGAACGTGTGATAACAGCTACCACGTTCCTTCGTGCGCATTTCTCGGGTTATAGCTGCGAACCGTGTTACTTTTCAGAGCGTTCATGGTGGCGCTGCAGGTGACACGTGTTCCGCGTTGGAAAGGACATGGAGCGGTCGCTCCACTGCTCTTCATATCCAAGAGACGGACTTTCTAAACATGTCGTGACCGAAGTTCCAAGAACAAGGGATTATTTCCAAGGCGACAACGCGGTTGTGATTGTAGAATTCGATAAAGGCCCAGATACAAATAACCTTTACGAATGCCTGCTACCCGTCTTTGGATGAAAACATTTCTACGCGTTTTCATTTGTCTAATATTATTACAACATTGCACAAAACAAGTTTGAACTGTAAACTTAAAGTGTATCCGTTCGCAGACTGCCGGCTGTCTTATGTTGTTATTTCAGAACACTAGACTTTTTCTTTTTTTTTTCTTTCTTTTTTTGTAATGGGGTGGTTACTTTTCGTTTTATTTTTATTCATTTCTTTGTGGGGGAGGTGAGGACAGGTAGCGCCTTTCTGGTAACCAAGTTGCGTGTGAGGCAGTGGTTACTATTTTGATCCATTCTGCAGAAATTAAAAAAGAAGGGGACGCGCTAAGACGCCAGACTGATACGATCACTAAACTCATTTACGCAAAGGAATACAACACAAGCGTGTTTTCATCGCGCAGTTCCTGTTGTTTTCTTTTATTTGTTCAGCGGAATACTTTGGTCCTTTTTAAAGGCTTTTGCGTGTCCATGGTCACGTATATTTTACACATAGTTTCGTGCTTCCCATTCAACTTGGCACATGTATATAAGCCGTGCAACCGGAGCCTGCCGGAGCCTGCACCAACACCCTTGAGCAGGGATCGGAACCGAAACTGAACCCGAACCGAAAACCGGAAAAAACCGTTATTTTCTGACGAACCCGAACCGAACCGAACCCGAACGATTTTTTTGCTTGTCCTGAGCCGAACCGGAACTGAACCAAAAAAAATTGATACGGTTACCGGTTCGGGATTCGGTTCAGAGGTGAATTAATTGTACTACTGACCGACCTTTTTTTTGCTCACCTGAACGGTTATCTCACACCTTTCTCTTACAATCGTGTACGGTGAGCGTAAGCTTGCTTGCATGTAGCAAAATTACTGCCCGTGGACCGGTTAAACCGATGCCGAAAAAAGTAACTGTTCTAATCCCTGTAAATGCCCCGACCGCACCGAACCAATATGCCTGAACCCGAACCCGAACCGGACCGAAAAAAATACCGGTTCCGATCCCTGCCCTTGAGGGCACGTGGACACATGCAAAGCGCTATATCCCGGCAGGTAGGCATATAACTTTCGAGAGTTGTAATATGTTTGAATAAACGTAAATTATGCACGCAGGGCGCAGAAACAGAGAACACTTCGTGGGCTACCTGGCGAAGTTCATGTTTGCCAGGTGGGCCGCTCCGCACGCCGGCTGGGACGAATTCAACGTCTTCGTCGCTGTCGCCGCTGAGCTGTACAATTCCGCAGCTCAGCTGGCAATGCAAGGCAGGGATTCCGACAGCGAAGAAGGCGATTAGGCGCGTACAGGAAACCAATGGCCACCAGATTCACAACAGCGAAGGACAGGACATGTTTTGTAGTTTTTAATGTCACTTTCATTCCGCCGCCACTGCTTAAATTGCAGTTTCAAATTTCACTTGCATCCCGTCTCCCACTGCCTATTGCAGTTTTTAATTTCACTTTCATTCCACCCCTCACTGCCTATTAAAATTTTTAATTTCACTTTCATCCCGTCCCCCACTGCCTATTGCAGTTTTTAAGTTCACTTTCATCCCGTCCCCCACTGCCTATTGCAGTTTTTAATTTCACTTTCATCCCGCCCCCCACTGCCTATTGCAGTTTTTAATTTCACTTTCACCCCGTCTTCCACTGCCTATTGCAGTTTCTAATTTCGCTTTCATCGCGTCTCCCACTGCCTATTGCAATTTTTAATTTCACTTTCACCCCGTCCTCCACTGCCTATTGCAGTTTTTAATTTCACTTTCATCCCGTCCCCCACTGCCTATTGCAGTTTTTAAGTTCACTTTCATCCCGTCCTCCACTGCCTATTGCAGTTTTTAATTTCACTTTCATCCCGTCCCCCACTGCCTATTGCGGTTTTTAATTTCACTTTCATCACGTCCCCCACTGCCTATTGCAGTTTTTAAGTTCACTTTAATCCCGTCCTCCACTGCCTATTGCAGTTTTTAATTTCACTTTCATCCCGTCCCCCACTGCCTATTCCAGTTTTTAATTTCACTTTCATCCCGCCCTCCACTGCCTATTAAAGTTTTTAATTTCACTTTCATCGCGTCTCCCACTGCCTATTGCAGTTTTTAAGTTCACTTTCATTCCGTCCTCCACTGCCTATTGCAGTTTTTAATTTCACTTTCATCCCGTCCCCCACTGCCTATTGCAGTTTTTAATTTCACTTTCACCCCGTCCTCCACTGCCTATTGCAGTTTTTAAGTTCACTTTCACCCCGTCCTCCACTGCCTATTAAAGTTTTTAATTTCACTTTCATCCCGTCCCCCACTGCCTATTGCAGATTTTAAGTTCACTTTCATCCCGTCCTCCACTGCCTATTGCAGTTTTTAATTTCACTTTCATCCCGTCCCCCACTGCCTATTGCAGTTTTTAATTTCACTTTCATCCCGCCCCCCACTGCCTATTGCAGTTTTTAATTTCACTTTCACCCCGTCTTCCAATGCCTATTGCAGTTTCTAATTTCACTTTCATCGCGTCTCCCACTGCCTATTGCAATTTTTAATTTCACTTTCACTCCGTCCTCCACTGCCTATTGCAGTTTTTAATTTCACTTCCATCCCGTCCCCCACTGCCTATTGCAGTTTTTATGTCACCCCACTGATTTTATTTCCTTTGGTAATTTGCTTTTTGCCCTCTCCTAGAAACAATCTCCGTATATACCCATCACTGCTCTGACTATCACTGTTCAGTGACAACTGAGTGCTGCAAAGTGTACATGTTAGTGAACTTGCTAAGAACGCAAAAGACTCTAGACAATGTATTGTCGCCAGGTCATTGCTCATTAAATCATGGAGTTCGAATGGTTTGTGCATCTTCATTCTTTTGTTTCTTTGCTGGATTGGAGGGAGAACTCTACTGGCACACCTGTGAGCTACGGCAAGAAACCGAAAGACCATTGCGTCACGGTTATAAAAAAGAAAAAAAAAGAAAAACAATAGGCAACGAACGACGCTGACCGAATTTGGCTGGCCGAATACACACGCAGTTATGGTTTGGCAGAAATGGGCTTGCGCGCCTTATATACATGCGCTAAGTTGAATGGGAAGCACGAAACTATGTGTAATAAGTGTCCATGGACACGCAAAAGCCTTCAAAAAAGACCAAAGTATTCCGCTGAGCAACTGAAAGGAAACAACAGGAACTGCGCGATGAAAGCACGCTTGTGCTGTATTCCTTTGCGTAAATGACTTTAGTGATCGTATCAGTCTGGCGTCTTAGCGCGTCCCCTTCTTTTTTAATTTCTGCAGAATGGATCAAAATAGTAACCACTGCCTCACACACAACTTGGTTACCAGAAAGGTGCTACCTGCCCTCACCTCCCCCACAAAGAAATTAATAAAAATAAAACGAAAAGTAACCACCCCGTTACAAAAAAAGAAAGAAAAAAAAAAGAAAAAGTCTAGTGTTCTGAAATAACAACATAAGACAGCCGGCAGCCTGCGAACGGATACACTTTAAGTTTACAGTTCAAACTTGTTTTGTGCAATGTTGTAATAATATTAGACAAATGAAAACGCGTAGAAATGTTTTCATTCAAAGACGGGTAGCAGGCTTTCCTAAAGGTTATTCGTATCTGGGACTTTATCGAATTCTACCATCACAACGGCCGTTATCGCCTCGGAAATAATCCCTTGCTCTCGGAACTTCGGTCACGAGATGTTTAGAAAGACCGTCCCTTGGTTATGTAGAGCAGTGGAGCGACCGCTCCATGTTTTTTGCAACGCGGAACACGTGTCACCTGCAGCGCCACCATGAACGCTCTGAAAAGTAACACGGTTCGCAGCTAACTCGAGAAATGCGCACCAAGGAACGTGGTAGCTATTATCACGCGTTCCTTCCGTAGCCGGTAGCCGAACGAATTCACTGGAAAAGGGCAAGGGGGTACAGGAGAGGGAGACAACAGAAGGAGTGCGAAGGCACACATTTGTAAACAATGGGCGTATTTACATGGCCGTGGGCTCCGACGCCGAAAGTTTCCGTTCAGGAATGCTCTCCTGAATAATTTCTGAAACCGACCGCCGCTTATTTATTATGGATTACGATGCATTAGGATAATTTATTCAGGTATGTAAATTTCAAGGCTCAAATCGAGTGGCGCCGCTAAATTAGACATGGACCGAATATTCGACTCAAGATCATTATTTTTATCAATGTCAATTGAGCGAACAATTGAAACAAATAAAAGGCAACATTTATTTCAGGCAACCATTGTCGTCTAAGCAAATGAGAAACATTTAAATGTTTCCTACAGAGGAAATCAACAGACACAACTCATACGTCCTGCGTACATAATTCCCAACTCACAGAATATTTTTTATTAATATCAATCGAGTGAACACCTGAAACAAAGTCAAAATAATAATTAATTCATGCAAATCATTTCTAAGCAAGCAGCGTTAGTACACGACAGAATCAGTACAGAAACTTGTCTTTTGCAATGAAGAAACAGGATTAACTAGTGGATTCGAACAATAAAGTGAGAGATGGAAGTCACCAACCATAACCCCCCCGTCAAGGTTACGTCCGTAGGGATGGGAGGATTCTCGTGCGTTCTGGTACATGGAATCATTGAAAGCACACGTTAAATATTTTTGTAAACCAATTCCCATAATTCCCATGGAGACACTTGCGGTATATTAATAATATTCTAAACCTGATGCATAACAAATTTTTAAACAATAAAATGAGCATAGATATGATTTGAATTAAGTGTAGACGCACACTTGAAACCAGACAAAACAAATGCTCTACATCGAGCTGGACAGATTTTGCACTCTTTACCATAAGTCTTGGGAGGGTGTGATAAAAAACTGATTTGAAGAGGCTCGAAATGATTCCATTATGACTGCACTTCGATACGTCATAGACATGGTCGTATTCGGAGATATTGTAGAAATTACAGAACTAAAGGTGCAACAATTTGTATACCGGATCTACAATAGTTATAAAAATGTTTGCACATCAACTTCGGAAGGACCACTGGGATTGATGGTGGAGTTTTTGAGGTCGGCTAACGAAGAATTGAAGTACACGACACCAGAGGTAATCGTAATCATTGCAATGGGCACTGCATTCACCAAGAAAGCAGTGAGATCAAATTATCATATACAAGCGGTCTATATCGCACGATTCATTATGGATTTGTTGAAATTACATGTAACAATTAACATGAAGAGTTCATAAAAAATCTTATCACGTGATATGTTCCACTGCCACGGCTACGCAATTATTTTCTTCTACCCTTTCTTGCAATTATATCGAATCAGCAGAAGTTCAATATCGTTGCACGAGGTCTGATGTAGCATCATTTATTGAAATTCAACGACCATACCAACTGTGGTGGACCACCGGACGATTTTCATCTAATACTCTCTTCTCTTGTGCGCCATTCAAGAATCTTCACTCAAAGAAAGCAAACATCAATAAGAAATTGTGCAAGTTGGTGGCAAGTAAATGCAAGTTACTGAAGCGATAGAAATACGGCGACATCGTATGGGTTGCATTAATCAACGCTGGATTCAAGCGACCCATAATAAGGAAGTACCATATGACGCGTTCTCAATTCATCAACCACGGCAACAAACGAAAACTTTGGAGTTTGGAATAGGACAGTTGTACTTTCCGGCATCATCAAATCCGGCATACCCCAACGATCTGTACTAGGCTCCCTTCTGTTTTCCGTATACATCAGTGATCTTCATATGCTCTCTCTTCTTAACATATGCTCTCAAGTCTGTCTCTTCGCCGATGACTGCGTGCTATGCCGTAAAATTTGCTCCTCTCACGATGAAATAACACTACCAGAATGCCTTATCCTCAATCCAATCCTGGTGCGACACTTGGCAGATGCCACTAAACCTATGTAAATGCTCACCTGTAGATTTCCATCGCCGTAAAACCTCGCATCACTTCCAGTATACACTTAACAACACGCTTATAACGCCCTCTAGTACTTACAAGTACCTCGGCGTACATCTTTCAGCGGATTTAACATGGAATAACCATATTGATAAAATAATCTCACATGCTAATCACACCCTAGCCTTCATCCGACGCAATCTTAAACCGGCCCCACCTAACTTAAAACGACTCACGTACCTAACGTTAGTTAGTCCTAAACTAGAATATGCATAATCAAAATGGGATCTTCACCAGAAATATTTAACAAGTAAAATCGAATCCATTCAAAACAGAACATCACGATTCATCTGCAATAATATTTCTACTAATACATCAGTCACTGCTTTGAAAGACGAACTTAACCTGTCGTCCGTATGACAGCGCCGTCTTAATCATTTTTTTGCCGCACCGTCCTAGAATGGAATCACCTTCCGAGCAACGTCGCTACAGTAATACAAACCATCTGCCATCTCTGATTTGTTCTCGTAGTTATTATCCGGTTACCTTCCTATTTGTTTTCCTTGTGTCCAGGACCTCTTACATGCCATTAAATAATATCACATGATCCATTTTCAATGATGATGTACCACATTGCTGATTCATCATGCGTAAATTTCGTTGTATATGTTACATTATTATCTCACATTATCATGGCTTTGTATTTTCTTTTTCTATTTCTTTGTACTAAAAGTTATGTACATATATTCTGTGTGTACCTATATACATACACGTACGGCATACATATATATATTGTGTAACCCATTAGTGTTGTAGTACGCTTTTATTTACTTATTGTTTCCACAATGTGATGGAGCCGGAGCAAAAAGCTACCCATCTAGCTTGGCAGAGGCCCCGGACCCCTACAGTGCAGCGACAATCAATTGAATGGCACGCTGCAAAGCAATACTAAATAGCAACATTAACAACAAAACAATGACAAAACAAAAGAAAACGCATAACAATACGCATACTTCCGCGCTTTTACCAAAACAATCATTTTAACTGCTTGTTTGATGGCACCTTGACATTAGTGAAGAAGCCAAATGTGTTTAATACTCGTGGGAGTTGATGGGACAAACTCTGTTCGCCATAAGCTGTTGGGGCTCTTGAGTATTCCCATGTGACATTTCTCCTCGTATGATAGCAACTTTGTTTCAGCTTGAGATCGGCAAGAGATAGGAAATGATCGTTGTTATTTAAGACAGATGTCCTGTAAGTGCACAAGCAGTCCTATTTAAAGAAGTCACTAGCCCGTATATTATCTGGTATTGTTCAAAAATTAAGGTGGTCGTCTCGTGGCTTTGTATATTGGCAAAGGCGCGTAAAAATCTCTTCTGAATTTCTGAATCTGAATTTTTGCAATGGTCCGAATGCTATTTCAGTTGTAGAGCCCCACTCTAGGTGACAATAATTTAAGAGCCCTAAGAACGATGCGTTGTATACAGCTATTTTGACATGGCAGGGCAAGAGGCTTTTGAACCTATGGATCCTACCTGTTGCGCTTGCCAACTTAGAACAGAGATGATTGACATGTTTGTCCCAAGTTAACGTTTCCTTAAAGTGCACGCCCAGGAACTTTACGTTATCAACGATTTCAATAACAGAAACTCACAACTTCAGAGTCGAAACTATCTTCACCGTCTTACTACTTGCCCTAAAGACAACAGGTTTTGTTTTCGATCGGTTTAATCTCAGGGAGTTTTGCGTGGCCCACAAATTTACTTTAGTTAAGATTACATTACCTTGATTAAAAATCCTCTAATAAGTACTGTCATATCATCGGGATATCACATGAATTTTGCATCTTAAGATATTTGTGTAATGTTATTGACCTACAGGTTAAGGCGCACTCCCTAATGTAATGTCCCGTAAGGGACCTTTGGAGGTATATTGAAATAAAAAAAATAAAAAATAAACACTTGTGTAACTGAAATAGTAAATGTAATTTGACTGATTGATCTGTAAAGAGAAAATGGAGATGTTAGTCTCGAGCCACTCGGGACTGGCTACTCCAGGACGCGTTTTTGAGAAAAGAAAGGGAAACTACACAAATCTATACACTTTGAAACGGAATGGATGGAAACATCACCACAAAACTTGGAACCAAAAGCAACAGTGTAGGAGAGTCCACGTGCGAAATCTCAATGCTAAAAAAAAAGCACAAAGTGTCAAAGAGGTCCATCGAGACGACAAATTGCACGAGAGTGCGCATGGGGGACACTGATGTAATAAATGTAATTTCTTTGTCACCATTATAATGAATTCTATGCATCGCTACGAAAGCAGATTGATTGCGATTGTATTTAGCATGGTTAGATTGAGAACAATGATTTCTAAGGAAACGAATATTCCACATTACGTGCATGAATCCTGATATGGAATCAGAGCTGACCATCAAATAGGTTCTACCCGGCTACCAATAAACTATTTCTCTCTCTCCGGTCAACAATAGAACGCAGAGAAGCATGATCTTTACAACTTCAACATCTGAAGGATAGAATTGACGGCGAAGGATCGGTGCAATTATGTCATTGAAATGCAGGGGCATGATACATCAATCTTTGTTTAAAAAACAGGATCACTAATCTTTTGCGAAAACTTGTCTATTTTGTGAATTAAATTGCAAAGTGTGTATATTTCTCAACCAGCTAACCTAGCTCTTTTGTTCTGTTATTCTTGAGCAATGACAAATGCATAATTGAAAGAATTTCTATAATATCTTTTGACAATATGTGTTGAAAGGAATCAATTATCAAATGTTGTGATGCAAATGGGTGATTTTACAAGCATGACGTGCAGGCGGAGTCTACAATTCTAATCACGCAATCCTCGTAAGACACAGCACAAAATCGAATATAAGGTAAATTTTAACTACTATATAAGGGCAATTTTAATCCAATCAGATTTTGGGAGAAGCAAACCACACAATTATGATGAGAAATGTTTAACCAATATACAATGAGGATGAGCATCATGTATAAGCACAATGGAATGTATGTAAACTTAGTTATAATACTTTCTAAGCAAATATTCCTTTTACAAACGTAGTCATTATGAGCAGCACAGGTCACACATAAACGTAGATCATTTATCCAATTCACCAAAATGTACCTGAGGTCTCCGTAAGACATACTGAAAAAGCGAACATGTGAATAGTGAATAGCGAACTTGCGAGTAGAGCACCTGAGAAGTAGTTTTGAGGGGTGGGGGGTACGTGGGGTGAGGTGAGAATTTACGTTAGGGGTAGGAGAACAAGTCGGGAGATGAGTTCAATTTCTCCTCGTTCTTTTTCCTTACAAACAAACAACATACTGAAAAACTATCATGCTATCCATATTGTCATAGCTTACCGACACTACAAATTCAAAGACCATACATTAATTTTAGAAGTTTTTAGCTCATAATGTGGTAAAACGTAAACTCAACACCAAAGATCATTTCTTGTTTCCATTTTCAGAGTCAAAACTGTACACTTTCTTGCAACTTTGAGATTTTTAAAGATACAGATTAAAATGTCGTACAGAGTCTGACATCCTATACAACATATTTGATTGTGCATGAAATGCTAAAATTTGTCGAAACACTTGCAGGAGAAGGCCTGTAAAGTGGAGACTACCACACATCAGTAAGCGTTTAATTGAAATTTAAACAGGTGTTGCAATTTACGAACTTAGCTGTAGAAAGTGTAATTTCCTCAATACGCAAGCTTTAGCTCGCTGACATGACACACGAAGGTTTTGAGAAGTATTTCGCGTTGACAGAAAATTTAACCAATCAGTTTGATATTTTGTGTATACCTTACAATGCAATGTGGATTCTCCATGCTGTGGAGATTGATAATTACGAATATTTAAACAAAACTCGAAGACAGGGTCATCCGCGTGACGACGAAGACGTTTCGGCAACACGCTCGCATGCGACAGCGCGGTTACGCGTCGGGCGCAGAATCGCGTTCGGTTTCGGGAGCGTCCCTAGCGTCGGGGAAACGTCGCAAACCGTGTTGCAGAAACGTCTTCGTCGTCACGCGGATGACCCTGTCTTCGCGTTTTGTTTAAATATGCGTAATGATCAATCTCCACAGCATGGACAATCCACATTTACGAAAATATGTGATCTGTAAGAAAACGCGTGTGCTTTCAGTGATTCCATGTACAAGATCACACGAGAATCCTCCCCTCCCTACGGGCGTAACGTTGACGGTGGGGGTGGGGGTGGGGGGGGTGGGGGGGAGTTCATGGTCGGCGTCTTCCATCTCACTTTCTTTCTTTATTTTCGAAAGCACATTTACAGAAGAGATACAGATCTATAAATGGACTGTGAGGGCAAAGCCCTGTGGTACAGTCCAAAACGAACAATCAGTTAAGTAGAGCAGTTACATTAAGAGTAAATAGAGTTGAACCGGAACACTGAACCAGAAAAAAAAAACGAGCTAACAACGACTTTGGGAATAAGGTGAAAGAACCAAATGCAGTGAAAACATCGCAACTGGACACTAGTATGATTTACAAAAATAAATTTTAACATTCCTCTTCAAGCAAGCACGGCAAGCAGTAGAGCTTAGCTCGAATGGCAGTCCATTCCATACCTTGCTACTATACGATGAAATAGAAAAGTAACCAAAGTTCGTACGTGCAGTGGGATAATAAAATGTGTACGGGTCGTACCTGAGGGAGTAATGAGTGACAACATTTTGCAACGAGAGGTCAAATCTAGAGGATGTGGTGTAATGAAATGAATGCATAACGAGAGCAACATTGTACTTGAAAAGGTCGTAGACCTTGTGTACGGACAAGAGAGGGAATGCATATGATATGGCATCACGAAGACCGTGGTGAAGGGTACTCCTGAAGGCCGCTTTCTGAGCCAGCAAAAAGTGGAAGGAGATAATCTGGATAGGTGAGGCCGTAAACTTCTAGAGCGTAGCTGATGTGAGAGTGAATAAGAGCGTGATAGACAGTGAGCAGGTCATTTGTGGGAAGAAGATTTCGGATTTTCGAAATAGTGTAGAGGCCAGAAGCAATTTTACTGCTGACGCAGCTTATATGAGGCTGCCAGCTTAAGTTTTCGTGTAGGAGTATACCAAGAAGCCGAACTGTGGTTGTTCGAGTGAGCGTATGGTTATGAAATTGAAGTTGAAAGTTAGAGAAATCTAGCGTTTTTGAGCAGGATGAAAGACAACGTGGGATGTCTCTACATTACTTAAGCCAGAGCCATAGATGATGCTTTACTAAGACCAGAGATGCCTTATGATAAAGTTCCGATAAATTTGGAGATTCAACGAAAATGTTAGTGTCATCGGCGTATAAGTAACAAGTGTTAGAAAGATAATCAGGCAAGTCATTAATGAACACTAAAAAAGGAAAGGGCCGAGAAGCGAGCCCTGAGGCACACCCGTGCGTAAAGGCAAAATAGAGGAAGTTGCTCCGGCATTATATACTCCATATCACCTCTCTGGTCACGAAACACCGCCGGAAAGTTATCCTGGGGACCGGGTCTGCTGCGGGGCAGCGCGCGCCTAAGCAGCAGGTGGTGACGGTTGCATCTGGCGCATCGTAGCCGTATGTTCACGCGTGGGCTGAGCTGGCCGTTTTGGGTGGTTTTGCGCGCAACAAAGCAAATAAGGTTGCTCAGCGTATCTGAATTTTGTTTTATTTTGCACATGGACGGGTGTACACCAATATATAGCTCTCTGAGCAGTATAATCGGCTGCGGACGGAGGAGAACTTTCAGCGAGCAATTGCTTTTACATACCGACGTTCAAGCGGGACTGACCGTAAGTTTGCAGCGGCGCTTAAGGCGTTAACAATTTGATATTAGCTTTATCATTTAAAAACGCTGCAATTAGGCAGTTATCTCATCGACATGGTTTACTGTACGTGTTTCGATCGCGTTTGATGTCCGAAAAAATGAAGACTCCACTTGCGCTACAGCAATGCACCCAATCATCATTTATTGCAGATTTGCTATTTTAGGCATAGCAGAACTCCTCAATACTGCTATTGCAACGTAGTTCCTACACCATGGAGGTTTGAATTAATTACATTTTATGATTGTATTGTACATTTTATAGATCGAGAAACAACAGTGATCACAATCAGATTGATTGATTGATTATGTGTTTAATGGCACAAAGGCAACAAAGGCCATAGAGCGCCAAAACTATGGTGAGTGTGTCGGAGATGATTATGGGAAAGATGATGTGAGATGATAATCACAATCAGTGGCACTGGCAATGAAGACTTTATATCACAGGATATCAATGGCTGTGAGTGATTGGATATTACATCATCAATTATGATAATCGGCAAAAACAATGTTCCAGGGCAACTCATGGAATGACCAAATGTCTTACGGCCTTGGATGGCCAGACTTATTTACACTGTTCACCGTCAGTAGTGAATCTTTCCTGCCATCTGCAGCAGGGCGTGATCTGGGAGTACTCACGTTAAGCTTCCTATATTTTTTTTTTTTTGCGGGTGGGGGGAAGTGCAGCCGACATCTCACAAAAAATTAAGCACTTCATCTGTTTTCTGGATGTAGTGCGCACTACATCCAACGCTGGGACCCGGACATGTGACATACATGTGAGGTACGTGTGACACATTGCAGGTTGCACGGACCTGTGCCAACTTCCTCTGCAGGGTGTACTGCTTCTTTTGTGTGTCCCACAGCTTCTGCTTTATTCGGTCAAGTTTTGCTTTTATGGAGACATGTGAATCAGTCCGACAGGAATTGTTGCAGGTTTTACTGCAGACTAGAAAAGATAAATTCATGAATGCGTCTTATTATGACCTTTTGTTGGCTGCATTGCAGTCATGTCAGTGAAACAGACAAGTTTCAACGGGCTTCTATGAATAACAACGCACATTCTGTTCTGATGCGCCTAACTGTCTGTCTTGAACGCATAGTTCTCCTGTTCTAACGTCGATGAGAGGCGTCGAGCTTGTACCACCACTACTGGTCCGTTTTCTTTTCGGGGACGGTTTGGCTGCCGGCAGCCTCGTCGTTGCACGACTTTTAGGCTTTGGGGAGCCCAAGTATTGCGGACACCCGTCAAAAATTCGTGGAACGGCCTCAGGACGCAGCTTTGACCTGTCGCGAGGTATGGTGACCTTCTCTTTGCTTGCGGTGTCATTCAGAGCTTCCGGTGTCACGAGGAATTCGTCCGCTCTGACGATGTCGGATGCGTCAAAGTGCTTCTCGCACACACGGGTCCACTTTGAATCAAATCTGAAACGCGAGCCCTCTTTTCGAGGTATCGAATGCTTCAACTTCTCTCGCTTGATGGCATCAATTGGCAACGCGAAAAACGATACCTTTTCACTATAATTATCATATCCCGATCGACACGCCGGGATACAACACGTCTGCGGCATGCATAGATTAGCCGAAACCTATTCACAGTTTAAGAATGCATGTGGATTTCAAGAAGAAGCGTCTACACTGGTCAAAACACAGGTCTGAAGAAGAGGCATTTAGCCGTATCAGCCGGCGTTTTCTCCCCAAGTAGCAACGCGCGCGCCTCCGCGCGGTGGCGGTTCTCCCTAGGCAAACCTGAGCCTAGCTTTCTGAATAAAATTTTGCGAGTTATTAGGTCGAAGGCTTTGGTTAGGTCTACAAAGACTCCCATGGTTAGTAACTTTGTTTCAATGTTTGCACGAATTATTTCAGTAGCATGAAGAAGAGCATGAGAGGTGGACCAGCCGTTTCGAAAATCGAACTGGGAATCATGAAAACTGTGATTGACCTCAAGGAATCGTTTCAGTCGTGTGAGGATCATCCTCTCCAGCACCTTGCCAACGGAAGAAAGTAAAGAGATAGGTCTGTAACTGCCAGTTTCCGACTTCGACCCTTTTTTGTGCACTGGTACAACTTTAACCACTTTGAGTTCATCCGGAAAAATGGCCGATGAGAAAAGTTCATTAGATATCTCAGACATTGGAGCCCCGAAGAGGTGGTAAAATTTCTTGAAGAATGGGGGTGAAATTCCGTCAGAGCCGCACGATTTTACGGGTTTTAACGATTGTTTTCGAGCTTGCGAACTTTATTGTTCGAATCCAATAGTTGATCCTCATTGCTCATTGAAAAAGACATGTTTCTGTACTGATTCTGTGGTGTATTCACCCTGCTTGCTTAGAAATGATTTGCTTAATGAATTATTGTTCTGACTTTGTTTCAGGTGTTTACTCGATGTTATTAAAATATTCTGTGAGTTCAAAATTATGCATGCAGGATGTGTGAGTTCTGTCTGTTGATTTCTCCTTTAGGAAACTTTTAAATATTTCTCATTTGCTTAGAAAATGATTTCCTGAAATAAATATTGTCTTGTATTTGTTTCGATTGTTCACTAGGTTGACGTCGATAAAAATGATGACCTTGAGACGAATAATCTCTGAGTTGGGAAAGCCTCACATTTCTGAATCGCATTTCAGATGTGTTGTTTTTGCATGGTTCATCTATGTGGAACTTTCTGTTGCAAGATACTATAAAAAATTGAAGTGATATAATTAACTTTGCATTTTTTCTCGTTTTGACTGAATATTGCTTCGGTGATGTTATCATGACATATCTCGTTTGCTTAGAAAATGTTTGTCTATACCCGGTTTGCTCTGATATGGATGTCTGTTCTTAGTTTTTGCTGGCTATTGATTGCTTTGATAGAATTCTTGTTGTGTTCTTCAGAATCGAATAATACTAGCATCTATTTGGAATAAATGCTGAAAAAATATCGCCTCTGTACAAACTTGCTGCAAGTGGCCTTGATAACGTCCTGTTTGGTGAAAGGAAAGGAATGTGTGATACAGTGAGTCCCCCACCCGTTGGAACAACAACAACAACAACTTTATTACGGGATGACGGCTGGGGAGTTTCATCGCCGGGGGCAATACTCTACCCCATTGCTGGTGGTGATGCGGGGAATAAAATAATGATCCCCTTCACAATAAGGATCGAAGTCCTGTGGTGTCCAGAAAGGTGAAGAGAGCCTTGAGGGCAGAGCGTTGGTGTGCAGGATGTGACTAGGGGCCAAGAAATTTGGTGGGAGAGAGGGGGCGGGAGTCTAGCTCTTTAAGGAATGCGGAGAGTACGGTTCGGGAAGGTTGCCAGTGCGGGCAATGGAGAAGGATGTGCTCTAGATCTTCAACAGCACCGCAGTGGCTGCAGTGAGGATAGGCAACTTGTCTCAAGCGGTAGCGCCACTGCACTTTGAAGGCCACGTCGAGGCGCATTCGATGAACGAATACGGCATCTTGACGAGAGGTATGTGCAGACATGCGGAAAGCGAGCGCTGGGTCAACTCTGCTCAGCATGGCAAGGGGTAGAATGTCAGCGGTCCGTTGGCGGGTAGCCAGAGGAGTCACGAGACGTCGAAGTACCGATCGACGATCTCCTCTCAGCAGTGCAATACGCGTCTGTCTCCGAGACGAGAGAGCGGCTACGGCGGCGCTGTCAGCCTGGTCATTGCCTTCGACACCGCAATATGCTGGAACCCATTGGAGAACGAGCCTGCGACCTGCTTCGTAGACAAGTTTGTCAGCCATTAACACATTCACAACCAACGGTGCGGAGGAGCCTCGTATGCCAGAATTTTCAATTGCTTGCAGCGCAGATGTTGAGTCAGTAAAGACCACCCGATTCCGTGGGGTAAAGTGAACAGTGTGCTGCAGAAAGAAAAGTATGCCACAGAGCTCCGCAGCTGTGGATGAGGTATGATGCCAAATGCGACGTCCTTCAACTATGCCTTCAGATGGGATGACGAATGCCGACGCGGACTTACCATTTCGAGATGCGCCATCGGTGTATGCGGCGGCAGAGGTAGAAAACATCGCGTCTACGAGAGCATAAAAATGGGCTCGAAGGACTTGAGGGGGAACCTGATCTCTACGGTTCTGGAGGTCAGGAAGACATGCGAAGGTGGGTGGCACAGGCAGAGACCAGGTGGCGTTGGGCGGTGTTACGTCCTTAGCTGTGAAGCCAGTGAGAGCCTGGTGTGTCTCCTGCGCTACGCGATGGAAATGACTTTCAGGACGGTACCGAATTCTCTTGAGGAGTGGGTGACGGGGAACGTGCGCAGGCAAACGCCCTGGTCTGATGAGTTGTCTCCTACAAACGTAGGAGGTGTCGAGCCGTTTCCCGCTCACGGAGGGCCTCCACCGGGAGTTCACCAGCTTCAGCTAGGACTTGCCGTGTTTCAGCCATTCTTGGACCTGTTCTTGCGGACATGGCGCAGCGTATGTACGAGGTAGCACCATTTGAGAAGCCTAGGAACACTCAAAGCAATTAGTGTGCTAGCATTAGATATGGTGTGCAGCATTACATATTTGCTTTTGCTAGGGCAACTGAGAAGGGTGGAAAGAAAGGCAGTTCATTAACAATTTCCTGCAAGAGAGCTAAGGCTTTTTCAGATTACTAGAACATGGGTACCTGGTTATAAATAACAAGAATTCATCCACCAGAGGTCAGTGTTTCACACACCCTGCTTCCCATCCAAACTATTAAGAGGTGTGACCTCCAAACCTGTACACAATTCACTGGACACCGTCGCTGTCCCTCTCACGAGGTGTTCTGTGAGTCTGTCTGTACCTGTCTGTCGAAGACAGCCGACTGATGCTGTTTGCTTCATCTGTGTCACACTCATAACCGATATCGGTCATCGCTGTGTCATCATCACCTATGTTCGTAGAGCTCTGACTTCGTCTCGCATTCGCGGCATCGGCGAAGTTCCGACAGCAAGGCTACCGAACTGTTCAATGTTGTAACCTAAAAAGGATGAAGAGGAGGAGTGATCTAAAACCACGCCCCCCTCGCTCTGTGTGTTCACGCGAATAAATTATTCTTGTCTCTATGTCTCCTTGTTCATCAACATGGTGCCGTGACCAGGATCAGTCGGCATAAACGACCTCCAGAAGCACAACGCAAGCAGATTACAGGCGTCTTGTTAGAGCCCAGAGCAGCAGCCCCAAATATACCGACGTTTGTCCCGTTCCAAGGTGAATCTGTACTTCACCTTCAGCGAGACGTCTTCGATCCTGGCGGCGGACGAGGAGCGAACGACCCTGAGACAAGCAGTGAGACATATTCATTTGCATCACGATGAATAGGGACACCGCATCGAAAAAATAGAACGTTCTCAGAACGCAAGTCACGAACCTTATCGGAGAAATTGAGCGGACCACTCAAGGGAGAGTTGGTCAGGGTGTTGTAGAAACACTCACTCACCAGTTAAAGGCTTTAGACAGTCTCCTGAAAGAGACCAATAGCCAGTACGAACAGTTTATCACTGCCGAAACAGCAGATGGAGAATTTGAGAGATTGGTTAATTACCAAATGTAAATAGCAACCGCGTTCGCAACATTGGCGCGGGCAGGTATGCGAGGACCAGCAAGTGTACAAGAGCAAGGTGCAAGGAGAGCAGTCACCACTTCACGAGAGGAAGTAGTCAAATTACCAAAACTTGAACTGATCAAATTTGATGGAAACAGAATGATGTGGCAGAGATTTTGGAATCAGTTCAAGACCACCGTTCACTATAGACAGGCGATGTCGAAGCCTCACAAATTCAGCTATCTCTTAAGCTCCTTAACGGGACCCGCTGCATCTGCAATTGAAGGATTACAGGTTTCGGAAGAAAACTACGACCACGAGTACAAATTCTTACAGAGCGATTTGGACTCCCACAGCATATAGTGGACAATCACATGGATTCTCTCATCCATATAAGACCTGTAATGTCGACAAATGACAAGGAAGGACTTCATTATCTACATCAGACTGCTGAAGTCAACACTAGAGGGCTGGAGTCTTTGGGCATAAAACTGGAATCGTATGCTACAATGCTGCTACCCATTCTTCTAAAGAGCATTCCAAAGCAAATTGCTGTTGATTTCAAACTAAAAGAAGAAGAACGAAAAAGGAATGGCCAGCATGACCAGAACCAAGCGGAAGAGCGTTCGTTGATGAAGGAGAATGTCGAGAAGCTTAAGAGACTAAGGCTGCAAGACTTAGTAAAATGTCAAGGAGACGACGATAAATGGCGGGCAGAGTTCCAACGGGAACAGCACACCTCGTACTCCGCAACGGGAAAACTACAGGGAATAAGAGGAAAATCATCTGCTGCTTTTACTATGACCGCAACAAGCAAATGCATATTCTGTGGTCAATCTATCCACAAAACAGAAGAATGCCAAAAATCGCTAATGTACGAAGCTAAAATGCTGAAACTCAAAGAAGAGCGACGCTGCTTCAAATGCACAGGAGACAGGCATTCAGCAAAGCTTTGCAACAGTAGAATTAAATGGAAAAGATGTGAAGGCGGACACGCTACAAGCATGTGCCGGAACAGGAGAACAAAATCATCATTGGTGTAGGCGGACGAGTTGGAAAGTCATCCAAGGCACAGTAGACCGCCGAACCCAGACCACGGATGCAAAGAAGAGGGAGCAGAAGAGCGTTCGACAGAGCATACATATCATGCATCCGTAAGACGAGATGCAAGAAACAGAAAAGGTGAACTTGCAAGAAGCGTGTTGCTTCAAACCGTTACAGCGATAATAGAGGGAAGGCAAGGCATGCAAACAGCTAGGATATTGCTGGACACTGGAAGTCAAAAGTAATTCATTACAAAGTCATTGTCCAAGACACTAAGATGTCCAATATTGGGAACGGAGAATCTGTTCATCGGATCTTTTGGAGCAGCACTTTCAGAGAAAGAGATGCGAGTCGTTGAGCTGAAGATAAAGCAGCACAAGGGCGCACATGCAGAGACGATCAGAGCTCTCGCAGTAGAGAAGATAGGAAGTAATACCTTGCCTAGAGTGGATCCCAACATGCAAGGTCTACCAGAAGTTAAGCGACATTTGGGGGACGAAGAAACAGTAGCAGATGATCAAATAGGAGTCCTGGTAGGATCAGACCACTATTGGGAACTTGTCCCTGGAAAGACATACAGGATAAGCGATTCAGTAACCGCGGTGGAGACAACTCTCGGTTGGGCGATACAAGGGCCAGTTACTTTAAAATGACGATGCACTAGGCAGGCCGCAGTCAATGTGCTAAAAGTGTCGCTTGGATGTGAACTAGAAGACGAACTATTAAAAGCATTCTGGGAGAGAAGAAACGCAGGAACATAGAGATTTTACAACCGAATATGATGAGAGACTAATGGAGTTTGCCAGGTATCTTCAAAACGTCAACAATCGATATGCAGTGAGACTTACATGGAAGCACGAGGTCAATCTGGAGGATAATTATTACTTGGCGCACAAACGCCTATTGCATCTAACAAAGAGGCTACAGAAGGACACAACCCTATTGGAAAGGTATGATAAAGCCATCAGGGAATATTCGTCGTCGGGTGTAGCAGAGAAAGTCAAGGCAGGTCAAAGTAACGGTGAATTCGTATACTACATGCCACACCAGGCGGCCATTAGGGAAGACAGAACAACCACCAAGATCAGGATCGTCTTCGACGCTTCATCAGCAGAGACACACGGGACATCGGTAAACAACTGTTTGGATGCAGGGCCGAACCTTAACCCTGATTTGGTCTCGGTTCTTCTCAACTTCACAACGCACAAAGTAGCACTTGTTGCAGACGAGAAACAGGCGTTCCTGGAGATTCTCATACAAGAAGAAGACAGAGATGCACTTCGTATGCTGTGGTGGGAGCACATACCATATACTACGGAAAATAATAAATTGGAGACATGGAGGATGACAAGGGTAACCTTTGGAATTGCCTCGAGCACGTTTCTACTAGCAGCGACGATAAAAGCACACTTGCAGTCCGTGAAGGACAAGTACCCGGACACTGTGCGGATGTTGGAAAAATCTGTTTACGTCGACGACGTGATCATCGGAGGAAGCAGTGATGAGGATGCAAGAAAGGTTTATTTAGAAGCAGGAGAGATATTTAGCACAGCTGACATGGAATTAAGGAAATGGACGTCAAGCTCGAAGGATTTGCACTATTTGCACTATTTGAAGGAACTATTTGCAAGTTACTTCGAGGAAGAAGGACCTGACAGACAAGTACGCGAAATAGGGCAAATCAATGTAGTACTTGGACTTAACTGGAATTTCGAAAAAGATGAGATCGATATCTCTGCAGAGAATAGCGTGAAAGACATGAACGAAGATTCACTATGTACCAAACGTATGGTGCTACAACGTGTCGCAAGGATATATGATCCATTGGGGATGTTAGCACCCGTAATTGTTGCAGCAAAGATGTTACTGCAGAGTCTGTGGAAAACGAAGATCTCATGGGACGATCACCTGCAGAAGGATCAACAAGAGCGATGGCTTGAATGGTGTACAGACGTAGAAGAGCTGCAAAAGATCACGATGTCTAGATGCTATGACGTACATGGTTGTACATGATGTACATGGCTACACATTACGACGATTTAAGTTGCAAAAAGCAATTACTCATGGCTAGATCACGAGTTGCACCTCTGAAGCCGTTATCATTAGTAAGGCTCGAATTGATAGGAGCAACTCTTACAGCGAAGCTGCTGAACTATTTAAAACAGAACTTTCAACGTAAGTTGGATTAGGTTTACTGTTGGACAGACTCTACAGTTGCATTGCAATGGATATCTTCCGAGACCTCCGGAGAGGTGTTCGTATCAAACAGGGTGCGAGAAATACGAAAAGTGACTGCGTAGCATGCATGGAAACATGTAAGATCACAAGACAATCCGGCCGATTTGTTGACTCGAGGAGTAAAGTCAAAAACGCTGTTGTCATCGAAATTATGGTGGGAAGGGCCTCAATGGCCAGGAGACAAAGCTCAATGGCCAAGTAAAGCAAACGAGAAAAAAAAATTGAGGGATGAAGGTGTGGAAGGCACACCCACTAAATCAACCGTACAAGCCGTCCAACTTTCGGCAGATATGAATCATGATTAGACACAAGATATATTTGCCATTAAACGTTTCAGCGATTACGAAAAGCTGCTTAGGGTAACAGCACGAGCGTTTCGTTTCATCAAGCGCATATCGTTTAAACGCAGGCGTAAACGTGTAAACGTCATACGTCGTCCTGTACAACAGATATATCCGCTAAAAGGGGACACCTATATGTCCCGGGCGGGAAGATGTTGTAACCTAAAAAGGATGAAGAGGAGGAGTGATCTAAAACCACGCCCCCCTCGCTCTGTGTGTTCACGCTAAACTATTCTTGTCTCTATGTCTCCTTGTTCATCAACATTCAGCACGCAGAATCTCCTTCTTGATTGCAGAAAGCTCAAGTTCCGGGCTCGAAGTCTCCATATTTCTTGCTTCGACGTCCATATTCAAGATCGCTCTCCGGATGCCGCCGCTCTCACGCAAACTCACTAACAACATAACTCCCGGTCCGGGCGCCTAATGAAAGCTTTCGTCACGCACACGGAAATTGGCGGATATCCACCACAAATAGGCTAGATTTCGGTGCCGATTGCGCGAGTTGAGGAGGAAAACCAAGCCGGTTTTCAGCGCCCTATTTGGCAAACTTTGCCGCCACGCACAGCCAAAATATTTCGCGTGGGGCTCGGAGGCATATTATACCCTCGTAGTAGATGCAAACTAGAGATTTGTCGAACTTCTGGTCAGAGTCCATTTAAAGAGGTGTAATTACGGTAGCCACGACGTCGAACGCAGGGCATTCGAGAGACATATATGTGCGCAGTGCATGACTTCGCAAGCAGCAACTGAAGCAGCGGTGATGATCGGTAATGATACGAGAGTGTAGTCTTGCCAAATAAATAAACAGTCGACTTACTTTATCACAGCTAACTACAATTCCAACCAAAATATCTTTTACGTATGCACACTTTATCCTTTTTGTTGAATCACTGAATAGCTTCAGAGTACTGCAACTGACGTACAGAACTTCGCCGGCTATGTAAGTGAAGGGTCGCGTTTGTAGACGTGCGTTCGTTCGTTGTTGTTATTTTCTTTATTCATCCACCCTTTTCGTCTTCCCTGACAACACAACAACAACAACATAGATGAATGAATGATGATGATGATGTGTTTCCCTGCGTTGAGTGCAGGACCCAACCCCACTCCAAAAAGTTCCACATGAAAGGTTGAAGAGGAATGAAAAAAAAACAAAAAAAACTACAGTTCTTGAAGGAGGCCGGTGACCCTCAGAAAGGAAAGAAAAGCGCGAAGTGCACGGCACTGATGTGCAGGGTTACTCCATGTGCCGAGAACTTTGCAAATGTTGAGTGGCCTCTGATCCAGTAGCTCAAGTTGAGATTTAAAGGCCCGTTGCTCGCATACGTACTGGCTACAGTCTTCTATAATGACAAAAATGGATGAAGGCCCTACAGAATCGTACGTGCTATTACGGTCAACGCGCTATTATGTGAAATAAATTTGCCGCAGCATAGGGTCGTTTTTTCTAGGCGAAAGAAACTGCACTCTTAATAAAGAAATTCAACGGATGGCACGCTCCTTGCCATCCATCATCCCAATGGCATCGCCCTCTTCTCAGATCTATTGAAAACGGGAGGAGTACGCCTTTTTTTTGTATAGACTATGTACTGCATAAGTGGCACAAAAAGGTCGTACGCCTCCTGTTTTCAACAAATCAGGCGCGAGAATAATGTCACTACGGATGATAGTTGGCTAGAAGCGTTCAATAGTTGGCTAGAAGCATGCTATGAGTGCGCGGTTCCACTGGCGTGTCAACAAAATGCCGCCAAGTTGAAGATTTTTTTTCCATTGGGAGACCGGTGCTCTCAATGTTGCAGGACGACTGTCTGCATAGTGCGGGACAGAAAGGGAATGCAATACTCTGAGCGAAGCTACTCGGTGACTCTAGTATGCAGGAGCGGTACAGGTGAGTTGACAATACGTGACGCTAATGGCGCTCTTTGCCAGTTAGCCGCTGGCCGGCAACACGAAAGCATAATTGCACGACTTGGAACTGCACAGGTGGCATTCGCAAACCCTTCCACAAATAAAAAAAGCGCTGCAATCAAGAAGCCTATACGCCGATCGAGCAGACGCTCTCTGCAAGCATCGCCCTCATCGCCAGTGTACATTTCCGTATGCTCCATAGCGAATGATGGATGTCTTGAAAGAACACTGATAATCTTATGTCAGCTGGGTAATTCCATTTTAAATCGACCAAGGTCCGCCGATGACATTTTTGGATTTCAGTGAAAAAAAAAACATATGTTGGAAACGACCTCAAGCGAAGACGAAAGCAGGTTCCCTTGAGCTTCCTACGATCAACCAGTCCACAAATGGAGAGGGGGTAAGGTGGCGCAGTCTTCGCGACGTGATTTTTTCTCGCGACTTTGCAGCCTTACTGATGCTATTTCATTCGCGTCACAGCCCTCATCGTGAGCACACGTAAAGTCTGGGCACTGTAGTATACCTGTACGGAGTGAAAACAGTGTCACTTTAAAGGGTCGCTGAAGAAAAAACGCCAAACTCAGAAGATGTGACACAAATTGCACATTTTTTAGCGCTCAGAGCTCCTGGACGGCAGGTCAGATATTTGTAAATAAAGTACGCTTTTCATATGGAATCTTTCCTCTATCGTTCAGTATATGGAACACCGTTCTAATCTGTTTCGTTTCCGAAAGAGATGTTAGTAAAGTTAGGTGTGAGCAGAAAATTGCCGATGTTTGGTATGGCATACCTCAGCTGCTGCATAACTTATTCCAATAATTTTGCGGTCACTGAAAGACCAACGTATCCCCTAAATCCAGCTGCAAAAATATGTTGCACTATTTTAGTAGGGTGTACGCAGCGAATTTTTTTCTGTGCCCATGTCTCGCCGTTGCAGCCTCGCACTCCGACTCCATTTTCCAGTGGCACGCCGTCGCGCGTTTCCCATTTCACAGTGCCTTCGGTCTCCCTAATGTTGCACTGATTTCCGCCGCTGGTACTTATTTGTGGACATGTCCACGTCTACATTCGTATTTACGTGCAAACCTTTCAGATGCCGTTGCGAGACGCACAGATGACGTCTGTCTATTATGCCGCTGCGACTGAGAGTGGAGTACTGACTGACAATTTGTAGCTGAGCATAAGCAACAATAACAGTTTTGTTAATACTGCGCAGGGTGTGCACTAAAAAAATGTTGTACTGGGAAGTGCTACCAAGTGGCTCATTGCTGGAGGTGCCGTCTTTATTGCAGCTGCAAGAAGTAACAAAAAACTGTCATTAGCTTAACTTACATTACATTAACTTACGTAAAGCATTAACCTACATTACATAGGTAGCATATGCATCCCCTGAGCCCCTATATTATTTGATCAATTAGACAGGATTTGGTCAATAAGAGGAAGGTTGCACCAAGCCAGTCCAGGCTAACACTTGTCGGTAGAATGCGCCCCTCATTATTTTTTTATTAATCTATGTCACAAATAGGTGTCACTACAATTTCCATCGCAGAAAGGCGTGGTACCTATGCGATGTAGGCTGACAGTTTTTGTTACTTCTTTTTGCGGCTGTAATGAAGACGGCACCTCCAGCAATCAGCCGCTGGTAGCGCTTCGCAGTACAGAATTTAATTTAAAAATTAACACCTTGCGCGGTATTGACAAAAGTTGTTGCTATACTCGACTACTCCTGTCAGTACTCCAATCTCAGTTTCTGCGGCATAATAGACAGACGCCATCTGTTGGTGTCGCAACGGCATATAAAATGCTTGCTCGTAATTAAGAATGCCGACGTGGACATGTCCACAAACAAGTGCCTACAGCGGGAATCAATGCAACATCAGGAAAACCGAAGGCAAGTGCAATTCAAAACGCGCGATGGCGTGCCACTCGAAAGTGGAATCTGAGTGCAAGGCCACAACGACGAAACCTGGGCACAGAGAAGAATTCGCTGCGTTCACCTTACTAAAATAATGCGACATATTTTTGCAGCTGGATTTAGGGGATATGTTGGCCTTTATGTAACCGCAAAATTATTGGAATAAGTATTGCTGCAGCTGAGGTGTGCCATACCAAACATCGGCAATTTTCTGCTCACACCTAACTTTACTAACATATCTTTCCGAAAAGAAACAGATTACAATGGTTTTCTATAGATATTGAACGATCGAGGAAAGATTGCGCATTAAAAGCATACTTCATTTACGAATATCTGACCTGCCGACGACGAGCTATGAGCGCCAAAACATGTACAATTTTTGTCATATCTGCTGACTTTTGCATTTTTTCTTAAGCGGCCATTTAAAGTGACACTATTTTCACTCCGTACAGGTATACTAGAGTGCCCCGACTTTACGTGGGCTCCCGAGGAGGGCTGTGACGCGAATGAAATACCAGCAGTAAGGCTGCAAAGTCGCGAGAAAATATCACATTGCGAGGAAGGCGCCACCTTACCCCCTCTCCATCTGTGGACTGGTTGATCGTAGGAAACTCCGGGTACCTGCTTTCGTCTTCACTCAAGGTCGTTTACAGCATTTTTTTTTTTTTCACTGAAATCAAAAAATGTCATCGGCGGACCTCGGTCGATTTAAAATGGAATTACCCAGCGATATATACCGTCTGAGGGGTGTCTTGAAAGAACTTTGATATCCGTTACGTCAGCGGTGTAGACCGCCTGAACCGCACTCTTCGGAATGAACTTCACCGTGTCACAAAAAAGGGCGTACGCCTCTAGTTTTCAACAAATTAGAGCAGATAACGATATCATTCTGGGTGATGGTGGGCTAGGAGCGTTCTATGTGGTGAAGTTCATTTTAAGAGTGCTATACCGTCATAAAAACGGCGGCCATCTGTTTCGGAATGGTTAATTTACGATTATTTAGAAGACCGCTTTCTGAAAATGAAGGGTGATCACAGACGCAGTTCGTATGGACTTTCAGAATATCGTAAGCTATTGTTTCAAAAAGTGTTCAAATTGTTTCTTATTTCAATTACCGTCATCGACATCATGACATCGATATATTTTTTTTTTTAATTTGCAGATAGGTCGCATCTGCTATTAGGACTGTAATGCATTAGTCGTGCATGTAACACTTGATTGATGTGAATTTGATGTTTTCTTCTTTTAACGCGGTGCGACATTATTCACACCATGGTTGTTGATGGGCGCCATCAAAATAAAAATCTATGCTCATTGAATTATCATGAGCGAAAATGACGCTCTCGCTAATGTATTTAATAAATACTTTGGTGATATCGCAGAGTACGCGAAATGTGACAATTTGGATCGCCGCCTCACAAAAGAAGTAGGATAACTGTACTGGAAACATGCATGAGGTCCTGCACGTTTTGTGGTGCAAATGTTTTCTTGAGAGATATAAGCTTGGCTGTCAAACATGTCACTTTATTGCAGTACTTGTCCTACAGGACTTTTCGTATGATACAGTAAAAGATGTTCATAGGTGAAGTATTATGCTGCGATAATATATTGTACATCACATCGTATTGTAATACAAAGCACAAAGGTAGCAACACAATGGAAAAATGTTTTACTAGCGTGGACAGTATAGCCGTTGGGAGCCACGATAGGAAATATTGTCCCAAACGCAATCGACGAGTCCTATACTATGCAGAGGTCTTGCAGGAAACACTCCAAGCAATTCTGCGCAGGCAATTAACGATGGCATTCCGAACGTAAGCGAGAACCGTGTTCGGAAGTACTAGAAAATGATTCCGCATTTAACCACTTGGTTATAATACACTAGTATTCCGCGGAGGTATCTTCTTATACCTGTCGCACGGTCACTACTCGATTGGTTATATAAAAAAAGGGGGGGATCAGAAAAAGCGATGTGGAGCTTCAGCGGCGCAATTGATCAGTATGCCGCCAAGAAAGGTTCCTCTCACGCATTATCGCAGCTCGGGCCAAAATGTCGCAGCAATGCTTCAAAGTCCTTCCGAAGCTTCCGGAGCTCCTCGTCTCGGATTTTGAGTTCGTTCTTGTGTTTCTCCTCTTCTTTTTGTCGTTCTTGTTTCTCACGACTGCACTCCTCACGCGCCTGGCGGATTTCCGCTTCCAGGCTGTTCATTTGCACCTTCATCTCATGCATGCACATCGCGTGTTTCTCGAGCGTCAAGTGATGTTCCATTTCGTCATCGCCTGCCTTGAATGTGCACCCCAAAGCGGCCATCTTGCAAAGTTTCGGTGTTTTGCGGCAACCGGCGCCATGTTCCTCTAAGCTGCCGCGTCTAATGCTCTCTTGGTTGCAGTACTGACATGTGACCGGATAATCCTAACAGTCCATAAAGTGACTCCCAATCTCGGAGACGAAATAGTTCCCGTGGCAGAAACGGCACTCCTGCGTACGCCTGGGACACTCATCGGTCAAGTGTTTTGGCAGGTCGGTGTTGGAGACAATGGAAGAACACTCGTTGGGACACGGCGTCGGGCGTCGAGGGCAGGTGCGGAGGTGGTCCACACAGTTATGAGGGATGGCCGTTTGATACTTGCAGCCAAACATTGAACCAGGACAGAGCAAGAGGCTGCTTCCGTTGCAGCGGGAACAACGAGGCGCTTGCGAAGGTTCCTTGTTCAGTAAGCACTTCTTGCATACGTAATGCTCACAGGTGGTTGCTTTCCAGAGGTACATGGAGGATGCCCCACAATACTCGCACATTCCCAACGAGTCCAGCGACGGCGGGGGATAAAAACGGACGGCAGGCATGTTGGGACGAGATGTTCCTCCGAGTGCGATGGGATGCAAACGCTGCAGGGGCGAGAACAGCTCGAACGATGAACTTTACTGCACGTAATGAAGATATCGGGTTTCCTATGAGGCGACTATGACGGCAGTTACGTAGCGTGCTCTAATCTGTGATGACCCATAGCTTAAGTGCGGTATGGCGATAAGGGCTTCCAGGAAATGGAGTGGCGTCGTATCAGTAGCAACGGTCGCTTAAGTTGTGGGATATGTGTGTAGTGTACTAGCCCAAGCACCACAATGTACTGAAAGTCGAGTGCAATAGGGGTGGACGGTTAGGTGGAAGGCCTTAAACAGACTCCTGAAACCAAAGAATATTGATAAAACACGTAGCGTCCACCCCTATTGCACTCGACTTTCAGTACATTGTGCTGCTTGGGAGTCTTTGATTGTTGCTATGACAAGTACAAGGAGCCTTGTTGGAAGAAGGAGAACGCCATGGTGGTGGGCTACAGTGCACGGTAGAGTTTTTTTCGAATCCCCGAAAATTAATCACCGTTGAAGCGCTGAGGCCGGACAGTTGCTCACCGTCTTCGTCAGCCAGTTGTTACGTAGCGACTTTCCTTGTCGTTTTTTCCGAACGTAACAGTACATACGGAGCGCTGCAATTGCTTATGTGTACATAAAAGAAAAACATCAGGGGCCCTATTCTCGTCAAACTAATCGACGTCGATAACGGCGTTCTCACCTACGTTCGGCACCAAAGTGATAAAGGCGCAGAAAATGACTGACTCCTCGAAGATATACCTGACTATTTTGGTCGTGTATTAGTGACCACAGATGAACATTCGATGCTGTCGCATTGTCATTGTGTTTATCGTTACAAGTATCGTTAGAAGTGCGCACACGTGAAATGAATCCGTTTCATCTTTTCTTTTTTTTTTTGTTATCGGTGAATGTGGAAACTGAGTTGAAGTGTAGAAAGACGTGAAGGTGTCTATTTTAATACACGAGACACCAAGCGCACGTGTTGACAAGGAAGCTGAGGAACCCAGGAAGGGAAGTGCCAAGGACAATGACAAGGGGACGCATTCCCTCCTAAGCCTTCATCTCTGCGTTGCACATATTTTACTTGTGCTGCTTGTGCCGCTTGCTTGCTGTCCCCGACTTCTCGTACTTTATGGTCCGAAACAGTCATTTCGAAGCAACAAATTCATGAGAAATAGGATACCTATTGACCAGGACCAGGATACCAGGACTCTCAGTTCCACTCTCCGCCTGTACCGGCACGACCAATACAACATATCCCATTCGTAATAAACGATACGAGGGACCTCGCGGTGGACACATAACTGGAAAAGGACATTTCCCGAATTGAAATGCTTTCAGTCGTTCGACCACATCGCTGCCACATTTTTATCTTTACAGACGAGGAGAAGACTTTGCTCTATCATTCCACGATAGATTAACAGATTATGGTGAGCGCGGACGCGTTACCAAAGGCATGCTGGAACAGCGCGCTGATTTTCTTCTTATTTTGCTTTCGTCACTGATCGTCCTCTCCCATTTCGGAGACAATCAAATCTGCCTTACCTCCTGAAGAGAAAATCTGTCCTGGGGCTTTAAAGGGGCACTAAAGTGCAAAAATATATCTTGGCAATATAAAAGATCCCGTCAATCTAAGAATAATCCAAAAGGATTGCGCCATTTGGAATTAAAACGTGAATGAAGGTGCCGATTTCGAGGTTCCTCTTTCCTTCGTCCCAATCGGTGCAAAACGTCAAGGGTACGTCACCCCCAGCGCATCCAATTATCAAAGCAAACAAGTTGCGGGAACTGCCCATTTCCGCATTTCTTTGTCCAATCAGCAAAGTGCGAGGGAAGTTCCGACTTGGGTGTGACGCGTAGGGATACACACTTCGCCGGAGCCCATCTATAGCAGCGGGAGCTTTCGCTGATACAGCCACATAATACGGAAACAGACACAGAATGAGGCAGCGTTCATGCGGGGCAACTTTTTTCAGCAACTGTGCTGTTGGTCGACCGAAACCGGGAACCTGAGTTGCTCGGCATCGTTCTCCGAGTGAAACTTCGAGAAGTTTTTGTGCACCCGCCAATCTGTGACGGGTGGCAACCTGTGGCAATCTTGGTTCATGGGTTCCAATCCTGCAGTGTCAGCTGAGAAATATGTTTCTTTTTTTTTTCTACCAATGCCACACAAACATGTGAACAGCCATTTATTGAAGATAATGATGATCTTCTGGCGCAAAAAACGACTAAGATTTGGTAAACAGTAGCAGAAAAAAAAAAAAGAAGCCATCAGTTAGATTCGAACCCACATTTTCCAGTTGCTGTAAGGTTGCATGAAGGTGGAGCCGTGGGAGGAGCTACCCAGAGCCGTATATTAAAAGGGAGTCTTGTCATTCGCAGGAGTCACAAAAAGAGGCTCGACCTGTCAATCACAGTTTCGGTCCTGTGATTGGTTTGCTTTTTACCAAGGGGGTCGCCATGACACCTTACCACCACCCAAAATGGCGACGAAAACAAAAGCAGTGAAGCGAGCATTTCGTGACAAAAAAATATTCACAGACTACCCTGATTTTACGCTGCAAATGTACATCCTCATATACGTTTCCCGGAAATCAGTTTCAACTTATGCTCATCCACTGATATCTAACTGAAAATTATACGTTTTGTTAACGTGTTAGGCCTAGTGAACACGGCGATCATAATGAAATAATAACAAAAACGGCACTGTGCTGTACAATGTTATATTTAATTGCTGGATTTCATGGATATAAACATTCTTGCCTTTTATATTCCAACTATTCATGTAGATGTGTTTAAAAATCATACCGCTGACCATAGGTCGGCGAATTCACTCATGATGTCCATCACCGACATTATTCACCATCACATCACTCAGAATGATGTGATGTTGAGTGATGGGCAATGATGTTATGTGATGTTGAGTTTGATGTTGAATGATGGGCAATGATGTTATGTGATGTTGAGTTTGATGTTGAATGATGGGCAATGATGTGATGTGATGTTGAGTTTGATGTTGAATAATGAATAATGATGTTAAGTGAATTTGAATTTTATGTTGAATTATGAGCAATGATGTGATGGTGACAGCAATGTTGAGTGACGAGCAATGATTTGATGCTGAGTTTGATGTTTATTTATGTGCGAAGATGAGATATTGAATTTGAAGACCCTGCGATGGGTTTTTCAAGTTGAAATCTACGGTTTAGGTTGTGGGGTTCATAGTAGTCGTGGGTGGTTGGATGGGTGCATACAACTGCCCATAGAGTAAGCATTGTAAGTATGCATGACTAGACATGAATAAGGTACCCCATTTTCAGCGTACCTGTTCTCGTGCCCTGTGAAAATCAGAGCTTAGCGGTAGTGGCGGGAAGGTTTCAGTTGTGTGTGTGACCTTGCTGCTGGTGGGTGGGTGTGAGGGAGAGGAGAGTTTGCAGTTCACCGTTATGTTCAGGCATTGGGGTCGGGGTCTCGGTCGTTTGGGCGGAGCTGCACTTGGATGAATAACAAGGAGCAAGGGAGGTGGGCTGACCTTGGCGCGCTCGCGCTCTTAGTCTTGCGTCGCCTCAGAGCAGGTGTGGTGTTACGGGGATGGCTCCAGCATTAAGAGCGGCGGGCTGTTATGTTTGATGTGTCATGTGTGGGCAGGGAAGGGCTTGCCGTTCTGCGTTGTATTTAGAGTTGGGGACTCTGTGGTGCTGCACTTGGATGTCATCCGTAAGAGACAGAAAATGAGGGTTGACCTTTGCGTTCTCGCGTTGTTTGGTTGGCATCGCTTCAGAGCAGGTGCGTTGTGGAGGTTGGTTCCTGAGAATAAAGAAGCGGCGCGTTCGGGCTTATAAATCGGTTATGAAAATTAGTCTCTTTGCACTCCTTCCTTTTCTTTTTATTACTGCTGGCAATGAACCATTCCTGGTGTCTCGGCGAATGAGCGGGTACATGGAAAAATGGGACGAGTATTGTGCAGTATGAACTCGGGGAAAGGCACTGTCACGTGAACAAAATGACAGCATCAATTGCCCGACATCGTTTTGGGCAACCAGAGCATACCACGCTTCCGCCTTATGATTTTTTTCGCAATTTTTTGCAAAGGCAGACTGCAAGCATAAATGAAAAATTGTCCAGGGGAATGTGGCATGAAACTGGGTTGCATAATTTTGTCTTATAACCACGCGTACTCTGCACGCGTACAGCCGACGTCGTTATCCGAACTTTTCTTTTGTTCCTGAGTGCCGCGGTCAAAATAGTTTTCTGTCAGGAACAGCCTAACAGGTTTAGTACAGAATAGGAAACAAAGTGACGACTGTGATGGTCCGCAGGTATGGTCGGTGACTGTATTCGACACGTCAATGAAGTCACTGCAAGAGAGACGACTCACATAAAAGAAAATACCTGTAGAAAGATTCGGCCTCACGTACAGTGTGCTCTCACGCCTGGACATTTAAACACTTCGTGGCAATGGAACCGGTATATAGACACTTCGAACTGCTGAAACCGTTGTCCGGCCTGACCTTTCGAGCGCCGTCGAGTTTTTGATACACTCCGGTTCTGGAATAGGATCACAGATCACTACGACGATCCCAAAGGAACTGCGCATGGTTGCGAGCGTTTCTTCCAGGTTTCAGCCAGGTTTAGCATAGAACGTGACTCACATGATATTCACGTTGTTCGGCCCATGTCGTATAGACGATATCAAACCAAACCAACGATGCTTCAAGCCGAGACAGCCCTTTGGTATCAGAGGTAACAGGGGAAGCAGGCCCGCGTACAGCCGAACTAGCGGATGCACGAAACATGCCGCCAAAGAGCGTTCGCGCCGGTTGAAGCCGACTGTGAGCGGTTGAATGCAGAACCCAGTGCAGTACTGCGTGGATGGGAAGCGGACTGGAGAGACGTGTCGGCCGTTTCATCAATCACGGCTGCCCATGGACGTTCCCAGGATTTTTTTTCCAGGGGAGGGGGAAAGTGCCAGGGGAGGCAAGCGTGCTATCGCCTACCACCTCATTTTCTGGAGGCGGTCGTTGCGGACTGTGCGTGTGCTCAGAGGTTCTTATTATGACTTCTGAAAATATGTCTAAAGTAGAAAGAAAAAATGGGCACGTATGTGCATTGGTGCGACCAGTTATTCCAGGACGCTTGACGTGTGAAAGCACTGAATGATTTAGAAGATTATTTCAGCACTTGAGGTAGTTCGCCAGTGCACACATCTACAAGACAAGGTATATTCCATTACCTGTTGCAAAAGAATGCCACCGTGTTCACACATTCAGCTGGGAGATTCAATTATACATGAACAGCGACCCGTTGATAATCAATAAAGGAGTGCTCATAAATATGCACTAAAAACTCTGCAGAAGTATGCATGCAACTATGCACCTCAAAATATGCATTAAAATTGTTAATGTAAGTATTGTTTTGGATCGTTTTTGGTGTGAAGGTATACAACAAAGAAGGCATGCACCACAGACATCGTCTGCTTTTTGCGCCGTACCACAGTGCATATTGAATAATAATATATTCGGGAGTAAATTTACGCGCATCGTAAGTTAGCCCATTCCATTTGTGTGAAGAGATGCTGCACGTACAGCATGGTAGGGCTACTGATAATTTCGACCACCCGGGGTACTTTAGACGTGCCAAAGCAGTCTTTAATACACCGTTTCTGGAAGCAATGTTTATCGCTCCCACATTGCAACCATTCTCGACCAGGATTGAACCTGCGATCACGCGCTCAGCAAGTGAACACGTTACCAACAGAGCAACTGAGGCCGGCAGTGCAGATTGAAATGCGAACGCGGTAATTTTCCTAACTGTATACAGAAAGCGAAGAAGCAGAGTACGGCCCACCAGAGTCAGACACCATGCTGCTTAAACCGCATATGGAAATACAGCAAGACATACACACACGCACGCACACACATCCACATACACACGCACGCGCGCACACACACACACAAAGTCAATTGGAGCAGATGGCAATATCCCAAAATACGCGCTGTGCGAGTATTTTCCGTATATGTCGTAACGTACAAAACGCACTACGCACTATACGCACTATAGAATCTACTAATCGGCCCCGAACCATGACCAAACGTGCTTCTATCGTAGAGATACGACACTATATCGAGAGAGAGAGAACGAGAAAACGAAGATGCATTCGCCTGAAAATCTGCCGTTGCACTGCTAGATATTTGCGATGCACCCCCAGTTCAAACAGCCCAGTTTAAAAGTCCCAGTTGAAACAGCAGCACGTCGAAACCTCTCAACTAGGAAAAGAAAGAAAAAAGAGGGAATCTCAACGCACGCAGAAAAACAGGGGCGAATTGACGATACTCCCCGGCACCCTCTATTGGCACATGACTCCTTCCCATCATGGGATCCCGGTGATTCCCATATGCAGCGTAACCGACTACCGAACACCGACGAGCAGTTTCACCACCCCTCCCGCCTCTCTCTATACAACCGCCACCTTCCACATACTTAGCAGAAAACTGAAATATGCCAGCTCTATCAGCAGCCATGCAGCGCCAAGAAACTTGACACCATAAAGCCACCGGATGCCAAGGCCAACACCTGCCATGCCTTTTCTAATGTAACAATATCAGCAGTCGATCGGCGCGTTGCGCAACAACCCGCAAACTAGGAGGACAGCGGCATACCAGCTGCCACGCCACTCGCCAATCCTCACCCTACGCACCTGGTATTTGCATTCATGCTTTCAGTACAACCCCATCACCACCCCGCCCCGCCAAGGTACGCTCCGGGAAGTGGGCAGGCGCCCAGTCAAGCCCCGCCCACCATTGCGACAGCACAAACACAACACCTGTTTAATTTACGAACGTCACTCTAAACGGCCGCCACCCAAAAGATGACATCTGCCCGAGAGCCGGGACGCACGAAGCCCGAAGCCCACCGAAGCCCCGAAGTCAAGTCCTCGACGAAGCGCAAGCATGCGCAGTATACAAGGCCCTCAGTCTCATAACCGGTCCCTGCAGTTCAGATTCAAAGTCATCATATACAACGAAGTTGAACTCAGAACGAGTTCTGAGGTTGAATTCTGACCTATGATATGATGGGCTGTGATGTTGAATAATGAGTAATGATGTTATGGGCTATGATGGCAAATGATAAATAATGATGTGATGTCCAATGATGGGTAATGATGTGATGGGCTGTGATGTTGAATGATGGGCTATGATGTGATGGGCTGTGATGTTGAATGATGGGTAATGATGTGATGAGTTGTGATGTTGATGTTGAATGATAGGTAATGATGTGATGAGCTCTGATGTTGATGTTGAATGATGGGTAATGATGTGATGAGCTGTGATGTTGATGTTGAATGATGGGTTAGGATGTGATGAGCTGTGATGGTCATGTTGAGTGATGAGTTATGATGTGATGGGCTGTGATGGTGATGTCGAATGATGGGTTATGATGGGATAAGCTGTGATGGTGACGCGATGTTATGGGCTATGGGCTAGGTCGGACATGATGTGATGTTGGATGAATATTTCGAAAAATGCCGACCTATGCCGCTGACAGAATCTGTCCCTGCAGGTGGTTCTGCCGGCAGCAGTACAACGGTGGAAGCAGACGACAATTCCCGACGTGCCTTACGCTCCCTAGGTGGCGTTAATCAAATTTGCACCAAAAATACACTAACTTTGCAGATTGCGAGAGGTGTCCATTTCAATCCCATCCAATCCACTTGCCGCCCAAAATGGCGCTGCCCATGTTGGATACGGGGACAAATAGTGAGGATAGGTTCATTGATAGCGCCCCATATTTCAAGACTTCATCTGAAAGCTTAAAAAGTGGGTGGAGCTCCAGGTATAGGCATGACCCATTAATGGCTGGACTCCCTTTTAATATACGGCTCTGGAGGTACCGAGTGGAACGTGCGAACGCAACCTCGAAGTGGCAGGTGGGAGATTTCGTGATTACGACGTATCCATTCGTCATTTTGACGTGAAACTCCGCATTACACACACATTACAATCAGCGCGCATCGCGAAATAGCGCGCGCTTGTTATTGTCCCTACGTTGCATTGCGAGTGTATTCGAAATAACGACCATTCAGTACGGACAATACATCCTTCCAGTAGCCCATGAGACGCACAAACACCAACCCCTTTAGTGCCCGTTTAATCTGTGCAAACAGAATCCTTCAAAATGACCATCTTTTTGCAACACTGCAATGTAGGAGGGACGCTGCACTGTATCTGCACTTACATACGTAAAACACATTCTTGTGACTGAGAAGATATGATGCTGAAAGCATTTTGTGGTGGTGGGTGCGTTGTTGGCCTAACAAATGTGGGCAGTGTCACGACTGTGACCTAATGATAAGATGACATGAGGTGACGCTGACGCCAAAAGGTGAGGATAGGAAGCGATCAGATCCGACTGACATTTGGCTAAACCCATTTTGTGAGCATTAATAGAAGCCGAACCCCGCCTATTCCGGAAAACGCACCGTTTCGAAGGAGCGCCGTCCATTCCTAAAACTGGACTTCGCCGCATAGCACGCAGCTAGCAAACCATTATCCTGAATGGCATCGTTCTATCCCTGATCTCTTGCAAATGTGAGGCGTATGCCTTTTGTAATACGTTAGCATTAGGAATGTCAACCTGGAAAAAGCTGTATGTAAGTGTGTGTGTGTGGCTATGAGCGGCGTACAGACTAGGACAGATGGAGAGAGGACAGCAAGAAGGAGTGGGGAACAGGGAGGTTAGTATGCGTCCTGGGCCGACTTCAGGGGGAATTGTGCCGACATTCGTCTGGAAAGTCTTCGCAAAACCCAAAGTGTGTGTGTGTGTGTATCCGTGTGTGAGATGGTGAAGCCTCAACGAGACAGAGGTATAAGTGGACATGTAGGGGGGATATAAGAGGGTAAATCTAAATGGAGGTAAATGATCTGAAATTGAGGTAGTGAAGGGTAATTAAGAGAAAGAGGTAGGAGTAATTTAAGGCAATTACAGGTAATTAAAGGCAATTAAAGAAAGTTGAGTTTAAAGGCAATGAATGTAAGATATATTAAATGAGATTAAAGGTTACCGAAGGAAACTACAGGTTACCGGTGGTAATTGCATGTGATTAAAGGTCAGTAACATCAATTAGAGGGGAATTGAGAGTAATTGAAGCAAGCAAATGTAATTAAAGGCATTTAAATGAAATTCAAAATTATATTGGATAAACTCCGCTTACCTTCGGTAATTCCAGGGTAATTGAAAGTAATTGAGGTTAATTAAAGGTTCATTAAATGGAGTTACACATGGTAACTGAAAGTGTCGAACAGCAAGTCAAGTACAGACCGGAGGTGGACAACAGGAAGTCAGGTTGGATCGGAAGCGGAGAACCGGAAGTCGAGTTGGACAAGAAGTGGACAATCGCAAGTCAAGTTAGGCCAGAAGTGCACAACTGGAAGTCGGTTTAGGCCACCACTGAAGACTGGAAGTCAAGCATAGACGGGAAGTGCACCACCGGAAGTTGAGTTTTAGCGGAACTGGATACAGAAGGTGAACTATAGATGGGAAGTGGACTACCAGAAGTCAGGTTAGACCGGAAGTGGATACCAGAAGTTAAGTATAGACGGGAAGTGGACAACCGGAAGTCAGGTTAGACCGGGAGTGGGCAACCGGAAGTCGGGTTTAGACGGACAATCGGAAGTAAGGTTAGAACGAAAGTTGACAACCGGAAGTAGAGTTGGACCGGTAGTGAATTCCGGAAGTCAAGTATTGACGGGGAGTGGACAACCGGAAGTGAGGTTAGACCTGAAGTGGACAACCGAAAGTTGAGTTGGACCGGAAGTATAGACGGGAAGTGGACAACGGGAAGTCGGGTTTAGACCGTCAGTGAACACCCGGAAGTCGGACTTAAACCGGAAAAGGCACTTAACGCATTTCTCTCGCATTTACCGTAGATCGCCACTTAATTTTTGTGACACTTATGCAGTTACGATAATTGTCACAAAAAGGCATAAATGATAAATGTAACATTCTGTACATTGGTTGGCCTTCAGCGTGCTTGTGGTGCAGTTATGTTTTTTTAATTGCGTGTTAGCGCCGCGAAGCAACTGTGGCTATGAGCGGCGTACAGATGTGAACAGATGGAGAGGGGACAGCAGGAAGGAGTTGGGGATAGGGCGGTTAGAATGCGTCCAGAATATCCCTGTCAATTATCATTAATTTGAGTAAATTAAACACCCTCTTCGCATTGGTGGGGTAAAAAAGTAACCTTTACGTGGCAAATTTCCGACTTCAGTTGGCAAAAATTTACACAATTAAACTTACGTTACACGGCATTCACATCAGGAGGTGGCAAAAACCTAGTAAGAACAAATGCCGTTGACCGCATGATTCTAGGTGGCGTAGTTTTTTATCATAATTCAATGACACGTTTTCTGGGACACCCTGTACCTACTTGCTGGCTTGCACTGCGGCCTCCACAGATGGCGTCGTCACCGTGGAACATTGACGTCTCGCCGAGACGCACTGTCAGAGCCGACCCAAGATCGTGTCACTTTCCTATGCCGGGCTGACGACTCCCAAGTAGGACGAAACAGCTGTACTCGGCTTGGAGTGCACGATCAAATTGTTAACATATGCTCAACGTGAAGCCATAGAGCATTAGGTATTTTTCCTTTGTATATGTACTTGCTGGCTTGCACTGTGGCTTCCACAGGTGGCGCCGTCACTGAAATGTCAGAACTGTGGCAAGGCACATTCCACGCTCGACAATGCCTGCCCCGTAAAGCAGTTAGAAACAGCGGCCCATCGCTACGGCGTCAACAGTCGTGTCCCTATACGTTAGGCCCGTATAATCGTCCGTGCTTCAAAAGAAAGCAGAAAAGATCCTGCCCCACGTCATGAAACTACCACCACGACGAAGGCTCGCCCACGCAAGGGCGCCCTGCACACCAAGGCATCTTTCAGTGAGGTGATCAAAAGATCCCAAGTCGCCTCCCCTGCTCCACACACCGCTGAAAAGACCCATAACGTTGCAACGGAGCCTCCTACGGCAGCCCCCATATTGTTCACAAGAAACCACATCTCACCAAAAACGGCAGACAACACACCCGAATCAAACCAGCCGCCAAAAGTAACATCCAATGAACAATTACCAAGGTTTGCTGCGTTCATCGACATCGCTTTTCTCGTCCTCAGGACACTACATGAATGCTCATGGCTCTCATTAGGCATGCGTCACCTCATTTCTCTTATTTTCCCGCTTCAGCAATCTCTAACGAACTTCATTGGAGTGTGATCCCTTTGCAATCCCGCTTCAGGACACTACTCCCCAGGGAGCGCATGTACCGTACCTTCTCAACCACTATGAATGCACGAACCAACACCACTACTTCCCCTCGCACGGCCTCTGCAATCATGCAATGGAACTGCAGAGGCCTCAAAAGAAAGCTTCACGAACTCAACCTGTTTCTCAAAAAGCAACAAATACCAATTATCGCTTTAAGCGAATGTGGTCTTCCAGAGCCGTCCAGTATCGAAGGCTTGGTATGAGCAAAGCTTTATTGGGTAACGACAATACGTATTCTACAGAAAAAAAGAAGAGAAAACAACGAAATAGTATTTCACAACCGTTGGACCCTGGTAATGTTTCCTAGCTTGTGCGTGTAACATGTGTATGGATGTTATTGTATTTTTCTCACTGTACACCCCATCTGCACAATAGCGTGGTGTCCCTATCCCACCCGTATTGGGGAAAATATATCGCATATGTTCTTCACATGCATGTGGACGTAAACTGCGACAGAAAAAGCTAACATGGATGTGTTCGATAATTGTCATGTTGGGACGAGATGTTCCTCTGAGTGCGATGGGATGCAAACGCTGCAGGGGTGAGAACAGCTCGAACGATGAACTGTACTGCACGTAATGAAGATATCGGTTTTCCTATGAGGCGACTATGACGGGAGTTACGTGGCGTGCTCTAATCTGTGATGACGCATAGCTTAAGTGCGGTATGGTGATAAGGGCTTCCAAGAAATGGAGTGGCGTCGTATCAGTAGCAAGGGTCGCTTAAGTTGTGGGATATGTGTGTAGTGTACTAGTCTTTGATTGTTGCTTTATGACAAGTACAAGGAGCCTTGTTGAAAGAAGGAGAACGCAAAAAAAAAGGACAGGAAGCTTTCTGGTGATATAATTGGACGTCGTGGTGCTGCGCTACAGTGCACGGTAGAGTTTTTTTTCGGATCCCCAAAAATTAATCACCTTTGAAGCGCTGAGGCCGGACAGTTGCTCACCATCTTCGTCAGCCAGTTGTTACGTAGCGACTTTCCTTGTCGTTTTTTGCGAACGTAACAGTACATACGGAGCACTGCATTTGCTTATATGTACATAAAAGAAAAACATCAGGGGCCCTATTCTCGTCAAGCTAATCGAAGTCGATTACCGCGTTCTCACCTACGTTCGGCACCAAAGTGATAAAGGCGCAAAAAATGACTGACTCCTCGAAGATATACCTGACTATTTTGGTCGTGTATTAGTGCCCACAGATGAACATTCAATGTTGTCGCATTGTCATTGTGTTTATCGTTACAAGTATCGTTAGAAGTTCGCACACGTGAAATGAATCCGTTTCATTTTTATTTATTTTATTTTATTGTTATCGGTGAATGTGGAAACTGAGTTGCAGTGTAGAAAGACGTGAAGGTGTCTATTTTCATACACGAGACACCAAGCGCACGTGTTGACAAGGAAGCTGAGGAACCCAGGAAGGGAAGTGCCAAGGACAATGACAAGGGGACGCATTCCCTTCTAAGCCTTCATCTCTGCGTTGCACATATTTTGCGGGACCAAGGTAGTCGAAGCGAGGACGTCGAGCCCTTCAAAACGAAACAAAGCACACTATATGAAGCTCCACTATTAGCATGTTTCGGGAAGAAACTGTCCGGGATATAATTGGTAATCGCAACCCCTAATGTTTGCTGCCCTAATCTGTGCATTCCACTTAAAGTTAAAGTATAGTCTGAACAACCCGTTACAATGGTACTTCAAATAAGCAATAGGGAACAAAATGTAGAGACAACACTTACCACTAGCAGAATGGTGTGTATCAACTTTAGCTTGAGACGCGCCGCTCCGACCAGGGCCCGCTTGCACGAAACTTCTGCTAGGATCCTAACGTTGAAGAATGTCCATAAGCGTAGCCTTGCTAGTGCTTGTGTCGCGTGCTACTGACGTAAACTTTTTTATCAGCAAAATGCACTGCCAGAGCTGCGCCAAAAGGAAATGCTTCAAGATTAGGATCCTAGCAGAAGTTTCGTGCAAGCGGGCCCAGTTCAATACTCCACGTTACTTGCATATGGAACCGAGAACGGTTATCCTTCCAGATATCACACTAGGATGACTTGTAGAGCTGAAAACTACCTGTTACTATACCTATGTAAATGTTGAAACATGCCGCAAGTAACACCACAACCGCCGCATTCATAACCGCCACAGCAGAGAGAGAGAGAAAGAGCGCATTGTTGCCAGGCCTGTCACAGCGAAGCGCCAAGCGTGACGGTTTGTCAGACAGATTTGGATTTCGAAGTTCATCAGAACCTTGGTGGTTCCAGACCCTCAGTTTGGGGACCACGGTTGCGCAAAGTGAACTTTTAGCTTTGCTAAAATTGCACATATCTGTCTGATTCTGGTTTAATCTGAGGAAACTATTATATCTGATTTTCCAGATTTCTAAAAAATGCGAACATTCCCTGTATATGACCAATATTGGGAAATGCCAATATGACCACTGATGAACCAATATTGGCGGGATCTTGGGAATATTGGGCCAATATGCCCAACGACGAGCCAATATTGGTTGAACTTTTGGAATACAGGGCCAATATGCCTAATGGTGAGCCAATATTGGCAGAATCTTGGGAATATAGGGCCAGTAGGCCCAATGGTGAGCCAATATTGGCAGAATCTTGGGAATACTGGTCCAATATTGGTCCAGTATTCCCAATGTGCAGCCAATATTGGGCCAAGCTTCTGTGGTGCTTGGGTAAGTGCAAGTGTCACTTGCTGAAAGCGAAACTAAATTAGTCCATGTGACAGGGGTATAACAAGCAAAAACAATCTAAACAGCCGTGAATCACCAAACTAGTCAGATTCAACTGTGTTTGGCAATGTGCGCACGTACGACAGGTTATCAAGTGGGAACTCAAGACGCATACCAGAAAAGTACCAATCGAAGGCACACGTTCCTCTGCCCACAACACAACGAACTGCATCAAGGTTAGAAGGACGTATCGAGGGATATAGATTTTCTCCGGTATTATCAGCTATACCAGTAATCGAGACAACAGAGAACAGCAGCAAAATGGCAGACACACCAGCGCAACACAACACCTCCATGGCACACAGCATGGCAAGCAGAGACAGTGTGACTGGCAGAGCCGCCCACCCCACGGAAACGCCCCATGCACTTGACACTCTCAATGCACGAAGAGAGGAAATTTTCAACAAGATCCGGAAGAAGGGGCTAAGGCGGGAGGTCCAGGAGCTATATGACGACTACGAAGAGCTAATCTTGAACACCGGCCAGCAAAGGCAACAACCACTTGTGGAACTGTCGGAGATCACTCAAAGGCAGTCCCAGTACCCAAATGACGGGCCACCCAAGGCTGAGGAAAATGACCACACCGACGACGACAGCTCATCACAATACACAAGCGTGGACCCCCACGGCAACCAAATGCCCAGAAGTAGGAGGCCGTCTAGAACCCCTATTAAACGCATATATGGACGTGGAGTAAACCATTCCGACACAAGCCAGAAAACAAACCCGTAATATCTTCTTTGGATTGCTTGGACCTAGCGAGAAACATTGAAGTCCTACTAATGAAAGAGGGAGGACGAAGGACAGAACTACGTAAGGCGCAACGAGGAGCTGAAAGCAGACATACTTGAGATCCAACAGGAGGCTGCACAGATTAAAGAAGAGCTCTTCCAGTTAAAGCGCAAGCAGCCAACCTACGCCAGACCAACGGCGGGGATAACCCGGGAGAAGCCCCCCCCCCCTCCCCTCAGGCCAATAACCGCAACCATTCGGACCAAGCCCGGAATATAGGTCCAGACACTGGTACAGGACATGAAAGAAAACACACAGATAAACCACACCATCAAGAACGCCACCCTTAAAATCCTACGGACAAGAATCATATTAGCTGAATCCTAGAATCCACAAGATCTCGAAACCCTCGCACGCCACACTGCCTCCACAGAGGACCTGAAGAACAAAACAACATGTAGGCTCGGAGAGAACACCAAACCACGGGTCAAAATCACAGACATCGAGGAGGGCATAACCAAAGATGACACTTGGTTGAACTCCAAAACCGGATCCAGGCGAAGAAGGAAGAAATGGAGGTATGCCACATTATGGCCAACCACCAGGGACGACAAACCACCTTCGTGGCAATCCCAATAAAACACTACCTCGTTCTGCTGCAGAGAGGCAATCTGAAGATCGGCTGGAGCTGATACATGGTGGAGGAGGCACTCAACATTCGACGCTGCACGGCCTGCTTCCTATACGACCACTCCAGAAAGTTCTGCAGGGAGTTGGTACAGGGAAATCGTTGCCCGAACTGTGGGAACCACCACGAGGGGCAATGTTCCAACCACCCCTCCTGTAGGGCCGGTATGGCGACCAAACACCGACAGGAAGACCAGCTTTGACCCAAAACATCATTTCTTTGACAGGCAATACCCGGTACATAAGGAGGCTGCAGACCAAGCAAGGGCCCAGCTTCAATAAATAACACCGAAACGCCCGGTAAATAACCCCGACAACGCATCCTGTACATAGGAGACTTCACTAACATACTAACACTCAAATGCCCCGGACAAGAAAAGGGCTTGCCAAATTACTAATCAACCTCAACAAATCTACGGCAGCGACCCTTACCCTGCTGGACAAGATCCGCACTTCCCGCCCTAACATAGTGGCCATCCAAGAACCATACATGGGTCTCCTACAAAACGACCCGATGCTAGCCCGAGCTGGCTACACAACGATTGCAAACAAGGATGGAACAGATGTGGTAACCCTCATACAGACAGACAACTACTATATCTTCCCCATCCTATCACACAAAGAGATAAACATCACAAACCTACGGTGCAAGGAAAGGAGAATTACCATAGCAAACATATATTCGGCATTCAGCAAAGATTTCTACTCCCTCCGGAAAATACAGGACCACATAGATAAACACCCAAAGGAAAACATCCTCATAATAGGAGATTTCAATACTAAAAACCCGCTTTGGGGAGGACCAGTAGCAGACCACAGAGGAGACACAGTCGTGGACTTCTTCTTCATAAACGGACTGACACCCCTCAATGACAGGAATAGCCCTCTCACCTTCAACGGCCCACGAGACACTTCATGGATAGACATGACAATGGTCACTGAGGACCATAGAAGAGAATATCACGGCTGGCAAATCCTCGACGCATTCTCCTGGAGCGGCCATCGCTATCTCTCCTTCAATATATTCTCTAAACCCAGCGAGTATATATACAGGGTGTCCATGCTAAGTGTGAACATATTTTTTAAAAATATATCAATCACTTTTTCCGAGATGAAATCAATTGCAATGTAGCATATGCTGAAGGGCACTCCCTAGGGGGGCATTAACAGACTCCTAAGGCGATGTCTTAATTAACTTTCAATAATTAACTTTTTAACTATAAAAGCTACGAAGTTGCTCCAATGAGAACATCTGATCTCTTCGGTCACCAGATACAAAAGCCGTTTTCAGAACAAAAGTGCGTTCGATAGGTCGTCCGCAAAAAATTCGTGAAGGAACGCCATTTTTTTCTTTATTTTATTCATTGCGCATCTCTACCCAGGCAGCACAATGTACTGAAAGTCGAGTGCAATAGGGGTGGACGGGTAGGTGGAAGGCCTTGAACGCACTCATGAAGCTAGAGAACATTGATAAGACACATACCGTCCACCCCTATTGCACTCGACTTTCAGTACATTGTGCTGCTTGGGTAGAGACGCGTCTTTCCTTCGTCCCCAATACGAGAGGATGAAAGAGCACACTATCGCCTCTTGCGTCCTGGAAAAAGATTAAAAGAAAACAGAAAATGCAGCCCAAGATAAGGGCAGTCGCGATAGAGTCACCCGATAGATTTGTGTTTTTGTTTTGTTTCCGCAAGTTAAATCTAATCTTCGACGCGTGAGGCGGCACTGTGCTCTTTCACTTTCTCACACTGGGGGTAAAGGAAAGCCGCTTCTTTGAAGATGCGCAATAAACCAAATAAAGAAAAAAGTGGCGTTCCTTCAAGAATTTTTTGCGGACGATCTACCGAACGGATTTTTGTTCTGAAAACGGTTTTCGTATCTGGTGACCGAATAGATCAGATGGTCTCATTGGAGCAACTTCGTAGCTTTTATAATTAAAAAGTTAATTATTGAAAGTTAATTAAGGCATTGCCTTAGGAGTCTGTTATTGCCCCCCTAGGGAGTGCCCTTCAGCATATACTATATTGCAATTGATTTCATCTCGGAAAAAGTGATTGATATATTTTTAAAAAGATCTGTTCGCACTTAGCGTGGACACCCTGTATAAAACAACAAAAAAGAGTAGGGAACACATGATGAATGAAATCAAAAGGGATACCTGGTTTGGTTGGGTCACCAGACACTTCAACCCAACTACCCTTAAAGGGACTATGAAATTTCCCGAACCCCTATACTTTTTTTCGCTGGAAACTGTTCTTCCCGCCGAGAAACTAATATGCCATAAAATTTTCCGGACGAAATCGCTCCACTCTCTGAGGAGCGCGCGCCCGAAATGTCTCTTCCGCGTCCCTCCTCTCCAGCGCACATTTTCCCGTCGATGGTGTAACTGTACGGACCGCGCTTCTGTTCCCCGTTACGTCACCGGTGTTGCGCAATGTCAAGTAATGCTGCGAGCGCGCTGTGGCTGGCGCCGCCCAGTCGCACATAGACGGTCACAAGGTCTCTGGTCGCGTCTGAGGGTTGAAGTTGGAGCATTCTCGCGATGAACGCATACGCGGGATCCTACGGCGCATGCTCATGGCGGGATCTTTCGGCTCGGCAACACGTCATCGTGACGTGTTGCCGAGCCGGCCGTGGTCCCGTCAAGTTGCCCGCTGTGTCTCCGCTCGGCAGCTCGCCACGGAGCGGCGCCAGCTGTCCTCCCTTCGCCGCTCCGTTTAAATTCGCTCCCGAGAATACTCCTCGCGTGATGAATGTAAAATTTTGGTTCTAGACTCGGAAAAGGGTTTACATTCTGATGAAAACGAGAAAAAATCATTTCATAGTCCCTTTAACCCTGATGCCGCACTCTACGCCCTAAGAAAAAGAATAGCAGCATACAAAGAGGCAGCAACGAGACGGATCAAAATGCACCACCACACAAACGACTGGTGGACAACAGAACTAGACGAACAACGAAAAGAGGTGAGAAGGCACAGGCGACGGCTACGACAGGAGAAGAGGACACAGGCCACGCCTCCCCCCTCCCTCTTACTCTACAAACGAGCAACAGCAGTGTGTAAAAAGGGCATCATCCAAGCAAAACAAAAAGCAAAACAAGCAAAACTGGCACAACCAACCACCAAAAACCTATTCGGAGAAGCCTGCAAAATGACCAAAACGGAATCTTAGCTCCTCCCAAATGTTCTGCCAGTTAAAAACAGCCAAGGAGAAATGACCACAACAGTGGAAGAATCACTCTACTTAATATACCGCTCGATCTTCGGTGACCCACGGCCCAGAACCATATACCACAACAACCAACATCAAGAACAGCCCAGGGCCACAAGAACCAGGCATCACACCACACGAACTGAGGAGAGCCACAGTGAAGACAGCAGCAGATACGGCCACAGGCCCAGGCGATATCAATTATCCGCTCACTCGCTGCCTAACGAGGGAACATGAGAAATTCATACTTATGCTGATGAATGCCTGCCTCTGCCAGGGGAAATATCTGAGAGAGTGGAAACGAGTGAGAATAAAATGGCCCGTCAAGAATGGCAAGGACTCAAGCGACCCCACGTCATACCGACCCATCACAGTACTCCCCATCCTGGCCAGGATATTTGAGCGCATATTACATGACCGAGTTTCCTACTACACCAGATATCGCCCCCCTACATAAGATATAATACGGCTTTGTGGGAGCCAAGTCCACCACCATGATGCTTCACGACCTCTCTAACACCATCAAGCAAGCCAAACAGCTAAAAGAACACACGACAGTAACCGCACTCTATGTAGAAGGCGCATTCAATGCCCTCGAACATAACCGAATATCCAAAACCCTACGACAAATGGGAGTTCCCCAAAAACATACTCAAACCCTCGAGGACTTCCTCAACGACCGAACTCACATCATGATAACAAAAACACAAAGCACTGAAAAGACAAACATCAGGGGGTGTCCTCAAGGCTCACCCCTCAGCATACTCTCATGGGACTTCACCATCAACTCTATCTTCGAAATCCCCGCCCCAAAAACTGTGAAATCTTCGGATACGCGGATGACATCCTAATAACAACTACAGGGAAAACACGAATAGCAATTGAAGAAACAGGAAACTCTTACTCCGTGAGCACATGGGCAGAGGAACACAAACTCACATTAAACGCCAGCAAGTCTCAGTGTCTGACGATAGAGAGTGGCACGAACATCTCAAAGAGATTCCCCATTTTTAAAATGGCCGGGGAAAAACTCGACAATGTAAACAGCATCAGAATCTTGGGAGTGCGATATGACAAAGCACATAGTTTTCTCCCACACCTAGGTGAGGAAAAACCAAAAGTTATAACTTCGACCGCAGAACTGTCCCGCTTGAGAAATAGACGGTACAGGACCCCACAAGACATCTTGAAAAAATATTATTAAGCAATCATTGAAAAAATAATACTTTACGGAACACCAGCATGGTGGAGCATTGCCCCACACACCCACATGGTAAGAAAATTAAAAGCCATACAACGGATCCCCCTCTTAAAGCTATCCAAGGCATACAGAACTACCTCGAATGAGGCCCTCTCGTTCCTCTGCCACACCCAACCATAACACTACAAGTAACCAGAGAACTGAAATGTTTCCTAATCCTACAAAAAAGAAAAAAAAAACGATCTCCATCTTAGGCATAAACATAGGACCCAAAATAATAAAATACCCCATAGGAACGACAACAACCCACCCCCCAACCCTTATGGGGATCCCCTTCACTAGCCCGGAGAGCATCAAGTATCAGGATCTCTCCGTCTTCACGGATGCCTCAAGAAAGGACGAGGAGATTGGAGCCACATTCTGCGTATTCCACAACAGCCTCATACGTACCGAAATATACAGATTACCGGCGAATAGCAACATCTTTGATGACGAAATGCTAGCAATATCGAAAGCAATAGACAGCAGTACCCTCAACAAACCCACAAAGAATGTCACAAGAAGTGACAGGGCGCTGACAAGCTGGTGCATGATGAGAGAGGCGGAACCCGAGACGGGGAAGGAGAGAGACGACACAACAAGAATTCTCGAACACAGCAAAAAATTTTATTTACCAGAGCTCTATATATTCAAAAACCTCCGGAGAGGAGGAAGAGGAAGGAGGGAAGGCTTGCTTACGCAGTTGCCACGTGTACTAATCTCACAAGTCTCCCTGAGCAACCTACGCCAAGTGTTCTTTTCTTTGCACAAAACTTGGGTCTCGGGGAAAACCGGCTTACAGCCTCTGCATTCACGGAGATGCTGCACGAGTTCGCTCGACACAAAGCTCCGTTCATTGTTGCGCGAGTGTTCCCGTAAACGGTCATTGAGGCAGCGTCCCGTTTGCCCTACATAGCAAAAGCCGCATTCAAGGGGGATAGAATAGACAACAGAGCGGTTACAGGGCACAAGCGGGTCACGGTGCTTGACATTGCATCCCTTAAAAACAGAAGAAAATGGTGTTAACTTGCTTAGCTTCAAAGCATTTGAAAAAACGATCTTTATGCCGAAATCCTTGGCGACTGCATAAATGTTGTGCGACACAGAGTGATGGTACGGGATGACAGCAATTTGACCAGAGTGAGATTGGGGGACATCTGAAGAACAAGTGTTGTGATAAAATAGCTTTCGAAACAACATAAGAGCCCGAGCAGAAATGACATCATAACCATACCCAGCAGAACATAATCTGGAGCATTGGCGCAACAAACTGAAATTGACATGATGGAAGCAACTTTTTGTCACAGAAGCGTTCAACAAAGATGATATAATACCGGATTTGACAATCTTAGAGTGTGAGCTAGAACGAGGCAGAAGAGGCTTGGCACCATCCTTACCGTAACACCAACAAATGCCTGACAGAGAAAAAATTGTTAAATCAAGAAACTTCAGCTTACTGTCTGAGGGGTACTCAACAGAGAATTTAAGCTCGGGGGCAAAGGAAGTAAGGGTGGTGACCAAACTCTCCGCTGAATAGACACTGGGATCAAAAAGAACAATGATGTCATCTACGTATCTTCGGACAAATAACACACCATCATCAAAACGGGAGATGAAAGACCGAATCGTGTTGTCGTGTTTTTTGTTGTTTTATACAGGGTGTCCACGCTAAGTGTGAACAGATTTTTAAAAATATATCAATCACTTTTTCCGAGACGAAATCAATTGCAATATAGCATATGCTGAAGGGCACTCCCTAGGGGGCATTAACAGACTCCTAAGGCAATGTCTTAATTAACTTTCAATAATTAACTTTTTAATTATAAAAGCTACGAAATTACTCTAATGAGAACATCTGATCTCTTCGGTCTCCAGATACCAAAACAGTTTTCACAACAAAAATCCGTTCGGTAGATCGTCCGCAAAAAATTCGTGAAGGAACGCCATTTTTTCTTTATTTGGTTTATTGCGCATCTTCAAAGAAGCGGCTTTCCTTTACCCCCAGTGTGAGAGAGTGAAAGAGCACAGTGCCGCCTCACGCGTCAAAGATTAGATTTAACTTGCGGAATCAAAACAAAAACAGAAATCTATCGGGTAACTCTATCGCGACTGCCCTTATCTTGGGCTGCATTTTTTGTTTTCTTTTAGTGTGCTCTTTCATCCTCTCGTATTGGGGGCGAAGGAAAGACGCGTCTCTAGAGAAGCGCAAAGAATAAAATAAAGAAAAAATGGCGTTCCTTAACGAATTTTATGCGGACGATCTATCCAACGGATTTTTCTGAAAACGGCTTTGGTATCTGGTGACCGAAGAGATCAGATGTTCTCATTGGAGCGACTTCGTAGCTTTTATAATTAAAAAGTTTATTATTGAAAGTTAATTAAGGCATTGCATTAGGAGTCTGTTAATGCCCCCCTAGGGAGTGCCGTTCAGCATATGCTATATTGCAATTGATTTCATCTCGGAAAAAGTGATTGATATATTTTTAAAAAATCTGTTCACACTTAGCGTGGACACCCTGTATATATATATATATATTGAAAAGTTGGAGTTGTATTGGACGGCTACGTAATTATAGTTGAAATAAATGGAAGACACAAGACGAAAGTAGGGAAAGTAACAAAAAATGGGGGTTATTAAAACTTAAAAATTGTAAAGTTAGGGAGGATGTCTACGTTACGGCGGAAGCTCCGCCTTCTTCGGGGCAAAAGAGCTAAATGTGGTCACGAGGCTGATAAGGGGCTTGAGAATGACGTGGTCGGTTGGGGGAAATACCCGCCACCTGGCGGTTGTCAATTGGGGAAATTCCAGAGCGCTTTTGTGTCAGGTCCAGGAGTGGGGCCATCGTCCTTGTGGGTCAGTGGGGATTTTGATCCGCCTGAAACGAGAAAAGGCAACAGGGTCTTATGTAGGTTGTTAAACTTCTTATTGTTGACAGCATGCCAGGGTCGTCGTTAATGGCCGATCGGAATTTGTAAATTAGGTAGGATTCCCGTTGTTTCCGGGAGCGGTCGGAGATAAAGTCCGACTGGAGAATCAAAACTGAGGCTTCGTTGAATGAATGTTCTGGTTGTTTGAAATGGCGTGAGACTGGAAGATTAGGTTTCTTGGTAACATCCGATTGGTGATTGTTGAATCTTATTCGGAAAGAAGTTTTTGTCTGACCCACGTAGTGGGCCCGGCATGTGTTGCATTGGATTACATAGATAACGTTGCATGAGTTACAGTATACGTCTGCGTTGATCTTGACGGTAAAGTTGGAATTCGTACTTCTGACCGTTTGTGTGGTCTGCATTTGCAAGTTAATGCAGACCGCACAAACGGTCACAAGACGCGGATGATTCCAACAAATCCGCAATGAATCGTGCGATATAGACCGCTTGTATATGGTAATTTGATCTGACTGCTTTCTTGATGAATGCAATGCCCATTGCAATGATTGAAATTACATCTGGTCTAGTGTATTTCAATTCTTCATTAGCAAACCTCAAAAACTCCGCCATCAATCCCAGTGGCCCTTCCGACGTTGATGTGCAAATATTTTTATAAGTATTGTAGATTCGGCATATAAATTCTTGCACCTTCAGTTCTGTAATTTGTACCATATCTCCGAATACGACAATGTCTAGGACATATTGAAAGGCAGCGATAATGGAATCGTTTCGCGGCTCTTCCTTTTTGAAGCAGTTTTTTATCACATCTTCTCATGATTTATGGCAGCGAGTACAAAATCTGTCCATCTTTCAATGTAGAGCAAATGTCTCTTCTGTTTTCAAGTGCACGTCTACACTTCATTAAAAGCATATCTATGCTCATTTTATTGATTAAAATTTTATTATCTGGTTAGAATGCAATAATCTCCACCTGTCGTGAGAATTATTGTTTTGACTTTGTTTCAAGTGTTCACTCGATTGATATTCTATACGTTGTGAAGTCACTGCCTGAAATAATTATTGTCTTGTATTTGTTTCAACTGTTCACTCGATTAACATAAGTAAGTACCTCTAAGATGGGAATGCCTCATAACTCTGAGTTGCATTTCACATTTGATATTTCTGTGTGGTTCATTAGAAATTTCTGTTGCAAGATATTACAAAAATTGATGTAATTAAATTTGTTTCTCGTTTTTGATTGAGTATTGTTGCTACCATTTAATAATTTGGACTTTCTCTACATGTTCAATAAGAATATCGCATCTGTACAAACTTAGTCGACTTGTCAACCACTTTGACAAAAGATTTCCGTTTCAAGGAAAGGATGCGAAAAGATAGTGATCCCAACGAGTAATATCGGCATCTATTTGCACTGCACAATAAAATATATCGCCTTTGAACTATCTTATCTGACCTCTAGAGCGTTCTGTTTGCTGGACGAAGGAATATAGCCGCCAACCCTTTGAGTGATAAAGCATGCGCAGTGCTTTGGCCATATAGATAGAGACATAAAGTCTCCCGGCTTTGAGGAAAAGAGTGAAAACCGAGATGAAAACAGTGCATATTTTCTACGTCTTGGATACCTCCACTAAGGTTGGTAGTGTTTGTTAGAATGAAAATTGTATATTGGTCGATTTTATGATGGTTCAATGATTGATTATTTTCCTCTGTTGTTGTGTACGTGTCGCCGCGTGTTCCTCTGTTCTTCAGCGTTAAGTCTGTGCTATAGTGTTAAGTCTGTGCTATTTCGCCTTTTGATAGATTGGTTAGCTATTATTTCTCTATATGTTGGATGGTGCGCAGGTTTGGCTCTCTATTAGTTGTAGCTGTTGATTGTGTTGTTTCTCGTTATTTCCTTACGCCTATGCTGTTCACTTAATAAGAAATGGATTAATGAAAAGTTGAGTAATGTTGGAATATGAAACTGAGATTCCCTATTGCGCTCGAAATGTTATGACAGATATTCACGCTATTGCAATGATGGTTCTCACGTATAGGAATATTAGACTTTTTATAATACAACTTGTAATTTGATTGTCATCATATTGATTAAGAATATTTTCTTTGTAGTGGTATAGATTTTATTTCCTCTTGTGTTCTTGTCGTTCGTGTGCCGTAGTCTTCCATACATCTATCGGCATCCGTCTTCAACAAATCAGGGCAGATATCATTAGATCTGGTTGTTGGCTAGGAGAGTGCTATGTGGTGAAGTTCATTTTTATCATATCTATTTTCTGATGAGTTTGATTTTTTCTTCTGATTTTCTGAATGATAGATTACTATGTTGTTTTGATTAAGAATAACTTCTTTGTAGTGGTATTGATTTTATTTCCTCTTGTGCTCGTGTCCCATAGTCTTCCAGGGTCTCTACTGTTCACAGTTAATTACACTAATGGTTCTCACATATAGGAATATTATACTTTTTGTAACACAACTTATAATTTTGTTTATATAATCATATTGATTAAGAATATCTTCTTTCATTCAATGTGGTGATCGTTTCTCGTCTTGATATGGTTTAGGTATTATTTCCCTACATGTTGGATGATTGGTTCTATATTAATGCTATGTGTTGATTCGAATTATTGCCTTATGTCTGTGCTATTCACTTCATAAGAAACTGATTACTTAAATTTGTATCATGTACGTAAATTTGTGTCATGTTGGAATATTAAACTTAGCTTCCATATTGTGCTCGAAATTACTTACATCTATGAGGTTCTCACGTCTCAGGCTTTTATAATAAAACTTGTAATTTTGATTGTAATCATATTGATTAAGAATATCTTCTTTGATTAAATGTGTTACCACTTCTGATTCGAGTTAATAAAAATATTGTGTTTGATCTGTGATACCTATTCAATGCTATTCTATCATACCTTTAATAAGTATATTCTTTGTTAGATGTATTGTGTTTCTTTTGCATCAGGTTTTTTTTTGGCTGGGTTTTTCTCCTTCACACAGAGTCACAGTATAATTCCTTGAACTATTGATTTTAATAAATATATTTTCACTTGTACTTTTGTGTATGGCTATCCTTTGCATGCAAACAGCCTACTGCACACCTGTTGTAGCTGGAAAAAATATGTGAAGTCGGCCCACGTATGGCCAAAGAAGTCAGCCCAGGCTGAAAAATACGCTACGATAACCGCACGCGCAGCCCTCCCCCGCCGATAAGCGCGCGGACAACCCTCCGCACACGCGCAGCGCGGGGAAAAATACGCGCAGGGCTCAGGGCAGGTGTCAGGGGTCCAGGTTTCTAAATCTCACCCATGCTTATACTGCACCCCCTCCTACTACTACTTTGGCATTAAAGTAACTGATTACTCGAAATATTAGCCAAAAAGTAATTGATTACAAGTAGCGCAATTACTAGTAACGCGTTACGCACAAGTCCGCTATGTAACCTGTCATGCTAAATTCAGGTAAGGTCAACTCGCGTTTATCCGGACGGCTGCGTTTCCTGTGAAAACGTCCGGATAGCGGGGAAACCGGATAGGTGAAACATGAAAATCCAGAGTGAACCTAAAAGGACATCTTTATTGACCATTACAAAGAAAATTGTGTTGACTGAAAGCAACTGAAAGCGCTGTTCTCAGTGCCGCCCACGCATTTTCTACCGTTACAGCTGGTGCATCCCCGCTTTCATCAGCAGATTCTTGTTGAACAGTATTGAAAGCGACGACACTGACGTCGACATCTGTGATTGCAGCGCAGGGGTCCCCGTTGCGGACCTTCTGAGTCTGAAATGACCAGACTGCTCAGTGGATTACTTTTGTGTAACGTGCAAAGTCGGAATGGGAGAAAAATGCTTTCTAGACACACCCTCTTTGTGTCAGTAAAAGGTGGCCACGACCAGGGTTCTCGACTTCGCTTGACTAGGTGTGGGCCAAGTGTCCTTCCTGAACAATGGCCAAATAACTGAACCCGATTGTTGGGTATTAGTCACATGTGTTCCCTGGAATTCTTGTCCGAGTCCGGAAGCTGAAGTCTGGGTAAACGACGGCGAAATACATGGCGAGAAATCCGTCCCCACGCTTTCTGGACTGATAGCGCAGGATCCGGATAAATGAAGTCCGAATAAACGCAGGTCGACTGTACTAAGAACCGAGGTGAAGAGCAATCTCGGTTCGATATATCGGCGGCTCTCGTCCTGATGCACTTCCCTTCACATGTACCTCTCGACTCGCAGGACTTTCTACGTTTCTAAGCACTAAGAGCAAGTATTGGCATAGTTGGTGATTCGACTATAAAGTCAAATAATTGCAAAACATTTGTTTGTGCGATGTTTCTTTTGTTCTTCTTTGCAATTTAAGACTCTAATGCGAAAGGTTTACGCTGTATAACATTACGTTCACAGTTGCTTTCTACCGCAAATGACAATAGCACGATATATAGTAGCACATGAATGGCGGACCTAACTGCATACTCATACGGTTGCTATTGGTGAAATGAGAGCGTGTCTTGCACCAAAAGGGAATATGAGTAGAGCAAACACCGGGAGAAAATTCCGTTGACATGTTCTCCAAATTTCCCAACGAGGGTGCCCTGATAAAAAGCCAAAGTATCAGTGTACCGGTGCATCCAGAGCAAATAACAAACGTAGAACTAATCGCGACGAGCTGTGTGAAGTTTTCTGGCAAAGCAGGTATACCGCATTACAAGCAACGGTAGATAAAGCCATGCGTCAGCTGTGCTTGACTGTAGATCGTCGTCCCTGCCTATCCGCGGTACACTCGTTGCTATAGCGACTGATATGGTATCTTCTAGCCGACGCTCAGGTGCCACTTCCAGCTGCTATTGTTGAGATCAGACGTTCGCTTGGGACTCATTGCTTCAAGTTGCATCCCGTGAAGTCTGGTAGCTTCCAAAATGCCCGCCGTACGCTGTACCCCACCATCGTCACTGGACTCCACGGACCCACCCTTGTTGCATCCCGTAGATACCTGTGCAAGTTGCGGACTTTCATCAATCGACGTCTGGATGTCCACGACCTACAATACTAGCACCTGCAAGAAGTGTCTGCTCGATAAGGAACATCTTCCACTTGACGACATCTTGCTTTGTCCCGGTTCAAGGTTTGGCTGCAAATATCAGACGAGCATCGCTCGTGAGTGCGCCGTCCATCTCCGTACCTGCCCTCGACGCCCGACGCAATGTCCCAACGAGTGCTCTTCTATTGTCCCCAATGTGCACCTGCCTGAACACCTGACGGATGAATGTGTGAGACGTACGCAGAAGTGCCGTTTCTGCCATGGGAACTATTTCGTTTCCGAGATCGGGAATCATTTTAATAACTGTGCGGAATACCCAGTCACGTGTCGGTTCTGCAACCAAGAAAACATTCGACGTGGCAAGTTGGACGAACATGGCGCCGGTTGCCGTAAGACACCGAAGCTTTGCAAAATGGCCTCTTTGGGATGTACATTCGAGGCAGGCGATGACGAAATGCAACATCACATGACGCTGGAGAAGCATGCTTTTTTCATTCATTAGTCGAAGATGCAAGTGAATAGCCTAGAGGCTGAAGTGCGTAGATTGCGTGAAGAGCGTAACCGAGAAAAACTAGAACAGCAAAAAGCCCAGGAAAAACTGCGGAAGGAAAAAGAGATTCGCGATAAAGAGGTGCAGAATCTTCTGGCCGAAACACAAGCATTGAAGGCACAATTCGGTGGAACATTAGAATGAAAACTCGTGAAGTATCAGGATCTCGCGAGGGATGTTATCCGTACAAGTCATGAATGTCCGCCTCTTCCGTAACCAATTATTTTTTGGACAATAGGTGGTGGTGATGGTGAAAGGGTGTGCAATAAGAAGCAGCAATATCGACTGTGGAGGCAACGGCCATGGTTACAAGAATTGATTGCTTTCGTTTCGTCGCTCAAGGGACTCCTACCTGCACTTCTGTGGTAAATAATTTAGACGTCTTTCAAGTGGCCGCTGTCTCACCTAATGTGATAAAAAAATTGTATTACAAAAATCTACGTGCAATTGTCTTAACATTATGGTGTCAACGTTTCTTTCTTTTTATCTCGGGAGAGATTTCGCCATTACGTTTGAGCTCTTTTATGAAATTTAACTAGCGAGAAATTGAATTTTTCTTATTGATGTCCGCATTTTGTCATGTCAACCTGTCGTTTTTTTTCAACGCAGAAACAGAAGGCGCACGTCGGATGTACCCCACTGCGTTGCAAAATGGCTTGCATACTACTTTGGTAATATGCTACTGCAGTACGTGTGTGCGCATGAGAGAAAGAAAGGGTTGGTGGTGATGGTGAAAGGCCTCGCCGTTGTCGGCCTCACTGAGGTGGAAACGTCACGACTAACGCTCTCGGGGGAATGTGCGTCCTGGGCCGACTTCTAAAGGAACTGTGCCGGCATTGGTCTGACAGCGTCTGAGGAAAAATTCCAGACAGCACATGGCCTCACGTGTAGCTGTTGTGGTACCCTATTTAACGGCAGCCCAATGAGACCCTTCTACGTGCACGAGGGGAAAGGGAAAATGCTTAGGTGTTGCGAGAAAAGCTGACAAACTTGCATAGCGTATAGTTAAAGAATTACTGCGAAAACCGTCCTTTCGAGCCGTATACATTCTTACAACTTATAAACATAATCTTCACATGCAACCATTAACACTCTTAGAAATGAACTTCACCTCATAGCACGCTTCTAGCCAACCATGATCTCGATTGATATCGTTGTCTGCTCTGATTGGTTGAAAACGGGAGTCGTACGCCTCTTTTTCTTTTTTTCTTTTGTGACGCTTATGCCGTTAACCGTGTATTGACACGAGCGTGTTTTCTGACGGCGCAGTAACTGAAGGAGCGAGAGGGTAAATGACAAGGCGCTGAGGCTACGCCCCTTTGGAATACCTACACAGAAGTAGTAAGTACTGACCACGTTTATCCAGAAACGCTACAAGGCTTCTGGACGCCATTAATTAGCAATTAGAGCTAATTGGGACCCCCCACATTAATCAGCATCATCCAATGAGTCATCACACTAATTGGGGAGCGTCTAACTAGTGTCCAGACCACCCTGTGCGTTTCCGGATAGACGTGGTCATAAAAAATAAAAAAATAGATAGAGAGAGAGTGGAGAGAAGGAGTTTCGTTGAAGATCAACGACGCCATCTTGAAGAAAGCGGCCCAGAAAGGCCGCTGACCGTCGCTGGGCGACGGAGCATAGAGGCAGGTTGTAAAGCATTGCAGCTATGACCACAAGTTCCGGACATCCTGCGACGTCATCACGGCATGTCTGGGCAAGTTAGGACAGCTGTGGGCATGCAAGGAGAAAAACACTTGTAATACAGAGGCTGGGAAAGCAAGAGTATGCAAACCATCAATAGCTAACATGAAAAAACAATTAGTTACACAACAAATGAGCCCACCAGAACAGGAGCGCAGAACCATGCGACTGCTCCATCCGAGAGGCAGGCAGAAACTGACTCGTAATGGTTTTTTTCTCCTGTATAAAGCCCCACAGCTGCACCCCCTAGCGGTTACTTTCTCAACTAATCTCACAACAAAATTATTAAGAATCACGCCAGCGCTACTCCCGGTCCCAAGGCAGAAGATAATAGAAAATCGCGGGAATGCCCGGACAACAGCAACCAGCACCCGACGTGCACGGGCACGAAAATCGCAAACAAAGCGGGAACAAAATTGGCGAAAGCATTAGTTACACAACAAATCACCTCACCACAGTAGGAGCGCAGACCGATGCGACTGCTCTCTGTGACAGCCAGCCAGAAACTGAGCGAGCGCGGGGAGCGCACGTCTGCTTTCTGCGACAGCCGGAGAGAAACTGACTGGGGCGCCGCTCCGCGGCCGCTACGCATACGCGCTCCTAGCGCCCTCTGGGGCGACCACCTCCGAGAGGCTAAGAGTGAAGAGCATTCCTGCGCCCCCTGCTGGCCGTTCTCATTGGTCGTGACGTCGCCCTATTGTCTCAGGGCTACCCTGTTTTTTTTCCACTAATGCTCCTTTGGTCAATCTACAATGAAGCCACAGTATGACGTCATCATGCAGCTGCGTGGCTCAAGGACGCGTATGCTCTAGACAGGGGACGTATTATTTATTGAATCACTATCCCAAGATTATTTCCTTTATTGTTCTATAACGATTGAATAGGAAACTATTGCAGAAGAGCACCATGCATGAAAGCTGATCGTAGGAATTCCAAAGTCTTACTAAATGAGACTTGCAAAAGAACAAAATATCCTAACACGTAACTCCATCAACGGCAAATAAGAGGACTAGGTACTCAACAAATCAACACAGAGTACGGGTAAACAAGAGCGCAAAACTCAGGGCAGCACTATCGTCGAAACAACAATGTTCCTTGTCAAAAAAGAAAAAAAATACAAAACGTCAACACAGGAAAGCATGCATATCGGGGCATGTCAGAACACGTCAGGACAAATTGTACGACTGCTGGGTAACAGAGGAAAACAAACAAACACTTGAACAGAGTGAAAAAGACACTCACCATCATTTTTCCCGTTCACAGCATTCCCTCATTGTAAATCCACTCGTCACAAAATCCACCTGCATCGTCGAACACCATTCACCAGTGACGAACCACACATCCGCACCCCATCAGAGGCAGACAGAACCCCACCGAAGCTACGCTCTTCCACTGACGGTCAACGCCAGGAGCAGAATTTGCGTGTCCAGACCCGTCAGTGTCCAAGAGAGAAGTGAATCCTTGCGCCCCCTGCAGCCCGTTCTCATTGGTCGTGACGTCATCCTATTGTTTCAGGGCTACCCTGTTTTTTTCCACTAATGCTCCTCTAGACAAGGTCAACCTGAAACAATGGTCTCGTGGTATGACGTCATCATGCAGGTGCGTGGCTCAAGGACGCGTATGCTCTAGACATGGGACCTGTTATTTATTGAATCACTATCCCAAGATTATTTCCTTTATTCTACTATAATGATTGCATAGGGAACTATTGCAGAAGAGCACCATAGAAAAGAGGCGATTGTAGCATTTCATTCCCAAAGTCTTACTGTACAGGGAAAAAATAATGGTTCAGCAAGACATGTCCATCCCAGCCGAGAGCCATGCAGCTAAGTGAATAATGACGCTTTGTTCCTTCTGAATAAAGTCACACACCTGTCCCCCTCGCGGTTACCCTCTGAACTAAATGAATCGCAAAATTATTAAGAATAGCTCTACTCCCATTCAAGGCAGCACTATCGTGAAGAAGATTTCTTGTACAAAAAGAAAAAAGCTACATGTAGAAGGAAAGCATGTCAGAACAAGCCCAGGCATGTCAGTGCATGTTTGTCAGACAACAAGCGGGAAAAAGCGAAAAGAAACAAAGAAGGAAACCAGCATCAAACTATTTCTAAGCACACGCACTCCTCTTATTCAAAAACAGTGCTCATCATAAATCCGTCCAGGGCAATACACACCATTTTTCTATTGCTACACTTTTTTTTTCCAGTGACGGTCAATGCATTGCTACAGACTGCGTGACCTCATCACATACTGTCTGAAGAAGAAGAAGACAGCGGCAAAGACTCTTATCATTCAGTGAATCGCAAGATTATTTCCTTTGTCCTACTCTTAATGACATTCATTCTCTTTCAAAATTCAACAAAAAAGCTCCGTGCATATTAACGATTTTCACCCCAAAGGCTCATCATGGTCATTAGAATTACAGTAAACTACCACTGCTCCTTAAAATAATAAGTGAGACCACTCAACATCACCTCCAGGCTTATGTAATACATGACCCTTTCTATGCTCATACATTCGTTGTCTGAGGCTACACCTGCGAGCAAAAAGGCGCGGAAGCCGGGGGGGGGGGGGGGGGTAAAGTTCCATTCGCGCATTGCGAGCAAAAAGGCGCGAAAGCCGGGAGCAAAGTTCCATTCGCGCACGCCAAAGCACAAGACAGAACGCCTTTACGGGAACACGATGGCATTCGTATACTATATTAATGATTATTGCATTGCAGTTTAGAAAAACTACTACAAAACTATAATTTTAAGAGCCCATTAAAATTCTACTTTCTATGGAAACTATAATTGCCCTATTACTTGGATCGCTATTAATGAAGCGCTCCAATTTTTTCTCTCTTCCCATTTCAGCCTTGTCATGCAGGGAAGCAGACTCACATCCAAAATAATTAATTTACACTGAGGGTGCCGTGCTTCAGGAATTCCTATCCTGCGCTCAGATGCAAGCATTTCTTCACGGATACAGCTGACTTCCTCAACATACCGAGCTCCTAACAACATCTAACAAACAATCAGAGAAACCCTCTTCTCAGCTGTACCATGCGACTTTCTTCTGCGTAAAATCGGTGATTTGAGGAAGAGAGCAGCGAAAAATTGCGCGCACTTGTGCTTGACTTAAAAAACCTGAAGCATATGCCAATAAACCAAGAAAAAGACACTCATGTCTGCTATCTGATAGTGCCACATACACAGACACATTGTCGCAAAGAAAGCACAGGACAGGGATACACAATTTTCCTTAGGTGAGCAGGGAAAAGGCTTAAGACCTCAGGAATAATAGCAGAGTCACTGGACATCGCTACGCGGCTAACACAAGATAACAACAACAAGATAATAGCGGCGGGTAAAATTGCAACACTGCTAAACAAGCCCCAACATGCCATCATGACGTCGCAAACCAGGAAAAAGAAGCACGCGCGCGCACACAGCAGCTCAGGAATGCACAAGGAGAGGTGCTTTATAGGAATTTCTCCTCCACACACTCAGCAACAGAGCTGACATCGTAGTACCCTCGCGATAAATCTTTTATTCCAGCGCCGGCAGAATGTATTCAGAAAAGGCTTCGGGTGTGTAAGGTCAGCCCAAGGCGTGTTGATAGGAGCGCGCTGCTCTGTTGGGTACCCAAGCTTGCAGCCAGCGATGCTGGAATGATTATTTTATTTGATTTTATTTGGAGTCATTATCGGCTCACCTATTTAGTGAAGACCTATGAACACGGTTTGGTTTAAAAATGATGAGAGCTACAGTGTGTAGCGAATGATGTTCACATTTACGCGTCTGTATAATGATCGCTGCGTAGAAGCACGGCACCGTTTTCTTCGTAGCGAACATGCATTCCTTTCTTTCTTTATTGGTTCGCGCCAGCCGAGTGGCGATATCCTATTACATCCGGAACGAGGACCGATTGTCTTGCGTAAGCATACATGTCTGTGCCGTCTTTTGGCGATGGCAGGATAATTATTGACCTGAGGAATAATATGGGTTTATGTGGTTGTGAAAATAGACTTTGTGTTTGTGAGTGTGAAAATGTTAGTGTGTGTGTGTGTGCCTGTGTGTGTGCGCGCGCGCACGCGCTGGGACCCCACTTGACAAGTAAGTGTTTGCCTTTTCGTGTGGCATGAGTGATACATTTATGTACTATTGCGTGAAATAGTGGTTTAAAAAATAAGGGCAGTCGCGTTTGCATTGCTATCTGTAGGATAGGACGAGCGTTTTTAATGGAATTGCCTCGCGAACCTGGCGAAGTCTTTGTTTTGGGCAGGGTATTTTATGAGTGCCCGACGCCGGTCCTGCTGTTGTTTGTTTGTTTGTTAGTATGTATCTGTCACGTTCGTAGCGCTGTTCAAGCGCTAGCCGCGTAGCGATAAGCGGCGATTCTCCGATTATTCCTGAGCGGTACGACTTAAGCCTTTTCCCTGCTCACTTAAGGAAATTTGTGTGTCCCTGTCCTGTGACACAAATGCGTGTAATTTTTCGCGGTTCTTTTCTTCTGTCACTGCTTTTACTCAGAATGTAGGTGAGGGGGGAAAAAGTCAGCATCCAGGTAGAGCAGGAGAAAGCCGCTCGGCAGAGGAGAGTTCATGAGAATGGAATTTGTTTGTTTTTTGTTATATATCGTTGAGTGTCAGTATTCACTAGAGGTGTGCGAATATTCGAAATTTCGAATATTGTTCGAATATTGTTGATATTCGAACCCTATTCGTATTCGAAAATTTGATAATCGAGAAATTCGAATATTCAAAAATTTCGAATAATGGAGCACAAGCGCCAGCATTTCCGCTAAAATGAACAGAATTCCAGGTATTGGGATTAATTTTGCGAAAATTCCACGTTTGGCACGTCCTTAGCGCGATTTCCAATTGGAATCGGACTTCATGTGCATCCAGCAAAACCGCATGTTGGCTTCACAGCATGCTTCCGCGCATTGCGTGCAGCCAACTTTAAGGCACAACGTCTGGTAGGCTACCTAGCCGATTTGATTTTTTTATGTGTGCTTTCGTTATTTTTTGAAAGATAATACAGACTCGAAGAAGTGTTTGTTTGTTTGTTAGTATGTGTCTGTCACCTTCGTAGCGCTGTTCAAGCTTTATTTTCTTTGCAAAAATTCAGACTTTATGGTATTAAGCTGTTCGAGTAGAAGTGACTTTCCGTGCTCGCTTAAGATAGATTGTGTATCCCTGTCCTGTGCTTTCTTCACGCAGGGCCAATGCAAATGAGTATTTAACATTATGCAATAATTATCTGATAGCAGAAATGGCTGTCTTTGTCACTGTTTATTAGCGTGTGCGTCGTTATTTTATTAATTTTTTTCTCTTATAGCTATGCGAGCAAAAGTGCGTGTAATATTTCGCTGCTCTTTTCTTATTTTCTCTACTTTTTATGTAGAAGAAAGCCTCCTGCGTAAAAGCTGAATAGTGTTCTACCAGTGGAAGTGGGGTTGTTTGTTTGATTTTGTTGGGTGTTCGATATCTTGACGAAGTAAGCAGAGCTTAATTTTGCAGGTTTTTGAGCAGAAATGCTGCTATCTGAGCACGGAGTACAAATTTCTATATTTCTCTGCTCCCTAAGAAAATTTGTACGTCGTTTTCCAAGCAGACCGCGTTTAGTTTACGCAAAATAGAAAAATGAAGTTGTGTATGCTCTATGATGATCCGCCGCAGGCTTAGGCCTTTTCCCCGATCACCAGTGTTTTCGCATTCGATGTCGCATGTCGAGATTTGATCAGTAGTGTTGCAATGTTTACCCTTCGCTAATATCTTGTTGCTGCCGTCTTGTGTTAGACGTTGAGCTTCGTAGCGGTGTGCGGTAACGCTACGATTATTCCTGAGCGCTCCGTGTGTTTAATGCGTTGTCCTCTGTGCGTGCGTGCGTGTGCTTTTTTTCCTGATTTGTGACGTCATCGTGGCATGTCTGGACTTGTTTAGCAGTGTTGCAATTTTATCCGCTGCTAGTATGTTGTTGGTGTCATGTTGTGCTAGCCGTCGAGTTTCGTTGCGATAAGCGTTGATTCACCGGTTATTTCTGAGCGGTTCGACTAAAGCCTTTTCCCTGCTCACTTATGGAAATTTGTGTATCCCTGTCCTGTGCTTTCTTTACGCAAGGGTAATGCGGCTGTGTATGTGGCATTATGCAAGAATTATCTGGTGGCAGAAATGGGTGTCTTTTTCTCAGTGTATTGGCGTGCGCTACGGTTTCTTGCAGTTACAGCTATTGGAGCACAAATGCGTGTAATTTTTCGCGGTTGTTTTCTCCTTTCACGGCTTTTACTCAGAATGTAGATGAGGGGAAACAGTCAGCATCCAGGTAGAGCAGGAGAAAGCCGCTCGGCAGAGGAGAGTTCATGAGAATGGAGGTTGTTTGTTTTTTGTTATATGTTGAGTGTCAGTATTCGCTTTCCTCGATATGTTGAGTTAGTCAGCCGTTATAGGTATTTGTGCAGAAATGCTGGTATCTGAGTGTGTGGAGGAGAAATTCCTATAAAGCACCTCTCCTTGTGCATTCCTGAGCTGCTGTGTGCGCGCGCGTGCTTCTTTTTCCTGGTGTGCGACGTCATGATGGCATGTTGGGGCTTGTTTAGAAGTGTTGCAATTTTACCCGCCGCTATTGTCTTGTTGTTGTTATCTTGTGTTAGCCGCGTAGCGATGTCCAGTGACTCTGCTATTATTCCTGAGGTCTTAAGCCTTTTCCCTGCTCACCTAAGGAAAGTTGTGTATCCCTGTCCTGTGCTTTCTTTGCGACAATGCGTCTGTGTATGTGGCACTATCAGATAGCAGACATGAGTGTCTTTTTCTTGGTTTATTGGCATATGCTTCAGGTTTTTTAAGTCAAGCACAAGTGCGCGCAATTTTTCGCTGCTGTCTTCCTCAAATCACCGATTTTACGCAGAAGAAAGTCACATGGTACAGCTGAGAAGAGGGTTTCTCTGATTGTTTGTTAGATGTTGTTAGGAGCTCGGTATGTTGAGGAAGTCAGCTGTATCCGTGAAGAAATGCTTGCATCTGAGTGCAGGATAGGAATTCCTGAAGCACGGCACCCTCAGTGTAAATTAATTATTTTGGATGTGAGTCTGCTTCCCTGCATGACAAGGCTGAAATGGGAAGAGAGGAAAAATTGGAGCGCTTCATTAATAGCGATCCAAGTAATAGGGCAATTATAGTTTCCATAGAAAGTAGAATTTTAATGGGCTCCTAAAATTATAGTTTTGTAGTAGTTTTTCTAAACTGCAATGCAATAATCATTAATATAGTATACGAATGCCATCGTGTTCCCGTAAAGGCGTTCTGTCTTGTGCTTTGGCGTGCACGAATGGAACTTTGCTCCCGGCTTTCGCGCCTTTTTGCTCGCAATGCGCGAATGGAACTTTGCCCCCCCGGCTTCCGCGCCTTTTTGCTCGCAGGTGTAGCCTCAGACAACGAATGTGTAGCAGCAGCGTCATAATCATCACCAGCACCGCCATCCGTTACGCGCAGCAGTGCGCGTGACCCGAGCTTTCGTTTTCGGTTCATCGCCATTAACCGTCATTAAAACCCATCAACCTCAGTAGAGCCTGGTCGCCTCATTTCTCGCTCTACAACTGGTGACCCGAACGTGATCCAACGTTCCACCATCATGAACGGCGACCAGCACTCCACCAGCTCTTCGCCTCCCAGCCGGCCACCGCCACTTCCACCGCTTGAGGCTTCTGTGGCACCGCTCCGCCTGCCGCCTTTCTCCATCTCCGACCCTCAGCTGTGGTTTGCGCAGGCGGAAGTTCTCTTCGACGGACGCCGCGTCACTTCTCAAGCCTCAAGGTTTGGCCACGCCATCGCAAACCTTCCTCCCGAAGCTGCGGCGGAAGTCCGCGACCTAATCATCCACCCCCACCCCGAGTTACCCTACGACACCTTAAGGGACGAGTTAATTCGCCGCACATCTGCTTCGGAGGAGCGGCGATTGCAGCAGCTTCTGGATTTTGCTGGCCTTCCATCTCCAGGAGCCGTTGCCGCCCTGGCCCCCCGCACCTCCCCTCCACCGGTAGACGTTGCAACCATCAGCACGTCGCTCCAGCAACTCCAGACTACGGTGGCGGCCCTGGTGAACCGGGTGGACGCCATTCCCCCGCCGCGACCACGTTCCCCTCGGCGCCCGTTTTGCCGTCGCTGCTCGCCATCCCGTCAACGGTCTCCTTCGCCCTCTCAGCACCACTTCTGCTGGTATCATCGAAAATTCGGCGATGCCGCAAGGAACTGCCAGGCCCCTTGCTCGTGGCCGGGAAACGCTCCCCGCAACCATTAACGGCTGGCATGGCTGGGGGCGACAACAGCCGGCTCTTCCGGATCACGGACCGCGTGTCCGGCTGTCGCTTCCTGGTGGACACCGGGGCTGACGTGAGCGTCGTTCCACCAACCCTCGCAGAAAAACGACACCGACAACCAGACTTGGCTTTGCAGGCCGTCAACAAGTCCACCATCTCAACTTACGGTCAACGCTCCGTCACCCTCGACCTCGGCCTGCGCAGAGTATTTCGTTGGGTTTTTACCATCGCCGACCTCCCCTTCGCAATCCTTGGCGCCGACTTCCTCCACCATTTCGACCTTCTTGTGGATATTAGACGCCAGCGCCTCGTCGACAACACTACTTCTTTGCACGTTTATGGAGCTCCAGCGCATATAGCCGCCATTAGTCCCACCATACGGCTACCGTTGCCCACTGCTTTCGCCGACATTGTCACGGAGTTCCCCGCTGTCCTGCGCCAATCGCACGCCTCTTGCCCACCTCGCCACAGCGTCACTCACCACATCGTGACACGAGGCCCCCCTGTCTTCGCTCGCCCCAGACGGCTGGCTCCGGAGCGCCTCGTCATTGCCAAGAGGGAATTCGAGCACATGCTCGAACTGGGGATCATTCGGCCTTCCTCCAGCCCGTGGTCTTCCGCTCTCCACATGGTGCCCAAAGCAACACCTGGTGACTGGCGCCCATGTGGGGACTACCGTGCACTCAACATCGTCACGGTACCGGACAGATACCCGCTTCCCCATATTCAGGACTTCACCGCGAATCTTGACGGAGCGACCATCTTCTCCAAGATAGACCTCATCAAAGCCTATCACCAAATTCCCGTCCATCCCCCTGACATCCCGAAGACTGCTATAACCACCCCTTTTGGCCTCTTCGAATACGTGCGGATGCCCTTTGGCCTGCGTAATGCTGCGCAGACATTCCAACGATTCATCAACGAAGTGCTCCGCGGCCTGGACTTCGCATTCGCATACATGGATGACATCCTCGTCGCAAGTCCATCTCCGGAGGCTCATCGCGCCCATCTGCGCGCCCTGTTCTCGCGCCTGGAGGACTACGGAGTCTCCATCAATGCCGCGAAGTGCGAGTTTGGCGTTACCACCCTTACCTTCCTGGGACACACCATCACCCCGCAAGGCATCCGGCCACTCGCATCCAAGGTCCAGGCCATCCGAGACTTTCCTGCCCCCACTTCTCGCAAAGGACTTCGTTCATTCCTTGGCCTCGTGACTTTCTACCGACGTTTTGTGCCTCGCTGTGCTGCCTTGCTCCAGCCTCTCTACGCAGCTCTCGGCGCTGACCCTCCGAAAGGGGCCCGTGCCGCCCCTCTGGAGTGGACACCGGCAGCAGAACGCGCGTTCGAAGAGGTCAAGCAGGCCCTGGCAGATGCTGTGCTGCTCCACCATCCTCGTCCTGACGCCAAGACAGCGTTGTTCGTCGACGCCTCCACTGCTGCTGTCGGCGCGGTCTTGCAACAGCGTCAGGATGGCAACTGGAAACCTCTCGGTTTCTTTTCCCAACGCCTCTCGCCAGCCGAAACACGCTACAGCACCTTCGGGCGTGAGCTCCTCGCCGCCTACCTGGCATGCAGACACTACCGCCATTTTCTCGAGGGCCGCCCGTTTGTGCTGTACACCGACCACAAGCCTCTCATGTTCGCCCTGCGATCGGCCTCCCTCAACCACTCGCCTCGTGAAACCCGCCACATGTGCTACCTCTTGGAGTTCACGACCGATGTGCGACACGTCGCAGGCGAAGACAATGCCGCTGCCGACGCACTCTCGCGGCCGGACGTCAATGCTCTCCATCCGCCCCCCGCGGTCGATTTGGACGGCATCGCCCAGGCGCAACAGGCTGATGAAGAGCTCGCCGCCCTTCGTTCATCCCCCGCCTCATCCACCACTTTTCGGGAGATCTCGCTCCCCGGTTCGACGACAAGTCTATGGTGCGACACCTCTACTGGTACCCCGCGCCCTTTCGTTCCCCTGGCCTTCCGCCGGCATGTTTTCAACGCCCTCCACTCGCTGTCCCACCCTGGCGTGCGCGGCACGCAAAAGATCGTCGCAGAGCGCTACATATGGCCTCGCATGAATGCCGATGTCCGTGACTGGGCGCGGGCCTGCCTGGCCTGCCAGCGGTCCAAAATCTACCGCCACACCATCTCGCCTCCATCGCGGTTCCTTCCGCCAGATGCACGTTTCGACCAAGTCCACATCGACTTGGTCGGCCCACTTCCTCCGGCCAAAGGCTACCGCTACCTGCTCTCGTGCATCGACCGCTTTACCCGCTGGCCGGAGGTAACGCCGATCCCTGACATCACGGCAGAGACGGTGGCCCACGCATTCCTCTTCTCCTGGGTTTCCCGATTCGGCGTCCCGTCCACTGTAACCACGGACAGAGGACGCCAGTTTGAATCGGCCCTCTTCCGTCACCTGTGCAGCGCCCTCGGAACCCATCACATCCGAACCACGGCCTACCATCCGGCTGCCAACGGCCTGGTCGAGCGCCTTCATCAGCAGCTCAAGGCGTCCCTCCGCGCCACTGACCACGGCGACACAACCTGGCCCGAGCGTCTACCCTTCGTCCTGCTTGGCCTTCGCGCCGCGATCCGCCAGGATGACTGCAGCGCGGCCCACATGGTCTACGGGTGCCCGCTCCGCCTTCCGGGAGCATTCTTCACCCCATCGGCCCCGCTTGTGCACGACCCTTCCTCCTACATCGACCGTCTCCGCCAGCTCTTCCGGGACCTCAAGCCCACGCCTACCCGCTCCGCTCCCGCAACACGCGTGTTCGTGAGCCCCGACCTTAATCAAGCCACCCACGTCTTCGTCCGCCGGGACTCTGTGCGCTCCAGCTTGCAGCCTCCCTATGACGGCCCCTACAGGGTCATCTCGCGAGCCGCGAAGTTTTTCCACCTCGATCTTCCACGGGGACCTGACACTGTGGCCATCGACAGGCTTAAGCCCGCATTCCTGGAGTCTGCACCTCTGGTATCGCCCGACCCGCCCTCCCTACGTCCGTGCTCAGCTCCTGCCTCCAGCATTCCTTCCCCTCCACGTCGGGTGCATTGGGCGCCGCAGCTCGCACACTACGAGCCGCCCGCCGCCTCGGGTCCGGCTCCTGCACTCCTTGGCCGCGGCGCCCGACCTTTCCGCCAACCTCGGCCCTCCTCGCCAGCCTTGTCATCCGCCACGGGGGGAGCCCTGTAGCAGCAGCGTCATAATCATCACCAGCACCGCCATCGGTTACGCGCAGCAGTGCGCGTGACCCGAGCTTTCGTTTTCGGTTCATCGCCATTAACCGTCATTAAAACCCATCAACCTCAGTAGAGCCTGGTCGCCTCATTTCTCGCTCTACAAATGTATGAGCATAGAAAGGGTCATGTATTACATAAGCCTGGAGGTGATGTTGAGTGGTCTCACTTATTATTTTAAGGAGCAGTGGTAGTTTACTGTAATTCTAATGACCATGATGAGCGTTTGGGGTGAAAATCGTTAAAATGCACGGAGCTTTTTGGTTGAATTTTAATGAGAGAACGAATGTCATTAAGAGTAGGACAAAGGAAATAATCTTGCGATTCAATGAATGATAGGAGTCTTTGCCGCTGTCTTCTTCTTCAGACAGGATGTGATGACGTCACGCAGTCTGTAGCAATGCATTGACCGTCACTGGAAAAAAAAGTGTAGCAATAGAAAAATGGTGTGTATTGCCCTGGACGGATTTATGATGAGCACTGTTTTTGAATAAGAGGAATGTGTGTGCTTAGAAATAGTTTGATGCTGGTTTCCTTCTTTGTTTCTTTTCGCTTTTTCCCGCTTGTTGTCTGACAAACATGCACTGACATGCCTGGGCTTGTTCTGACATGCTTTCCTTCTACATGTAGCTTTTTTCTTTTTGTACAAGAAATATTCTTGAAGATAGTGCTGCCTTGAATGGGAGTAGAGCTATTCTTAATAATTTTGCGATTCATTTAGTTCAGAGAGTAACCGCGAGGGGGACAGGTGTGTGACTTTATTCAGGAGGTACAAAGCGTCATTATTCACTTAGCTGCATGGCTCTCGGCTGGGATGGACATGTCTTGCTGAACCATTATTTTTTCCCTGTACAGTAGGACTTTGGGAATGAAATGCTACAATCGCCTCTTTTCTATGGTGCTCTTCTGCAATAGTTCCCTATGCAATCATTATAGTAGAATAAAGGAAATAATCTTGGGATAGTGATTCAATAAATAACAGGTCCCATGTCTAGAGCGTACGCGTCCTTGAGCCACGCACCTGCATGATGACGTCATACCACGAGACCATTGTTTCAGGTTGACCTTGTCTACAGGAGCATTAGTGGAAAAAAACAGGGTAGCCCTGAAACAATAGGATGACGTCACGACCAATGAGAACGGCCTGCAGGGGGCGCAAAGATTCACTTCTCTCTTGGACACTGACGGGTCTGGACACGCAAATTCTGCTCCTGGCGTAGACCGTCAGTAGAAGAGCGTAGCTTCGGTGGGGTTCTGTCTGCCTCTGATGGGGTGCGAATGTGTGGTTCATCACTGGTGAATGGTGTTCGACGATGCAGGTGGATTTTGTGACGAGTGGATTTACAATGAGGGAATGCTGTGAACGGGAAAAATGATGGTGAGTGTCTTTTTCACTCTGTTCAAGTGTTTGTTTGTTTTCCTCTGTTGCCCAGCAGTCGTACAATTTGTCCTGATGTGTTCTGACATGCCCCGATATGCATGCTTTCCTGTGTTGACGTTTTGTATTTTTTTCTTTTTTGACAAGGAACATTGTTGTCTTGACGATAGTGCTGCCCTGAGTTTTGCGCTCTTGTTTACCCGTACTCTGTGTTGATTTGTTGTGTACCTAGTCCTTTTATTTGCCGTTGATGGAGTTACGTGTTAGGATATTTTGTTCTTTTGCAAGTCTCATTTAGTAAGACTTTGGAATTCCTACGATCAGCTTTCATGCATGGTGCTCTTCTGCAATAGTTTCCTATTCAATCGTTATAGAACAATAAAGGAAATAATCTTGGGATAGTGATTCAATAAATAATATGTCCCCTGTCTAGAGCGTACGCGTACTTGAGCCACGCAGCTGCATGATGACGTCATACTGTGGCTTCATTGTAGGTGGACCAAAGGAGCATTAGTGGAAAAAAAACAGGGTAGCCCTGAGACAATAGGATGACGTCACGACCAATGAGAACGGCCAGCAGGGGGCGCAGGAATGCTCTTCTCTCTTAGCCTCACGACCAATGAGAATTGCCAGCAGGGGGCGCAGGAATGCTCTTCACTCTTAGCCTCTCGGAGGTGGTCGCCCCAGAGGGCGCTAGGAGCGCGTATGCGTAGTGGCCGCGGAGCGGCGCCCCAATCAGTTTCTCTCCGGCTGTCGCGGAAAGCAGACGTGCGCTCCCCGCGCTCACTCAGTTTCTGGCTGGCTGTCACGGAGAGCAGTCGCATCGGTCTGCGCTCCTACTGTGGTGAGGTGATTTGTTGTGTAACTAATGCTTTCGCCAACTTTGTTCCCGCTTTGTTTGCGATTTTCGTGCCCGTGCACGTCGGGTGCTGGTTGCTGTTGTCCGGGCATTCCCGCCATTTTCTATCATCTTCTGCCTTGGGACCGGGAGTAGCGCTGGCGTGATTCTTAATAATTTTGTTGTGAGATTAGTTGAGAAAGTAACCGCTAGGGGGTGCAGCTGTGGGGCTTTATACAGGAGAAAAAAACCATTACGAGTCAGTTTCTGCCTGCCTCTCGGATGGAGCAGTCGCATGGTTCTGCGCTCCTGTTCTGGTGGGCTCATTTGTTGTGTAACTAATTGTTTTTTCTTGTTAGCTATTGATGGTTTGCATACTCTTGCTTTCCCAGCCTCTGTATTACAAGTGTTTTTCTCCGTGCATGCCCACAGCTGTCCTAACTTGCCCAGACATGCCGTGATGACGTCACAGCTGACGTCACAGGATGTCCGGAACTTGTGGTCATAGCTGCAATGCTTTGCAACCTGCCTCTGTGCTCCGTCGCCCAGTGACGGTCAGCGGCCTTTCCGGGCCGCTTTCTTCAAGATGGCGTCGTTGATCTTCAACTAAACTCCTTCTCTCCACTCTCTCTCTATCTATTTTTTTTTATTTTTTATGACCGTGTCTATCCGGAAACGCACAGGGTGGTCTGGACACTAGTTAGACGCTCCCCAATGGATGATGCTGATTAATGTGGGGGGTCCCAATTAGCTCTAATTGCTAATTAATGGTGTCCAGAAGCCTTGTAGCGTTTCCGGATAAACGTGGTCAGTACTTACTACTCACAGATAGTGTTCCAATGTGCTGTCAGCTCAGATGCCGGGGACAACGTTCGCGCTGCGGTTAAAGGTCGCAGCATTAATTTTATGTGCACGGCGCTTGGTACGCAATGGACGAAAGAAAGCGAAAATTGGTGGTTCTTGCTGTTCTCACTGACGATAGTGAATGCTGCAATGAAGAGAAGCGGTTACAGGCACATTCTCACAGAAAACAATACAAAGGAAGATATGGACGAAAGAATGGGTGTTGAGGAAAGAGCACGGTCTGCAAAATAGCCTTCTGCGGGAGCTACGACACGAGCACCCATGCACTCTAAAAACAGAACTTCACCGCATAGCACGCTTCAGCCAACCATTGCGAAGAATAGTAAGGTTATCGCTTCTGATTCGAAGAGAGAGGGGGGCTCTGTTCGAATCAGAAACGATAACCATATCTTTCGAGGCAATGGTTAGCGCACAGCGTGTTATGCGGTGAAGTTCTGTTTTTAGAGTGTGTGTCTAACGCAAGGTTTTAAGAATGGATGCGGCCACTTTTGAATACATTCTGCTCCGTATAGTAAAGCCCAGAAGGAGAGTATAGAGACGAATATGCTGGACAGTATACTAGCCAGTGATCGTCTTTCCGTAACCCATTTGCAACAGGTTCGTTCGGATGATGTGCGCTTAAACATGCCTCTAAATGCATAAAGCGTTCGTAAATAAGACTGAGCGGGAAAGAGAGTAGAAGACGTTTTCTACCGTGACTCAGCAGCAGTATGACGGTGTTGAGTGTTATGTAAAAGAGGGACGGTTGCGGCGTAAAGGTAGCGCCTTTCGAACACAGTACAAACAGCTTCACCGCATAGCACACCCTGCGTCAACCATTGCCGCGAATGATAGGGCTCACTTCTGATTGAAGGACAGAGTGAAGCGTACACCTTTTGTGTCAATGGTGTGTGTATGGTAGTCTTCTGCCGCATGTTCTGCTAAAGCAAGAAACATTGTCCTCTTCGTCCGGAAGGCAGGTCTTGCTCAACGACCCTTCGTAAGTTACCGTCCCATTCATACATATAAACTTGTGGAACAAAATGAAATTTACAAATTCGCACTTTTTGCATATTGCGTTGTATAAGAAGCTCCCCCAGTGAATAGTTCCGAAATAATGCCATGGCAAAGCGAGACGCTATAACGTTAGTTCTTCATTACGTTGCATTTTTAGCACTAGCTTTATCCAGATTTAAAACACGTTACTTTGAAGCACTGTGGCACTTCCAATGGATGGGAAACACGTAAAAATAGTGAAACCGAGGAAAACTGGCTCCCTTTATTACAACGGCTCGTCCTCGTTGATGCTGGTCAGAACACAATGTATGCACACAGTGGCCTCCCGCAAACGCACTGCATGACGTGATGGTGACCTCAAGGTGTTACCTGTAAGCTTGTGTAATGACAGCCCTAAAATATTATAGCATTACATGGTTAATTTATGTCTGCCAGACAACTATGAATATGCGGGACCCCGGCAGTGGCCGGCTTATGGATTAAATTTTGAGCCCCTTTGGCTTACCTGGCGTGTGACGTACTGCTCACACATTTTCTCGTTTTTAAACGAAACTGCCAGCGTCCTGAGCCGATACCTTTTGGTTTGGAACGCGAATGCTGCCAACTCGTTATTAATAATTAACGCATTCTGCACTGATACAACGACTACGCCGTGAGTATGGGGACCCAAGAAGTGCTTTGGTGTATACATACCTTCCGTTGCTTCGACATCCGTGTGTCTTTTTTTTTTCATTTCAAAAGCGATCTTTTCCCACATGGCATGGTTCCTTGGCACATTTCGGTAATGCTCATCGGCAAGTTTCCATAAAATCGGGTGTTGCTCTACCAGATGTATAGATAAAAAACAAAAGAGCCTGTCACATTGGCAACAGAAGGTGTCTTTTTTTTTCTTCTTTTTTGTTTCGTCCTCCTGGAAGACTCTGCGTGTCAGTTGTCAGATTCTGTGCCCCACGAACAAACTATCCGTGTGGGAAGGGAGTTGCCTCAGGACAGAAGCCGCCGATATTTCGAACAGAGACTGTTCTTCTGGGCACCGTCCTCATCATTGGCATGGTATTTAAAGGGTTAGGTGTGACGTGTTTAAAGGTTCATGTGAATTGTGGGTCAACAGCCCGGAGGGAAGAAAGGTTCCGTACGGGCTTCTACGGCCGGAGTGAATGGCTGCTTTGTTAGAGTGTGGAGGGGATTATGTGAACGTTGTGATCTAGGCTACAGACCGGTTACAGAAGAATGGAAGGTTCACGAACACGTGGACGAAACCGGACAACAGGCAAGAATTGGCAAGCATAGAGAAAGATAAGGAGGTTAGTGGTTACGTGGGGAAAATTCCAGAACCAGCAAAGGTTTCTTTTCTTTTTTTTAAATAATATTTGTAATACAAAGTTGTGGCATGCAGTAAAGACAGTAGAAAGCAGCGGCCATGCAGAACATAACAGATGATAATGGAGGTAGAAGGGAAAAGCATATTTTATTTGTGAAGTGTTTCTAGGGTGCCTTGTGATTTGTTGATACCGGACGGGTAAAGGGCGTTGAACTTGTATATGAGATAAGACTCCCTATCACGTCTGTCACGTGTGGATCTAAACCCGGTTTCTAGAATATATAGTTTAATGTTGTCAAAATTGTGACCAGGAACGTTAAAGTGTTCGACGACTGCTTTGGGGAGTTTGTTGGACGTGTCGGTTCTGTGTCCGGTAAGGCGGTTGTTCATTTGTTGGCCGGTTTCACCAATGTATTGCATAGAGCAGTCGCCGCATTCAATGCAGTATATTACATTGGAGCTTGTGCATGTGAATGCGTGGTTAACGGGGTGGGTGTAATTGCTCGCTGTGCTTTTGATGGAGTTAGCATGTTGAACGTGCTTGCATGTTTTGCAACTCCCTTCCTACATTCTCTTCTGTCCTGAGGCAACTCCCTCCCTACATTCTTTTCTGTCCTGAGGCAACTCCCTTCCTACATTGTGAAGAAGAACAGTCTCTGTTCGAAATATCGGCGGCTTCTGTCCTGAGGCAACTCCCTTCCTACATTCTACCGGTTCGCTGGATTTCTACCCATCAACTATCCGTGTGGTTCTTTCTGACGGACGGAGCTGCCGAGCGCAGTGATGTTGCACAAGGCTCTTTCATATCTCGCCAAAAATAAGATAAAACGTGTGCGCTTCATAGATTCTGCTGTGCGATAACCACCGCCCGCGACCGAATGGTTGGATGATTGCGTGATTATGCTGATACCTCGTTCTCCTCCTTCAGTCGCTGCGCAGTCAGAAAAGGCGCTCGTGTGAGTACACCGTAATTGCCACAAAAGAGGAGTACAAATGGTTGTAATCTATTTTGATGTCTCGAAAGCATTTGACTTAATGAACCATGATCTGCTCCTTCGTAAGCTTAGTTTATATGGTGTTTCTGACTCTCTTGTACGTTTCTTTGCCTCATACTTACGGCATCGCCTATACTCTGTTTGTGTGTCCGGAACCTAGCCTGATACCTATGTTTCTACGTCTGGTGTACCCCAGGGGTCAAATGTCGGGCCTCTACTGTTTAATATTTTTATTAATGTTATTGTATCCTGTGTTAAACATTTCACCATGCTACAGTATGCTGATGACTTGAAAATAATGAAAAGCATAACCTCGCCTTCAGATTGCTTATTGCTTCAGGAGGATGCTAACAGTGTTATTTCTTGGTGTACTTCTGATTTCCTCAAAATCAACATGTCAAAAACTAAAGTTATCTCATTCACGCGCAAGTCTCAAGTAACCCGATTTCAGTACTTTTCTGCTGGCGAAATAGCCCGAGTCGACACCATTCGTGATCTCGGTGTTTGTCTTTGATGCGAAGCTTCAATTTCATGAGCATGTGAGAGCAATTCGTTCCGCTACTCTGCGTATGCTTGGTTTGCTCACCTACAGCTGTAAAACGTTTTCTTCTCACACGGTATTTCTTACTCTCTATAAAGCTTGGGTCCTTCCCCGACATGAATATGCGTCAGTGTTATGGAATGCTTTATGTGCCACCAATATCAAACGTCTTCAAGCTGTGCAAAAGAGGGCACTTCATATCATTCATCCGCGTTTCTTGCGGAATGTCCCCGCATTTTTATCTTATGACTATGACAGGCTTTCAAATTACCTGCTTTTGCTTCCTCTTGTTAACCGCCGCCACATTCATGACATGCTGTTTCTTTATAAATGTGTGCACTCCATATTTGATTCCCCTTTTCTGTTAGGCCGTCTAAATTTTTGTCTCCCACGTGCTACTCTGCGGAACCCCCCAACGTTCTATGTCAACCACTGCTGTTCTAATGATCCCCTTTCACGGTGCCAAATTTTGTTTAACTCGCTTCCTTCATCTCTTGATATTTTTGCATCATCATGTACATCATTTAGGTGCCATATCTTTTTGTCACTTTTCGAAAATTTATTTTCTTTGACTTTTTCTTATAATTTCCCTCTTGTTGCCGTGCGATTGTATGTGTTTCTCACATTGCAATGTGCGTGTGCTCTTTTCTTGTTTTCAATTCAAGTCATATACATTTTTTTCATGTAGTTTTTCTTTTTTTTGTGATTGCATACATCGTGTCTTGTGCATATTGTCTGTATTTGCATATATATAGTGTCTCTTGGTAGTGCATTGTATTGTGTGCGCCATTAGGGTCGTCACGGCCGTTCTTAGGCATCAGTAAAACATTATTATTATTATTATTAATGATTGGAACTCGTTGCCAGCTAATTTTGTTCCCCCGATAACGTACATTATTTTAAAGAAATATGTAATGAACTGTACTTATTCTAATTTTGTTGTTCGTGTTGAATTGTTTGTATTTCACGTAGTCATTTGCATTTTTTTTTTCACATAGTGATTTGTAGAATTTTCTTGTTATCCACATATACATTTCTCCCCCTCATGTAATACCTTTTGGCACTTAAGGTATTAAAATGAAATTAAATGAAACTACAGCATACCTACGGCGGCTGGCCGAGCGTACCGAAGACTTGAAGTAGGTCTGGCCCTTGTGGCATCTATGTACACCACGGAATCTCCGAATCTACCACAGATGCTCCGACTGTCAGCGGTGAAGTGGGGTAGTGTCCTGTGGCTACCACGGGGAAACATCCCATGTCATCATCACCTCTTCATTTATCGTTGTTGTTGTTGTCCGACTGTCAGATGCTGTTCCAGAAAACGTGGTTATATTGCGTGTATTTGTTACCGGATTTCCATCCGAAAAAAAAAAAAAGGAATGAAACTCAGGTCCGCAGAAACAGCGCACGCAGCAGTGTTACAATCGGAACAGCACGGAACAGCATATGGTAATTTTTATTTTTCCTTCTTATTATAATTTTGATCAGGAATTACACAGGTCATTTTCTATTCTACATGCATTTTTGTAGGGATGTGGTATTGACCTATTATTATATACTACTTGCACTGTACATATCATCAGGTTAATGTAATAAATTTTCTTTTTATATAGCCGAATTATCCGAGAGCCGAAGCACAATGAGACAACCATAGTAATCTGAATGCGAGTCGAAAAATCCGACAGAAAAACCTCATCCAGCAAGACTTCAGTGTACACAATTTTCTGATACTGTGCGTGCCACAAATTTCTCACCCAGAAAATTATTAGCCATGGGAATGAATCACCTCTTGCTATTCAGGATAAGGCCCACCATGCAATCACCCCATGCGGGTATTTCCCGTTATCTACTTTGAGTGAAGCACTTCGCCCGCTTATCTTTGGAAGGAAGCGTGCCTAGCAGGTCGTGACCAGGAAAGCAATATCTGATTTTTCAGAAGACGAGCTCGTATAATATCCATTGCGTTTAACTCCGTTGTAAGTTCGTCTCGTTGTGGTACAGTGCTGGACAAAAGTTTACGGAACACGCTGTGGCGCATTCCTTCCCCAGAGTGACACGCCAGCAGCGAATGTTACCGTACGGACTTACAAACAGGCGACTGGGTTACTAGGACCATGTCTAAGTCCACTCCTGCGGTCCCATTTGCTGCTAGCGTTTCACACTGAGGAAGGTATGCGCCCGAGCGTGTTCCGTACAATTTTGTCCTGCACTGTATATAGCCTACCCCAACAACAACAACTTTATTTTGAGAGATAATAATAATGTGAACAAGGATACTGAAGGGTGTGCATATGGGAACTCACAATGCGTAGGTGCAGTTCAAGGAAACAGGTGGCAGCTGCTTCTGCCATTCGTGTAAGAAGCGGAAATGCACTAAAGGAGACTACGTCACAGAACAGAAATAGGGAAACTCCCGAGAACGTTCCATATATTCATGACGCAGTGTTAACGTGACGGCGAAAATGTAGCATCATGTTGTTCTGTCTTGACTTGCTCCTGTGTGTCGCATAATGTGCTCAGGAAGACACCTGTATGTTGAAAACGAGTGAGAACACACCGTGCAACGAGTTCGTCCAGTGGGAATAGCATTGTGGAACTACAACTCGGTGCTGCGGTAAAGTCACTTGGCACAGACGTTTCGCACAGTCGGTCTGGCTTTTCTGTGCGTATTAATGTGGTCTAACATGGATTTCTTTAGGCTGAACGAGACTGAGCAGAGTTGACACTTGTGGCGGCGTAAATGAGGACCGAGACTGCTCTTTTGTGCAAATGTCTTCTTGCAGATGTCACATGTGAACGGTATGGCTCCATTCCTGTGTTATTCGGTGGACGATGGCTGGCTACTCACCTTTATAAAAATAGACCACTTTCGAGCAGAGGACGGCCACGTTGTCCGCTTGCAAACCCAGTGTATCCCCATGAAACCCATGCTCATCGTTAATTTTGCAGTTCGTGTAAGCTTTGCAAAGCACTGTGGGGCAAAGGGAAGCTGTGTCCGTAGCAGATAGAATGATTAATCTACTAGGGTAATCGTCGCAATTTAACGGAGTAGACGATTTCAGGAAATCCCAGTGCTCCTTGCACGCGCGTTGCATCCTGGGAGATTATACTGTCATGAGGAACGGAGAACGGTCGTTAAAGTAGCACACAAGTCATTTTTAACACCCAGTTTTCTTCCTATAAAACTGTTAAGTAGGGCAGTAAGATGCACCATGCGAAGTAATTTACACCACAGAGCCATAATTATCGCAGAAATTGAATTTAAAATACGCCGAGAAAAGCGACCGTGCGCAACGGTGGTGAAGAGCAGTACCAGCCTGTGATCTGCCTGGAACCTCGTGCTGCCGCTATAGGGAGAACGCTCGCTGATTGGCCTAGAGAAATGTCTGCTACTCCGCTGTCGTCTGCTACTCGGCTATTCCGGGTTCTGAAAACGCCTTTATCCTGGCTCGGTAATGGTTCGGCCGCTCCTTCTATCCCCAATTCTTCGGGAGAACTAGCAAAAGAGGTTTACGACAGCAAGGGGACGAGGCGCTGACCCCCACTGACCGGCGAACCAGAACGAGTTCTCCTTATAGCGTCATTGGTGACGTGGCATCATACCTCCTCATCCTCGTTATAGCTAGAGTGGCGAGTTTAGGGTGAACGCGCGGAGCCAAGTTTATGTGAATTTTTTGCTGGGAAACAAAATGCACACATCAAAACCTTTCGCGCTATTCGGTATAATGACACACACACTTTCATCAGACGTCTTAATCTGAATTTTTTTTGGATGGCCCTCTGTACTCCTTTAACGTTTCGTTTTCGCTGACCTTGACACTTCGTGGACAATCGCCCGAGAGAGATTTTCACGTTCACTCGTATGCAGGGTGGCGAACGGCAAAAAAAAAAAAAAAAAAAAAAAAATACGGGTTCGGTTCGGGTTCGCGTTGCTTGAATTTTGTTCCGGTTCAGTGCTGGTTCGGCCGCACAAAAAAACCAAACCGGTTTGCAAACCGGTTCGCAGCCCTGAACCAGTTCGCGGACCGCTTCAACACTTCCGTTTTATACCTCCCGTAAGACTGCTTTTATCAAGAAATGTATGGCTAATAGCTTACTGCTGTTTTCTGCATTGACATCTTTAGTAGATGGGTACTCCGTTTAGCGAGAGGAAGGAGAGATGGATGAAAACTTACAAATAGCGTTCACGCTGATGATGCGGTGTGGTCCAGCTACTAACGGTTCCTAAAATCACTTTCTTTTCAAATGGACCGCGCCAAAAAGATACGCTTAAAGGACGCCAAATACGATAGACAGCATTTTACGTAGACGACGATACTGAGCCATCGAACTGTGAGCCATACTGTGAAATTGATGTGAAACCGTACCGAGGCATGTCGAAAATAAGTCAGCCAGCCTTGCTCTGTTGGGGCTCACAGCAGTGTACAGGTAATCCACAACACAACTGCACTACCACTAAGCTGTACTATATTTATTTTTCAAACCACAAGCAATCATACAGGCACCGTTCTGTGTATGTTTCAATTCTACACTTGTCACGCTGCTGACTCGTTTAATGCCGACTGCTCACTTGTAAATGGAAATGCTGTGCGTATTCGTCCTATATAGAGCTACACAACTGGTATACTCCATTCCTGTGTTATTCGGTTGAAGATGGCTGGCTACTCACCTTTAAGAAAATAGACCACTTTCTGGCAGAGGACGGCCACGTCGTCCGCTTGGAAACTCAGTGTTTGAGGGATCACTCTGGTTTACACTTCGCAAAATAAACTTCGAGAATAAACTCCTCGAAATAAATCACGAAAAAATCCACGGTGTAAAGATAAAGCCGTAAAAATCAACTTTTGCGATACAAACGCTTCAGATTCAAACTTTCAAAATAAATCGTCTCTGATTGGTCGACAGGCACGGCAGCCTCAGAGCAGCGAAGGCTTTTGGCTCCCGCGTCTCAAAATAGTTCCCCGCAGGGTGAGGCTTTTTGCGGTGGGTTGGGAACGAGAGTGCCGAGTCTGGACGAATCGTTTACTGTATTCTCCGCCGGCTATCAGGATTCTGTTGACACTGCTGTTAATGATTTGCTCTGCTGCTCGCCTGTCAAATTTGAGTATGTCGAACTCTGAATTCGTGTGGTGTCACCGAACGAGTTCCCGGTGTTGGTCCCAGCCGTCCCAGCTATGGTGGACACCTGCTATATTATGAACATTGTCGCGAACATCGCCATTCTCCTGCAGCTGCCTTGGTTGTGAAGTCGTAGAGTTGAAAAGTGACGATCGACGAAAAAGCCTGATTCCGATACCGTGTGGATGTGTTGTGTTTATCCGTCTGTATGTGTTTGTGTGTGTTCCAGAATCAGAACCGTAGAATCGTGAAATCGGAACCTGCCTGTGGTTTTCCTTGTGAGCCTACGTTCTGATTAACGCACGGAACAGGTACTGGACAGACTCTCGAAATGCATTTCTGCAAATAAGCTGCATATGAATGTGAAGAAATTGTGTGTTTGTTTGCAAGAAAAAACTATTTTCTCTCGAATGAATAACTTGAGTCAGCAGAGGTCCTAATTTTTTTGTAACCAGCATACGGTAATCTCAAAGTGTAACGAAATAAGATTCAATTTCAGGAACATCCACATTGATTCGCGCACCTCCCTAGACAACGATTTGCCATGCAAAAGCTGCAAAAGATGTATCTAGACATAATACTTCAAGCACTTTGTTTTCACTGGTCTTTGAATACACTGAAATCGAAGAATGCCATTTTCAAGGTCTTAAAAACCATGAAAGTTTCTCACAGGAATTTTTGCATCTTTTTTATTCGCGTGGACATACAGTGTAAATTCTGGTTATCAGATGTCGGAACTGAAGAAAACTAAGAGCAATGAAGTAACTGAAATCAGAAGTGTGAGAAATGAATGGCACCCTCTGTTGTATTTGTTTGCCTTCCTTTCTCTCCTATGATCTTCGCATTCAGAAATCCCCAAGTACGTTTATTAGCAGTCACTCTTTATGCCAAGAAGAGGTCCAAAATTTATGGTACCAGCTACTTCACTGTATGGTACCCTTGCACCCATTTTTACAGCTTATAAATATTGTGCTGAAATACAAAATCGCTGTAAAACTTGCATCCTGTACGACATTACATTAAATGTGCTGCTTGCAGTTCTGCAGCGTTGTTTCTTCCTCACGTTCAAGTGAAAAGGCGAAAAGAACGTTCCGGGACTTACTCTCACACAGCCATTATTTCGGGGCCATGTCCTCGCACTAAATGGTCACGAGCATACTTTGGAAAACTATAGCGGCACATAGGGAAACCGACGTTGCATTTGCACCGACCTTCTGTTTCTAATAATTAAACGAGACCTAATTAGTACATTTGCTTCGGATGTAGAACATGTTGTCATCCTTTATAACTGCAAAAATATTATTTCTCTAAGAATAAAAAATCAGTTCATGGACATGCTATATGCACCGCACCTGCTAGAAATTAACCAGTGCTTGCTGAAAATATACTGGTATTTGTGTTTTATGTGATGTATGGCCCACATTTTCTTTTTGACCAGCTATGCCAGTGTGAGAGCTCCTACGCCAGACTAGCTAATTCCTCCTCTTTGTCCTCTATGTGGTCACATATATGTTACGCTACAAGGAAGCTACCTGATACCACAGTACCAAACAGGTGAATTTACATGAAGACAATCACATAGCAGAGTGAATAACAACCACCACTATTGACTTAGTTTGCTTGGTCGATGACAATTGAAGGTGGCATATTTATTTCCTCAGATTTTTTTTTATTGGTTTGTTCCAGCTAAAAACAGAAGCCGTACACTGAGCAGCAGGGCATAATAAAACCCTCCATAAGCATCACTTTGCCTCTTTGGCTTTGGCAAGCGTGACTTTGCCTACACAAGCATAACTTTGACATAATTGCTTTGTGCCGTGATATAGGGTACTATGACTGTGTTCGCAGTACCATTTAAGACGTTGGCACCTATAGGGCTAGATTGTAGCCCCCTATAGTGTGCAGATATTCTGATGCCTGCAGAGCTGGAAGCTGTTCTTCCGGGTGAAAGAAAGCTTGAAGACTGCACACGTTGTGGCTCACTGCCAAAGAGATACGGTTGGAGAAGAAATTACTGGACATAGAGCACAGTGAGGCATGCTCCACCCAGGCCACAAGGAGGTACACAATTAATTTGAGCCACCTTCTGTTAATGCAGCAAAAACACCTATTTCCACTGAAAGAAAGACTGTTTTTTTTCTGTTGTGGTTGAAGGGCACACGAGATCATAATAAATTGTTTCCAAAAGCTGTTACGTCGCATTCTCACATGATCTGAGCCAATATGGTCAGCTGATGCTATAAGACCTACAGAAAACACATGCCAGCAGATTCTGAACATGCTATAGGAGAGGGTATGCCCTTGAAATGATGAGATTTGTTCACTTTCCAGATGACTCCAGGTATGTGAAAACAATCATAAATGTTGACAAAGCTGTTATGAAGCAGCGACTGCAATTAATCTGTAGAACTGGGCAGAACGGTTGAATGCAGAATGTGTTCAAAGTGTGCTATGGCGTCATACAGATGGGATATGAATGAGCTGACGAAACATTTTTCTTGTGTAAGAGCAAATACACCAGTAGGTTCTCAAAATATTTTTTTTTGCTTCCTAGATGGCCTCAACTGACGAACAAGCTGCAGCACATTATGGTGACAATTTTTTAAATTTTTTCTAAAGAAAAATAAACCTCTAGATTTTCAATATGTTGCAGGAGAGGACTAGTTATACAAATAAGGGAAGATTTCTTTTAGAAGACCTATATGTGAATATACTATCTGAAAAAAAAAGTAATTTTTTGCGAGTGCTTGTTATTCTCAAACACATGGTTAAACAATGAATATAGATCAGCTTGATATTTTTATGTGAAGCTAATCACAAGCAATCAGTTACAAGCATAAATAATCTGGGGCTCCTTCAAGAATGCTAATTTGTCAGAAATTTATTGTAAACTTGACTCCAAATGTGGTCCTTTCTCGAGTTCTCACCACGTCACCAGATTTATTCTCGTTCTACATACCCTTTGGGATGGCAGAGCCGTGGTTCCCCTCTAACACCAGGCAAGGAAAGCGCACAAATGATGCATATGTAGATGTCAGAAGGAAGCTCGTAAGGGACAACTTCATATTTCGGCACACTTTAATGTGCCCCCATTGTTCAAGAAAACAAAATGATGAGTTACATTCTATATATGCATCGTCTAAAAAATGCACACAATTTTTTTCAGTGATATTTAACAGAGTCAAGCTACATCTCTGGCTGGTTTTGGCTGGAATAGCCCAGGTTGACACTTACACAAGCTGATGTATGTCAGCACTGAAAATATAAAGGAAAAATGGTAATTTAAAATGCCTCACTCAACTTACTACTTTTCATAGCTTACACCTTGACAGGTGTTTTTTTATCCTAAAATGGTTTCATTGCCAAAATCAACGAGAATGACCGTCATCACATTAACAAGTTTCAACTCCAAGTAATAACAACCAAGTAATAACAAACATGTGCTTACTTTTTCTGCAATCAAGATGTAAATTACATCGTTGAGTTGCAGGCTTCAGTGAAAAATCACTGCTTGTGATGTCACTGCTGAGTGAGTACGGCACTGCTAGTGACGCAACATGTGATTCCAGTGTCTTTCACCCCACCCCACGTTATTTCATGAGCAGTTGGCATCAGAATCAATCAGCTTGCATGATGCACTTATGAAGGGTAATTTCATGTGTGCCGATAAACATACTGCAGTGCTAATTTACAATGTAGTTTGTGGCTGTGGAGCACACTCATATTCAGTATGCCATGTGAACTAGGGGAACATTTTCTGGATTAAACATTAGATGAGTGAAGACCCCCAAAAAATGTAACCACTGTTTACGTGCATTTGACAACCTGCATTTTTATTGCTGAGAGGCTCTCTTCGTAGCAAGAGGGAAAGGGTGCTGGCAATGTGGCACATGTTCATAAGATCTAGAACCAGAGACACAGAAAAAAATTATACAGATAAAATGGTTAAAAAGCAAATGAGCTGGTGGCTAAGATCCATGACGAAAAACCCGAGACTGGGAAAAAGGACGAAAAACAGACGACACAACACAAAGTCTCAAACACAGCTAAAGTTTAATCGACAACCGCACACTTTTAACAACATCAGGTGGGGGAGGAGGGACAGTGTCTCAGTCGGAGGCTTTTGAGAGAAACGTTGTCAATTTTGGGGGCTGGGAACTGTGTCAGCAAAGCGTCTGTGACCTTCGGCCCTGCGTTTGCGAGCATTTTGCACTGTCCCTCCTCCCCCACCTGATGTTGTTAAAAGTGTGCGGTTGTCGATTAAACTTTAGCTGTGTTTGAGACTTTGTGTTGTGTCGTCTGTTTTTCGTCCTTTTCCCAGTCTCGGGTTTTTCGTGACAGAAAAAAATTGACAACATATCATGATCTCAATCATGTCATTGTGTCCGTGTTTCTGTCTCCTGTTCTGCATTTGTTAATCTTTTTGAGTAGTTGCTGGATTTTAGCCCAACAGCAGGGGTCAGCAATTAGAGCACATCCAGAACATGCAAGGCATACATTTCCTCATTCTCCGCATTCCTCATTCAAGTAACGTTGAAGAAGTAACCATGCGAAGAAACAATACAACAGTGAAGCTTGCTTCAGTACACTACAACATGTAACAATATACAGTATGCCTCAGTGTTTCCCAAACCGTGTGTCAGGACCCCCATTGAAGCCGCGATAGCCCAAACGGGGCCCAAGAGAAAGCAGATGAAGTGAGGGCAATATGCCACAAAACCAAGGAAACTATCTCTCTACGACTGCATTATATTGAAGTTGTTTTACAAAAATGCAAGTTCAGTTCAGCACACAATCAGTCGGGAAACAAGCTAACTCGTAGCAATGCTTTGAATCAAGTGTGCCGCAGTATTCCTCACTGTATCATGACGAGACCGTGGACCTACATCAGACGCTATTTGCACGCACTAGTATAACATTCATATTTCTTTATTTATTTCGAGAACCCCAAGGGTCCGGAGGACATTACATGGGGGGTGGGAACTGGAGCGTAAGATACATTTACAGCAACTTGATAGAAACAAACAAGCAAGCAGAAAAGAACAACACAATTAGCAGTAAGTAAACAGGAAAATAAAGAAACGACGACAGTACAATCTTATATGAAAACAAGTATTAAAGCGTGAAACAGGGAGTTCGTTCACATAAGTACAGATAATTAACAAATATGATAAGGAGGAGCTGAAAAATTTCATAGCAACTGACACACAAGCGTGGTGGTCTTGTGGGTGGAGTGAACGGGAGAGGGTGTTACAAAATACTGTATGGTAGATAATAGTTGCGAGAGGCGATGGGAGGTTGTTCCATTCGATGGCAGTTGAACAAGAGAATGATCTGGATAATGCATTGGTATTACAATGAAAGCATGTGACCTTATTAGTGTGGTGGATGCGAGGATGATGATGATGATTGGAGTTTAATGGCGCATGGTGGATGCGAGGAAAAATGACACTCGGGCGGGTGATGGGCGATTGGTGCGGTGGCAAGATGAAAAAGAACCAATGGAAGAGGGCTAACTTGGCAAGACGGCGACGATGTTCGAGTGAGTCCAGATTAAGATTTGATTTTAACGCGGTTACAAGGGATCGAATTTGTAGTCGTTTGAAATGAAACGGGCAGCCCAATTCTAGATGGCTTCTAGGGCGTCGCAGAGATACTTTTGGGGAGGGTCCCAAATAGGTAATACATATCCAGCTTGCTTCGTACAAGAGCCGTGAAGGTTAGGAGCCTAAAATGGAGCCCGCCAACCTGAAGGTGCGTCTACAAAGCCTAGGGAGCGAGAAGTGTTAGTTATTATGTGGTTGATGTGCTCGTTCCAAGTTAGGTTGGAGGAAAGGTGGATTCCAAGATATTTTTAAGAATCTGCTCGGGTTAATGTGATATCACTTAGAGTGTAGGGGAAGGGAGGAAGACAGGAGACCCGTCTTCGAGAAAACGACAAAATGCGACACTGTGCAATGTTCAGAGGCATTTGCCGCTCATTGCACCAACGCCGGATTAGTTAAAGGTTGCTTTGTAAGGTTAGTTGGTCAGAAGGAGAGAGGATTTGCCTGTACACTACACAGTCGTCAGCAAAGAGACGAATCGTGGAAGATATGCCTGAAGGAAGGTCATTTATATAGATAAGGAAAAGGAGGGGCCGAGGACTGAACCCTGAGGGACACCAGAAAGCACAGGTACATCTGGGGATAGGTGGTTGTTGCAAGTAACAAATAACGTACGATTAGTCAGAAATTGAGCTATCCAATGGACGACATACGGGTCGAGGTTAAGCAGATAGAGTTTGTATAGAAGCTTAGAGTGCGGCACCATATCGAAGGCCTTGCAAAAGTCTAAGAAAGCGGCGTCAGTCTGATGATTATTGTCCGCGTGGAGAAAGATGTCGTGAACAAAACTGACTACTTGAGTTTCACATGAAAAGAGGTTTCGAAACCCGTGCTGCAAGTGATAGAAGAAGCATTTTTCTTCAAGGTACTTAACTACGTTGGAGTATGCGTTCGAGAATTTTACATACTATAGAAGTGAGTGAAATGGGTCGGTAGTTATTAACGATGTAGCAGCTGCCTGATTTGTGAATAGGGACAATCTTCGCCATCTTCCAGTCCTGCGGTATGGCAGAATCTTGGAGTGACTGAGTAAATATGCAACATAGAATCTTGCTGGAAATAGATCTCGTGTTGTATAGAACCTTCGGGTTAATAGAGTCCGGACCAGCACTCGACGACAGCTTACGTGACTCAATGATTTTACAAATGCCATGAGTGCTGATATGAATGGGGACCATAGGTGACAAGGCGATTACTGATAATGGAGTTTGGGTGTACCCGTTATCGGTGTTGAAAACGGATGAAAACAAGGAAGCGAAAGCGTTGGCGCAGTCGCTGTCGGCGGGTGTCAGTTAGACTGATACGGTGGGATTTTGGTGGAAATAAGATTTTCCAAAATTGTTTTGCTTTATTCGTCAAGAGAGACGGGAGGTCGATGGTAAAGAACTTATGTTTCACTTCCTTGATGGAGCGCCTGTATTCCCGTTCACAGTAGTGAAATTTAGCCCATGATACGTTGTCGCCAAGACGCTTTGCTTTCCTGAATAAGCGCTTTTTCTTGGTTAGCAAGATTTTAAGACTTTTCGTGAACCAAGGATTGTGATCATAAGATTTCACTCTTATCTTTGGAACACTGTACTCGGTAAGGTAGTTTATGTTGTCACGAAAGAGGGACCAGTTATCCTCAATGGAGTGAGGCAAGGTGCCATGAAATGAATTTTCATACAGAGCTTCAAGACCCTCGTTGATGGCTTGGAAGTTAGCTCGAGCATAGTCGTATATGGTTTTATCGTTGAATTTATGAACATTTGGACTACTTAAAGAGATATCTTAGAAAATGGCCTTGTGGTCACTGAGACCATCAATGACATGCAAAGAAGTGATGTGCTCAGGATGGGAGGTTAAAACCAAGTCAAGGGTTGACTGCGTGGCATAAGTTATTCGGGTAGGATGTGGAACGACATGCGATAGATTAAATGTAAGGCATAAATCCACAAACAGTGTCTCTTGTGAACTCCGGGAAAGATTGCCGTGGAGCAAGTCCCAATTTATTGACCGCATATGTATCAGCGTATATTGAAGGTGTATATTACTGTATACGTATCAGGGCAGATTTCAAGCTTCCTGAGCGCGCACAGACGGTGATCTCAGTTGTCTCGCGACGTAACAGACGGAGAAAGACACCGGCTGTCACACACACAGACATCCCGAAGGCTATGCCCATCTTTGTTGATGCACCCACGAATCCACAGCAAGACTGCCGAAGCTCTCCCACTCGTATTAAGTACCTGTAGCTTGAACTACAAACAGTTTAGTGCACACTCCACAAAACGAGAACAGCTGATTGCTGCTTTCATGGGCGCGGCCATGCGAGCGGCCATGCGAGCCGAGAAGGACCGTTCAACACAGGAGCAATTTTAGGTAAGTTCGAATGTGGCGCCAGTCGTCGGTGCAACAATTTCCCGAGTGAACCGAGTTCGATCAGCTCAGATAACGCTTTTTTCATTCTTTTTCTTTCTAGTAATATTTATAATTCTTTTTTATTCATTTCCAATTCTAATTCCAATTCCAGCTCAACCGCTCAGCGCGCTGACACTAGTGCAACGTAGAGTCAAGAAATCTTTCGCTTCCTCGCTTCCCTAAGGGGAAGAGTACTTGAAGTATATTTGTGTTGTGTGATTCCTTTTTTACCTCTCTACGTTCCAGAAACATACGGTTTCTGAGCCAAGACAATATAGTTGCGAGCGCAATTGACTTACAGAAGTATCCCATACAGATCCCGTACCGTGAAGACCACCACCCCAAACGTGGTTGCCACGGTTTCGGTTTTGGCCATTTGCATGTCAAAATTCAGCGATTGATATTTTAATACACGTACGCGTTTCAAAATTTTTAAACGTGGATTTTAACTAGGACAGTCTTTCATATCGGTATCTGGCTTTTGTTCAAGACGTCCTTATTAGAGTTAATTAATGAATTTAATTGATTAGTCATCCTTATTAGTCATTATAGTCTCTCTTGGAAAAGATACGCGCCCGTAGAACTCAACTGTGAAAATGACGTGCTCTCGTGACTTTTTTATAAAAGTTTGTCACCCCCCAAGCTGAAACACACACACACACAAAATAAACGGGGTGCCACAAACGCATACTTCGTGGTCGTAGCCATTTTAATGGAGATTTTTTAAAATAAAACAACTATAGGACTATGTGTACATTAGTTTCGCACGTACGCGTACGCGAGTGGAGGAAAACCTTATCTGCAAGGTATTTTGGCATTCTAATTTGCATAATTCACTAAGATGTATTTTTGTGTGTGTGTGTGTGTGTGTGTGTGAAGCTATTTTTCTTTCTTCGAGAAACAGAAAGAGCAGAATTGCTGGCAATCGGTTTAGATATGAGATGAATCCTTCATCTATATGCCCCAAATTATTATCCACAGAGGTGGCATTTGTTTCTAGTGCACCGTTTCAGATTTTCCATTATCGAGATACTTCGCTCGCACTAACTCGGAAGTCGGCAAGGGGGAGCGAGCCCTAACCTAACCTAACCCAACCTAACCTAACCTAACCTGAAGGAGAGCACTGCTGGTCATGGAGTTAGAGATTGAGAAGTACGGGGGGGGGGGGGGCAGAGCCAGCACCATGAAAACTCGAGGAGCGGTGGACTGTTCCCCCTGCCCCCACATTCCGATTTATACCGAAACTAAACAGGAGCAGCTTTCCAAGGTAGGGCTTCGGAACGAACCGACAACAGTAAAAAAGAAAAAGAAAAAAAGACAAGAAAGAAAAAAAGAGGAAGGAAGCACAAAAAAGATATATTCGCTTGAACCGCAACGGGTCAAAAAACATTGCAAACTCGTTTTTCTTGTGCCAGTCATCGGCATTTTTAGCAGCTTTTCTGAACCGTGATGTGGATTACAGGCCCAAATAATCACAAATGACCAAGCACGCATCCTCGCTGCTTAATTTTTGGTCAATTTACTTCGTTGAAGTGTAAATTGTTGCGCCTACCACTAGCGCCACATTCGCGTTCAAATTGCTCCTCTGTTGAACTGTCCTTGTCGGCTCGCATGGCCGCGCCCATGAAATCGGCATTCAGCTGTTCTCGTTTTCTGGAGTGTACACCAAACACTCACAGTTCAAGGTACAGATACTTAATCCGAGTGGGAAAGCCTCGGCGGTCTTCCTGTGGATTCGTGGGTGCATCAACGAAGATGGGCATAGTTTTCGGGATGGCTGTGTGTTCGACAGCTGATATCTGTGCGCTGAACTAACTTCTATTTTTTTTAAAAAACTTGAATATATTGCAGTTGTAGCGTGATAGTTTCCTCGGTTTTGTCGCATATTGCGTTCATTTCATCTGCTTTTTCTTTTCGCCAACTGGTGTAAGCCCCGCTTTGACTATTGCGGCCTCCCTAAGGTTTACGTGTCACTTTTGGAAACACTGATATTGTTACATGTGGCACATTGTAGTGTACTGCAGCCAGCTTCAATGTTTGACTGATAATTTGCACGGTTACTTCTTTAATATTATTTGGATTACTTTCATGTGATACTGTACCATTAAATAGGATAGGAATCCATTATGGTTCAGAATTATTTTTCCTTTGCAATGTTCCCACACTGATCTTGATGACAAGTTGTCTCTCATTAAATTCCTTTTGGGTTGTATTTCACACTGCTTACAGCATAATGTGAGAATGAGAAAATGTATGCTTCACATGTTCTCAGCATCCTCTACAGCAACTGCTCCTGGGCTTAAAATCCAGAAACTACACACGAAAAAAAAAACTGTAGAACAGACGACACATCAAAAAGGACACGACAAAATGATTGGGACTGTGTTATGCTATACTTTTTTTTGTGTGTGTGTGTCTCTGGTTCTGCATTTTTGTGAACATGAGCCATGTTGCCGGCACCCTTGCCCTCTTGTCACAAAAACACCCTCAGACATAAAAATGCAGACAAAAAAGTAGAGAACTCGAACTTAACATAACAAGAGAGAACAAAGATGGGGACACAGGAAGCTTCTAGAGTCTCGGAACATACGCAGTGACCCCTCGGTTTTTAAGAAAAACCGTGGCCTTTCCCCGAACAATACTCCCATCTCCTTAAATAATGACCGGTTGTGCAATCGCTATTTCAGTTTGGCACTGATGATGTCCGTCGCATGACGGATGAAACGTCTGAGTAAACCTTGTTATTTTGTTATGTTAAGTTGGAGTTCTCTACTTTTTTTGTCTAGTTATGTCGTCTCCCGGCTTTTGGAGTACTTTTGCATAAAGATGCAGGTTGTGAGAGGCACATAAACACTGCTTACATTGCTAACCTGTCTATCACAAGACATGTGAAAGGATTGCCAAATTAAAATTCAGTAATACAAAAATGATTCTGAAATACATAATTCCAATAGAAGGGAGAGTAAACATTGGAATAACAGGTAAAGGTAAAGCACTGAAGTGTTGACATTCTTCTGATGTGTATGATATACTGCTCTATTTAACCCATGACATATATGTTGTCAAACATTAACTTCTTGCATTCAACATCAAGATGCTGTACCTATTCCATCTAAGCGACTCGTCTTTACACGGACGCGTGGCACACCATTTTGGCACAAAGATTTGATATCTCTGCTTGTTGGACATATCAAGCAACTACTGTGCCAAAATTGTGTTACCTACATGACATACTGCTTTGCTGAGATATGTTACGGAAGAAATACTCCTGAAGCGATTAAAGGAAGTGCATACGAGTACATATGCCTTGCAAAGCTGTTCCAAAGTTCCAAGTGTTGAATTGGCAAAGCATTAGTCATCTCATAACAAAGTTGATGATGATTCGGGTTTTTATGGCGCATGAGCAACTAAGGCTATAATGCGCCAATACTGTGATATATGATCTCTCTACCAGTTAAAAGATAACGATGAATTTAAAACTGATATAAACATAAAAATATATGTGAATTCAGATATCTCTTAGGTATCCAGTGTCCCTAAAAAACTTGTAAACTCTGCTAAAACTTACAAGCGGCTCATCGCCCAGCAAAAGGGCTGGGTGAAGAGGAATTCTATACTGGTAGAACTCAGAAAAATGAATTTGGCGATGATGTTCCTGGAGAGGGCAGCTGATCAGAATGTGAAGAATAGACAACTGCTCAGCACAGTGCACACACTGAGGTGGGTCCCTCTGGAGAATTAAAAATCCATGTGTGAGAAATGTGTGGCCGATACGCAGACGAGACATGACTACTTCATAAAGCCTCTCTTTGAAAACTCCTGCAGACTTACCTACATTGCACTTGATCAAATGTAATTTATTATTTGCCTGTGTGTCCCAGTCATGTTGCCATTTTAAGTTAATTGCTCTACGCAAGGCAGACCTCAGATCCTGTGCTGGTACGTCAAAGGGGGTTATGTCACCTGAGAGTGCGTTGGTAGCCGCTGTGTCCGCGAGCTCGTTACCGGGTATCCCGACGTGGCTGGGCACCCAGCAAAGTGTCAAGGAAAGACCTGTGTTTATTATGCGGCTAGACAGGGGTGTTTTGCTCGCAGAACAAGGAGGTTTTTTGGTGGTTGCAGGCTACATATAGCCTGCAGGCAACTAAGTGAATCAGTATACACAACTGATGACCTGATGGAAAGTCGTAGTATATGATTAAGTGCCAAGATTACGCCATACACTTCTGCGGTGAAAATGGAAGTTGTGTTTGGCAATCGATGCGATCTACAAGATGTGTCTGTAACCATTGCACATGAGACACCGGTGTCCGTTCTGGAACCATCTGTGTAAAATGCGACATGGTCCCCAAAACCTTCTTTTATAGACAGAAACTCTTGCAGGAGTACGGCTGTGGGAGTTTCGTGTTTCTTGTACTGCAATAAAGATGTATTGTGTTCGGGCGGTGGTTGCCACGGAGCAATCCTCCCACTAGTTCCTACAGGCGTAGAATCGTACTCTGAAAAACCGTGTGTTTCAATTTCCTGCAGGATTCGCAAGCTGAAAGGAGGTGTACATGACGGTTTGTTAAGAAATAACTGTTTGCAGCGTGTCTGAGTAACACAAGAGAAAGCTGGATGCTGTGGATAACTTCGTACTTTTAGTGCATATGTGGAGGCAAGGTAAAATCTCCGCCTTTCTAATGACCACTCGTTGCACTCCACATAGAGACTCTCGACCGGCGATGTGCGAAACGCTCCCAAGACCAGTCGCAGTCCCTGGTGGTGGACAGGGTCTAGAGCTCTCAAGACGGACTTTCGTGCAGAGCCGTACACGACAGATCCATAGTCAAGCTTGGAACGGATGCAAGATGTGTAGATGCGACGCAGAACCTCACGGTCTGCACCCCAGGATCTATGTGACAAGATTTTGAGAATGTTCAGCGATTTCCCACATTTACTTTTTAGGTTCCTTATGTGAGGGTTGAAAGTGAGCTTGCGGTCAAAAAGTATACCCAGGAATTTATGCTCAGATTTGACCGTAATATCTTGGCCATTCATTTTAAGTTCTGGCTCAGGAAACATACCCCTTACTCTTGAGAAGGGTACGCAAACCGTTTTCTCAGGTGAGAAATTAAATCCATTCTCAGATGACCATTTTGCTAATTTGTTCACACAGAGCTGGAGTTGTCTCTCACATCTTGAAATGCTTGTAGACGAACAAGATATCTGAACATCGTCAACGTATAGTGAGTACATGACGGATGGCGGAATAGCGTGCACAATAGAGTTCATTTTGACTATGAAGAGTGTGACACTCAGAACGGAACCCTGTGGGACACCGTTCTCCTGAATAAAAGAACGTGAGAGTGAAGTGCCCAACTGGACTCTAAAAGTTCTGTCCTGTAGAAAATTTGCGATGCAGCGGAGCATACGGCCGCGTACACCGAAATTGTACAAGTCGCGAACGATACCATATCGCCATGCTGTATCGTACGCTTTTTGAATATCGAAAAATATGGAAATACAATGCTGTTTTCTGACAAACGCTTCCCTGATGACAGTTTCCAGCCGCAGCAGATGATCAGTGGTTGAGTGGGCGGCTCTAAATCCGCACTGATACCTGTCGAGACATCCATTTTCTTCGAGGAAGTACATCAGGCGGTAGTTAACCATGCGCTCGAAGGTTTTGCCTAAACAGCTTGTAAGGGCTATAGGCCTGTAGCTACATGCGTTGGAAGGATCTTTCCCTGGCTTCAAAAGTGGAACGACTGTCGCCACTTTCCAACGAGATGGGAGTTCACCCTGATTCCAAACTGAATTGAAAAAGTGCAGAAGACCTTCTAGTGATGTTTTTGATAAGTGCTGCAACATGCTGTACGTGATTCGATCTGGCCCTGGTGCTGTTTGTTTTGGAGACGACAGAGCACGCAGCAGCTCCATCAAACAAAATGGTTTATTAAAAGCATGTCTGTCATTGGTGCCATATGTAATTTTGAATTTCTCAGCATCATCTTTGACTTTTAAGAAATCCCTAGTGTAATGAGAGGAGGAAGAAACACTCTGGAAGTGTTCTCCCAACACATCTGCTTGTTCTTCTAAAGTCTGGCACACCGTACCATTCCTCTCCAAGAGAGGAATAGAGAAGCTTGTGTAACTGCCCTTTATTTTCTTTAATCGATCCCACACAACCTTAGTTGGGGTATTGCTATTCAAGGAGGAGACAAAACCCTTCCACGATTCACTCTTTGCTTGTCGGCGTGTCCACCTCGCTTTTGCTAGAGCTCTCTTAAACGCCAGTAGATTTGCTGGGGTTGGATACCGCCGGAACTTGCCCCAAGCACGGTTCTGCTCTTTTCGTGTATTTCCACAGTCCTCTGACCACGAAGGCTTGCAACGCCTGGGCAGTTGACCTGATGACTGTGGAATGGACTTGGTTGCTGCTTTTACTAGAGTGTCTGTTACATAGTTATTTGCGTCATTAATGTTCAGCCCAAGGAGGGACTCTATAGAAAGTGTGGCTTCTTGTTTAAAGAGGTTCCAGTCTGCTAACTGTATATTCCAACGAGGTGGGCGGGTTCTAATAGCAGCTGATGGTCGATTGATCTCTAAAACGACAGGGAAGTGATCGCTACCATAGGGGTTTTCGTCCACTGTCCATGAAATGTCCTGAAATACAGATGGACTGCACAGCGAAATATCTATGGCTGAAAAGGACTGCGAAGCAGCATTAACATGAGTAGCGTTTCCTGCATTGAGCAGGCAAATTGGCAAGGATGCTAATAATTTCTCAAACATTTTGCCTCGGGTGTCAACTCTGGAACAACCCCAGAGCAAATGATGCGCATTGAAATCTCCCAGTAGTAGAAAAGGCGATGGGAGCTGATTAATAAGATCCTCAAGCTGTCTCTGTTCGACCCTGACTGATGGCGGTAGGTATAAAGAGCATACCGTCACTACACGGTCAGTGCAGATCTGTACAGCAATGGCCTCAAGATTTGTGGAAAGTAGAACGACTCTCGTGGGAAGTGTTCTGGCCGTGAGAATGGCCACACCTCCGGAAGCACGTGCCGTGTCTGTTCGGTCCTTACGGTAAACGTTCCACCGTCGGAGGTGGAAAGGGGTGTCCGGAATCAAATTTGTTTCTTGGAGACAGAAACAGACAGCATGATGTTTGTCTGCCAAATCATGGACATCATCAAGATTTTTCAGCAAACCCCGGCAGTTCCACTGAATAATGCTCTGGGAACCCATAAGAAATGCACAGAAGAGGAAAAAGAATATGGACTGAACGACTACTCTAAGGCGTAAAGACCTTGTGGAACAACTGTCCATTAATGCGGAGGGATTAAGGAGCTTGTATTCTCGGTGGAGGAACCCTTTGTTGTTGTTCCTTGGCTTTTCCTCCTCGTCCTCGGCCAGCTTTTTTCCCTCTCTGTTCTTTGCCCATGGAAAGACTTGGTAGACTCGAAGACGACTTCTGAGAGCAGCAGTCGTCGTCATCGAGATCCATGCTCTGACTCGTGTTTTGGGACAGGCCCATGGCAATCCCGTCCCAAACGGAAGGGGATGCAACAACCTCCTCTGAGGTTAATATTGCATCTCCCTGGCTGTTCGTCTGAGAGGCCACTGGAGGAGAACCCTCAGTGTCCCTCTCTTTGTGTTGGGGAGTGTCATAACAAAGTGATGAAAGAAACTAGTGAGAAATGCGAAGCCGCAAGCACTGTTGCATGGCCATGTTCACAATGGGCAATGACGCTTTTCACTTTGCGTACCGCGGACTGACTGTGCTCAATGAGTGGTTTGCAGTATCTATGATTGATGTAGGCCATGGCAACTACCGATGCACTTTGCAGAGTGTGCAATGATGTCTTTTGTGAACGAGACAAACCTCAATATATTCCCACGTAATTTTGATCCTACAATTAATTGAGTTGAGGGTTTCAGGTATTTAAGTGTGCACCTCTCTTCTGATATTTAGTGGGAATCACACATTAGTTACGCATCCTCTAAGCCTCTTAAAAAAATTGTCTTCTTGAAGTGGACACGGAAACTACCTTTCGCAGACAGTACACTGCTGGCATACAAAACCCTTGTACAAAGTGCCTTAGAAACGGTACAAATGACATCATACTGTCCATCATAAAAACAAATGATGTCATACTGTTCAACAGTGCCACCAATTTGGTACAGTTGAGCTACGCTCAAAGCTAGGGGGGACGAGTTCGCATCAAAAAGGCAGTCTTGAGGAGATTATGGTGGTCTTTGACAGAGCACGCGACTTTCGGTCCTACTTTTCTTTCAAGAGCAGGCAGTGAACAAGTGCCCATTCGTGAAACCCAGCCCTCCCCTTCCGATTTGTTTCGGTATCAGTCTGTCTACCAATGTCATGATGACATTTATATTCTGTTGAGTTTCTTACATGCTGTCCAGGGCATATATGTAGGTAGGTAGGTATGCCAAGAATTTTTTTTATTACTAACCTTTTTTTGTAGTTTGAAGCCCTCGAAAAACCATTGCACAGCACCAGAACACAAAGGCTACCCAGTTTCACCAACCTTTTCAGCATCTGAACTAAGATGAACGGTCATTAAACTATCTGCTTCACCACATCACCGATGGAAAAAAAGAAGTGTCTGTTAAGTGTCTGTTCGAGGATTGGCAACCCCTGATATTGGTTCAGTTAACCCGAGTTGGTGAAACCGGGCCTATGGAAGTCACCGAAACATTCGTCACATCACAAACTAAAGTTTGTAAAAAGAATTGAGTGATGGCATGAAGTTTTGGCAATTCTGAGTAGCATTTTAACTGCTGCCTATGTAGGTGCTGTATAATTACAAGTAATTCAGAAAAAGTAGTACAAAATTTGAAGGTACTCTACTCTATCTTCCTCTGCATGGTATTGAAAACTGTGATGATTCCAAGTGCTCATCGTCTTGGCCCAGATTCTGTAGCAGATTTATCAGCCATTTGTGTTCCTATTTGTGGTACTGTGGCAAACTAGTCACTCCACCCACATACCAGCATTCCTAGGTTACACATACCATGTGGTTGATATACGAAGAGGGGAGTCAAGTCCTGTAGATCGCATAAACAAAATACAGAAACCGACACTGAAGATTTTTGTTTAAGTTTAATTTGTACAAGGTTTCGCATGGAGGTCCACGCTTCCTTAGGTCCTACCTGAGGAAGTGTCGGTTTCTGTATTTTGTCTCTATCATGTAGTTATAAGAGTGGTTTAAACCACCTCACAGAAGTTGCAGATGCTGTTCATCAACTTTATTTTGAGATGGACAGAGAGTTTCATTGCCTGGGGCGGTACTCTACCCGATAGCTGCTTGTGGTGTGAGGAAGCCAAAATTGCCAAAAGAGCTTCGAGAGCAGGCATTTGTGGGCTCGATTTAGCTATAGGCCAAGAAATTTTAGAGAGAGGGGCAGGAGTTCAGATTATTAAGATCTGAAAATGGCAGTTTGGAAAGCTCAGTAGTGTGGGCAATGACAAAGAATATACTCTGGATCTTCTACAGCACTGCAGTGACAGCACCTGAGAGAGTCAACTTGCCTCATGTGGTAATGACACTGAGCTGTAAATGCCCCATTGAGTCACAGTGCACCACATTGGCGAGAAGTGTTTTGTGGCATCCAGAAACCAAGCTCTGGGCCAACATTGCTCAGTATAGACGGGACGAAAACGTCAGTTGTCCATTGACAGGAACACTATTTAAACAATCCATTGATATGTTGGTGAACGAGATCTGCTTTCTACATGAACATTCCTTTGCTATCTTTCACTGTGATTTAATTAGACACATCCCTCATGTGACGGCGTTCCCGG